>NC_141547.1:45750909-46061818 GCF_021556685.1 Rattus norvegicus | reverse complement strand
AATAGAGTCCTGAAAAACAGGCAAAAGCTTGAGTTTACTAATTTTTACTACTGGAAATAAATTTAGTTCTTTTTACTGTGTTTAGTACATAATGTCATCAAAACATTTATGTGTTAAAAATATCATAGTAATATTAAAAACCTGAACAAATATATTAGGATTAGCAATTTTTAAAATTGGTTCTAGTGTTTGAAATTACAGTTTTGTACAGTACAATTGGTGGTTATTGCTATGAATCCATACCAGAATGCACACTGAAGCATGGTCCATTGGCAACCACAAAAAAAGGTGTTTTTCTCATTGTAATCCATTGCTTCTTAGCAGGCCTAAACATTTTATGCAATTTCAGCCATTTGAGAATGCAGAAGAGAATTTACCAAACATCCTATTCCACCAAATTAGAAATTCTATTTCTCCACTATTCTCCCTGTCTCTCTTTCTCTCCCAGCTCCTTTTATTCTGCAACTTGAAGAGAAATATTAGTAGACTTGCTGCCTTAGACAACCTCTGCTAGCATTGAATGCTTGGCAGCATGAGCAACCACTGTTGGTGGTAGCTTTCCCTTTTTTGGATTCTGTGCTGTCCGTAAATAAAGGGAGCTTCGTAACAAGCATCCATTCATCTTTCACTCCTCTTCACTCTGGCAGAAACGTGGCTAGCTCCTGATGCTGTGACCTCCCACACAATCATGGAAACTAGAATGCTAAGTTTAGAAGCACTCTCTGCCTTCTAGGTTGATTTTGTCAGGTTATTTTATCACATCAACTAATGAGAAACTAAAATATCTGCCTTGTTTCAGAAATGATGGTAAGGATTAGGATACGGTGATTGTTTGTTTTATTATTATTGTTAGTACCTGTCTATTAATAATTTAATCAAATGAAACAGAAACTATGATAAACTGATATTTTATTGTAATGTCTTGGACTGCTTTCATCAATGATTCATCCATAATTTCATGATTACATACATGACTCTGGTTAGTAGTTGTGGGTCAAAAAACAAAGAGGCCTGATTGTGGGAGAGGTACCTGTAGGAAGAATTTGGCAAAAGTGTAACAGAAATCAGAAAGGGAGGTGAGAAAAATAAAAAAGAACTGTGTATGTGTATAAAATTGGTAATGAACAAACACAACAGAAATTATGCACAAAAAATCATCCTGAGTGAGATATCCCAGACCCAGGAAAACAAACCTGGTATGTATTCACTCATACTGGACCAGTCAGTTGTTGTCAGGCAGGGTCAATTATAGGTCAGAGGTTTTGTGATTGGGTTGATGTCCCAGTCCTACCACTGGAAGTCTTGCCAGGTTGTAGAGGCTCTGTATCCTCCATTACTGGGTGTCCTTGCTGGGGTCATTTCCGCGACTTTAGGGGATACCAGCTGTTAAGTAAAAGAGAATCATGCTACAATCCACAGACCCAGAGAGGCTAAGTAACAAGGAGCGCTCAAGGTGGAGGTGTGTGGATCTCCCTGGAAAGAGCAAATAGAATAGATTTTCCGAGTGAACTGGGGAGTAGTAGGAATGGGATGTGGAGGGAGAGAGTACTGGGAAAAACAACTGAAATTGAGCATTTGGGGGTTCATGTGGAAACCTAGTGCAGTGGAAGCTCCCTGGAATTTATGATTGTGACTCTAGTATGGACTTTTAGTAGTCAGGGAGACAGAGTCTGACCCTTCCATCCTCTGTAACACGGCAAAGCTGCCATTGGTGGGAATGGGCCAGCCCATTCACAAAACCTCCAACCTACAATTGGCCCTGTCTGCCAAATGTTATGGAGGTGGCACAGAACTTGTAGGAATAGCCAACAATTGATTGTTCCAACTTGAGGTCCATGCCACCACTAGGAACTTACACCTGACAGTGCCTAGAAGACACGGAACTAGAGAATGGACAGCCCAGAGATCCAGGACGAAACAAATGAGACTGTCAAAAAAAAAGTCACTGAAATGATTTCTCATGGTATTTCGCCATACTCATAGAATGGTACCTTGCCCACTCTTCCCCAGAAAGGCTTCATCCAGAAGTTAATGAAAGCAAATCCAGAGACCCACATTAGAGACCAAACCTTAGGCACAACTAGGGGAAGAGGGAAAGGAAGGATTGAAGGACCGAAGGATCCAGAGGGGTTGAGGACACCACAATAACATAGCCCACAGAATCCACTTAGCAGGCTCATGGCTGCTCAGACACACTGAAGCGACGGGAACCTGTAGGTCCTGAATCAGATTGTCTTTATATATGTTAAGTTGTGTAGCTCTCTGTTCTAGTTGGATTCCTAACAGTATGAGCATCTCCGACTCTTATGCCTGCTCTTGGGACCCCTGTTTTCCCTATGGGTTGCCCTCCCCAGGTTTGAAATGAGGATTTAGTCTTAGTCTTACTGTAAGTTGTTTATCCTTTGTTTGTTTCATATCCCTTGAAGGCCTGTTCTTTTCTGAAGGGAAAAGGAGGAGGAATGGATCTAGGTGAGAGTACAGGTGGAGTGGAGGGACTGGGAAATTGGGTGGAGGAAATCTGTAGTCAAGATATAATATGTAGGGTAATAATGAATAAAATAAAATAAAATAAAATAAAATAAAATAAAATAAAGCTAAGAAATCTTTAGAAGCCTCTAGGTAGCAGGTGTGAGAATAAGCAAATGGACACGTACTGTAAGAGAGTAATGCCTGCCGAATTCCACAGGGGGGCACTCTAAAACTCAGAAATAGTTTTCTGCACTTGACGAAATTTCAGTGTTGCTTTGGAACAGAGTGCGATATCTATGATGATTGTTGTTTTAATGTGTTCTTTGTACAAAAGACAAATCAGGACTTACGAATTTTGAACAGATTCTACCTTTGAAAACATGGCGAATTTCCCTTGTCTTTCTTCTTTTAACTCTAGAAGCAATATGCAAAGAAGACAGCTGGCTCGTGTTCAGTTTTAATTCCTTTGTGCATTAATCTCTTCGATTACTCAGAGAACTTAGAACGGCAGCTTACAGGCTTATGTTAACATAAAATATTGTATTTCCAGATAATCTGCTTGGTTTTTCTTAGTAGAAAGTTTTTGATGATAATTGTGAAATTTGTGGCAAACAAAGAATTCTAAAACACTGAATTGGGTTAAGCATAAAGGGTACATTTGTGCCTTGTTTCTATAAAAAGAAATGTGTTGCTAGGTACTTTATTACATGTGTTTATGCACACATTTTGCTATTATTTGGAACAAGTTATTATGGGTCTTCCTGGTAACAGTTTTCTTTATTGCAATAGTTATTGAAAAACACCTGACTGTTTTCTGTTTTATTTTATCTTTAATTGGAAAATATCAGTATTATGAGATCTTTTTAATGGATAATTGGTATATAATTAGTACCACTGAACAATTTGTTCTGCTTTGTAGGTAATCTTTTCAAGAAAGATTTAATCTTGTCATTTTTATTCGTGTGTGTGTGTGTGTGTGTGTGTGTGTGTGTGTGTGTGTGTATGCTGTGTGATTGTATGGAAAGTTATTACTGTCCTAGAGGATCCAACACCTCTTCTGCCTTCTGCAGGCAACTGTACTAACTGGTGGTTGTGAACTGTCTGACATAGGATCTGAAAGCTGAACTGGGTCCTCTGGAAGAGCAGTAAGCCTTTCATTATGTCATCGCTCTAGCCCCAAGGCAGCTTTTAATTAGAAACATTTATTTTATTTATGCATATGTGTGCATGCCTATTTCTGTAACATGTGTGCCATGCCTGTGGAGGCCACATGAAGACTTATATAAGATCTTACACAAATTAGAGCCACAAATGATTCTGAGTTGCCTGATATGAATGCTGAGAACCAAACCTGGGTCTTCCATAAGATCAATGAGTGTGCTGTTGCTCTCTTGTTCTCTCTTGCTCCTCTCGTGCTCTTTCCTTCCCCCCTCTCTCCCCATTCCCTTCTTAGCTTCTCTCCACATGCTCATGGCTGACCTCTACTCCTCACTTCTTCTTCCTCCTCCTCCTCCTCCTCCTCCTCCTCCTCCTCCTTCTTCTCTCTCTCTCTCTCTCTCTCTCTCTCTCTCTCTCTCCTCTCTCTTTCTCTCTGCCTTTCTCTGCACTTATTACTCTCTTAACTCCCCTCCCCATGCCCCAAATAAACTCTACTCTATATTTAAAAAAAATCAGTGAGTGCATTTCATCAGGAACCCCATATGTGGCCACTTATTTGCATGTAAATAAATATAAATACAAATGTGTTTTAGTTTCTAGGTAGACTTTTTTCCACCTTTTCCCACCTTTTTCATGATTTAAAGGAGAGAAAATTAAAGAAATGAGGGAACAATTGTCTTAACTAAGACCTTTACATGCCTTCCTCAGAGTATGAAATGAGTTATAGAAGAAAAAGTTAATGTTTTAAACATGTTCACCAGCAACTAGTGAGAAAATCTGGATACTAATTTAGATCTTCATTATTTTGTGTGCAATCTGTTAAGATGATGAGATAGTTTCTTAAGAAAAGTTAACCATTTGAATCCATTCAAAAATTTCCCCTTTCTGTCAGTCTCTTCTCTACTTATTCTAACTGTTAATAATACCACCCTAATCATGCTCAGCACATTTGAACTTTACTCAGAGATGGAGAAAGTTCCTTTGGGTTTCGTTCGTAACAGAGAGGATACCTCAACTTGAATTTAATTTTTTGAAAGTCATTATTATTCAGAATCAATTATGCTAAAGAGGTTTTATGGGTTCCTCCATGTCATTCTTTAGGTCATTGTTTGGTAGTCCCAGGTCATTCTTAGTGTACCACCCTCTATTATTTCTTGTACCATGATTTATATAAAGTCATACAAAAAAGTGGCTTTAAGTTTTAATCTAAAGTCTTTACTTCCAAACACTTTCATATCAAACATCAGTATCCCGAAACAGATATTTCCTATAGCTTACCAAAACATTTTAAGTATATCCAGATGCATCAAGTATTCTTTACATTTAGTGCAATTCATCTATCATTTCTGAAGAGTATTTATTGGCATATATATATACAGCATTGTCAACATGGCTGCTCCAATCCATCACCATCCTGAAATTTTTTCTAGCTTTTCAACATCTGTTTCATTTGTTGACTTGGAGGGTTTCTATTCATATTCCCAAGAATGGTCACATGGGAAGTCAGCCTTGAATGTGCTATGTACCTGAAAATGTCACTACAGAGTATTAAGGTCTTTGAGTAGGTGTGTGCCGCCCATCTCTGTTTCTGTCTCTGTCTCTTCCTTTCTCTCTCCCTCCCTCCCTTTTTCTCTCTTTTTCCTTACTTTGATTTGTTTGGCTTATAAAACTTTCTCTTGAGAACCATTTTTTCCATTTTTATAGGCACTTTGGGTTAGATCTGTTTTTCTTCCGTTTTTATGGACATTTTTTAAGGGCTCTGTGAAACTTAAAATTTCATGTTCTCTGGTTCTTGGAAAAAATCCTGAAACTCTTTTGATAACTTCGTGTTCTCTGTATTTTTTTATTCTCCACTGTTCTTTATTTCTGGCACTACTGTGAAGGATTTTTCTGGATTTGTTTTCTCATTATCTTCTTCTTATCTCATCAGACTTGGCTTTACTTTCTGACAGCTTTCTTCAACTTTATTCTTCAGTATCCTAATGAATATTTTCCCCATATCATCATATTTTCTCTCATCTATCTTTTTATTTTATTCCCTCTTATGCTTTTTATTAGTTTTATTTTAGTAAAATAAAGATGTTCTTTCATTCATCTCAGGATATTAATGGTAATTTCTTGATTTTCTTTTAAAAGTTAAAGTGGACAGAAACCGTGAATCTGAAAGGATTAGAGGATGAGAGGTAAAAATGACATAATTTTATTTTCATTAAAATATTCTTTCAGAGTAGCATACACAGTCATTAGTCAGTTTCTTTTAAATAATTCTGTTATATTTTCCATCTCATACTAAATTCTTCATATATATATTTGATAGCAACATAATTTTATGAGGATTACATAGTATTCTCAAATATATTTGTGCATTTGATAGATAATGGTACTGTAGAATCTCATTGCATGACACAGATACACAGGATTTTACCTATGTAGTGCACACACAGGAAGCTGCTCTGACCTGTAACATTTTTACGAATTCTCACACCTCTATCAACACTGGCAATACCCTCTCAGAGGCCTTTGATCTAGTTACCTTAATTACATCATGCACCACCCATGTCACGTCTACCTAATATTCACCAGGTGTTCTCAGATTCTATCCTAGTTTATGTCAGTCAAATATGAACATGGAAAAGAAGAAAACTTGTAGTGGGTGGGTTATAAGCTCTTAAATAAGCCCTAATTTCACTTGTTTTGAACATTTAATTGTAAGTGAGGTTTAGAACAGAAACATTTGATTTTTTTTATTACTTGCTACTTATTAGCCACATGATATTGAATAATACTTTAACTTCTAAGACCCTACACTTTCAATCCTTAAATAAATAATACCCAATCTATAATAGCTTTCAAGAAAAATGTTAATGAACTTAGACTGCAAGCTATACTGTCCATGCAAATATCAACTTCATGTTAACTTTTATGATTAAAGAGAAATGAACTGTATGTATGAAATCACCTGGATACATAGAATACACAGGGAAATATTATATGATACAAAGGCACTCTTTCTTCAGTGCAGACTTACCTGTTTATTGGAATAAACACACTTAACTATGCCATCTGATGGATCAGCATTAATATTAGGAAACTCCTAGTTGTTGGGGGAGATGGTCTGGTAGTCTTGGGAACCTACATGGACAATATGGTGAGGGTTTTATAAACTCAGTGTGTGCTTGCTTATTTCCATGTCTTCTCCTGTTGTATCCTGTTTGCTTGTGATTGGTGTCCTTCAGTTCAGAGTATTATTACTTTGTTGTTGTGTAAAATTCTATTCTTTTAGAAAATATCAGGAGAAAGCCAGTTGCAGGCAACAGTGCATTTCTTAATGGAATACAATTGATTTTTATATAGATTTATTCAAAAGTTATACTTGAGGCCTGGGAAACATTGGAGAGTTATACAGTCATTTGCCCCAGTCACCTTGTCTATATATGTTTTTCTGAATCCTTCTGACTTTATAGTATCACCATTTTTTTCAAAACACTCAATATCCCAATTATTTGTATTTTTCTTATTCTAGATGGATGACTGGGAAATTATTCATTTTCTTAAAAACAAGCAAAGGCAAAACAAATCAATAAATCTAATAGCATTAGCAAAAACCAATGATGTCGACCAGATTGCTTTTATTCCAAGTGGTCAGCTTGCTCCTTAAGTTGCTTTATCTCATCCACTATGCCAGTTGCTGCTTAGACAGATATGGTCTCTAACATGAAGTGATTTAAGTTTAATGCTGTTAAACTTTGCTGGTATTTGTTAACAGACACTCACTGAAGCCCAGAATGTGGAAAAGGAGGCCAGAGGCCTTAGCTAAGCTGAGAGTCCAGTAACAGAGAAGGAAGGGATGAGACATATGCCTGTGGGTTCAGGTCAGTATATGAAATAATGAGACACATGGATATAGAAATAGATATAGATATAGGGCACTCAATAAATACAGAGGTATGGAGGGGTCATTACAGGTGCCTACTGAAGCAACATCAGGTCTGGGGATGTCATCCTTGTACACTCCTGTGTTTTATCTATCATACCTCAAGAAACAAATTATCAATGGATGTCAGCAATATCTGTAATGTTAGCCATGTGTCAGTATTCGGTAACCAGAAAAGCAAGTGTCTAATACTACCAGGAATGGATGAGAAGGGAATTTGGCACATTTGAGACTCCAGGCTATCTGAAGAACATCTATATCCCACAACAGGATTAAAAATAATATTTTGTCAAGTTGATCTACCCTGTTTCTTTGGTGTTGCCCATCTCTATGCTGAACCAGAATCATTAGGATACTATACTGTGACTGTAGGTTTTTCTGCTATAACTATCAGTTTCTTTATTTTTCTTGATGATGGTAACTTTTACAAATGTTTCTTTGGATCAGATATTTTCATATATCTATGTAATGATTAGCTTGCATCAATAAGGGAGAATAATGCACATTTATATGTACAAACAATGATATAAATATATAACATTTTAGTGAAATGATAAAATATAGTAGTACATAAAAATCAAGCATATATTTCATATTCCATATTATAATGTGAATATTTGCACACTCAGACACTAAGCTAATAGTTGAATAGAGATTGATGGTAGAATTTTAAAGAAGTAAATGTAGTTTATGTTTTTTTATACTTGGTTTATTTGTTGTTTGTTAAATTCATCAAAGTAAGCCTGTTGTTCCTGTGAATCATGAGTTAAATAAACAAACCTGAAGCCATTATAAATAAATACCAGGAAGTCAGTCCCCTTCAGAAACACTTTCTCTTTCATATGGTGGTGTTCTTGCCTCAGCTCCAAATCTTGAGCTCTAAGGAGGAATTATATATTTATATTGTCTACATTTCTCAAATCAGTATAAAATAATCTCTTCTATAAGAAAATAAGAGCAAATTTCTAAGGAGATTCTGAAGACATAACTCAGAAAGAATCTGTAAATATGTAGTAACATATTTCTCAATCCTCTATCCTGTAACAAAATAATAATCCTGGCATAATAGAAAAGAAAATAATAATATTTTGAACGAAAATATGCTATGCTCTAAATTTATTGGCAGGATGGGGAGACTTCACATTCAATGAGTTATTTCTTCAGAGTCATAAATCTTTGGCTCTGTACGTTCTCTGTATGTATAACTTAAAGACTGAAAATGAAAAATGAACCAACAAACAAAACATAAAAACTCAAAACAAACAAAAATAACAGCAAAAAACCAACCAGACCCAGAGAGACAAATGTGACTGATATGCACTCAATATATAAGCAGATATTATTAGCTATTAAGTAAAGAATAATTGCATTACAATCCACAGATCCAGAGAACTCAGACAAAGAGGAGAAAGATCACATGTGGAGCTATTTGTGAAGGGGAATTAAATTAGATTTTGTGTGAGAACTGTGGGCATGTGAGAATATGAACAGGAGGGATCAGGATCAGATTGGGCAGGAAAAGAGAGAGGGAGAGAGTACTGGGAAACACTACTACTGAAGCATTTGTGGGACAATATGGAAACCTAGTGCAGGTGAAACTTCCTGCAACCTGAGGTTAACCCTAGAGACGACTCCTAGTAATGGATGATACTGTGCCTGAAACAGCCATCTTCTGTAACCAGGCTGGGCTCCCAGTGGTGAGACTGGGACATCAACACAGGAACAAAAATCTACGACTCACAATATTTTCTGCCTGTAAAATGTGCCAAGGCAATGGTGGCTCAGAGATTGTGGAAGATTGTGGGAGTGGCCAACCAATGAGTGCTCTAAGCTGATTAGAGATAGATGTCCAAATCGGGCAGCTGAATGGCTCACGCACCTTCAGTAGAACAAACATGACTAACAAGAAAGGCACTGAAATAATATTCTACTAAACTCAGTTCAGTGCCTAGCTCAGTATTCATCAGAGAGGTTTACTCCAGCAACTGATGAGAGCAGATAGAGAAGAGACCCACCATCAAACATTAGGAAGAGGTTGGGAAACCCCAGAGGATATGAGGAGGAAGGATTGTTTGAATCAGAGGGGTCAAGGATACCATGAGAACATGGTTGACAGACTCAACTAAGTAAGGCTCATAGGTACTCACAGAGTCTGCAGCAGCAATTGCAAAGCCTGCAATCTGTACCAGGCCTTCTGCATTCATTCTGTGATTCCTTAGCATTGAGTTTTTGTTGGACTGGTAACAATAAGAGTGAAGGTGTCTCTGGCTCGTTTGCTTGCTCATGGGACCTTTTTCCTCCTATTGGGTTACTTAGTGCATCCTGGATATGAGGGTATATGCTTAGTCTTATTACATCATGTTTAGTTGATAGAGATAGAGGCCTGCCCTTTCCTGAAGGGAAATGGAGGAGTGGTGAATCTGGAGGAGAAGGGAGATTGAGGAAGCTTGTGGAAGAGGGGAGAGGGCAGAGGGGAGCCTGCAGTTGGTATGTATTGTATGAGCAAAGAACAAGTAAGAATAAGATGTTTTCTGTTAGAGGGAATCCTTTTATACAGATTTCTAAACATTTGCCAAGCTTGGGGGAGAAATCCATTGTATAGCCATGCACTGTGTCTGATTAACAAAATGGTATAGATCAAGTTGGAAACTGTTATATAAATTTATTCTCGCCCCTTTCCCTAATAGATAAGGAAATTCTACTCTGAACTGAGATATTTTAGTCTCCTTGGCTGGCAGCTACCCTTGTTTAGTTAGCTATGTGAGTGGCCTTGCATGTGACAATGGTAGGCTGAATGTATGAATTCTGTTCACAAGCATGGGGTTCTGTGAGCTCGTCAGAAGGAGGCCAACACAGTATGGAAAGAACTAGCTAAAGATGTATGATTATTTCATCAAATGTTGATTCATGTTGAGCACATATTGGACAGAAGATTTAGCAAGAAACCATGATGTACTAGTACGACTCAGAGACCAACATGAAATGAGAGAAGAGCATCAACCAAGCACAGGAAGGAGTGGAAGTTCACATGAAGCAAACATGGACTCAGGATACAACCTCTCACAGGTCTAGGTTTTACTCACTTCTTAGCAAACAAAGATTGCAGATAGCTTCTCCTTCAGTCTGTAAATGGTTACAGTGACTGTTTAAAGCAGATATCAATATAACTGCACAGTTTCCTCAATTCAGAGTGGTTTGTTCTCTAGAAGGATGTCAACAATACACAGTTGTCCATCTTATTGCTAAGGATGGTGCCTACACTGGACAATCAGTTTGTTTGTGTCAGGAGAGCAGGATGACAAATGGAACTATTTTCAGAATGAATGTTTTGGTAAGATTGTGACTTGTCTGGGTGAGACACCCACTTTGAAGAAAATACAAGAAGGAAAATTATAATGCTAACTTTATTAAGCAGTATCAAACTTAATATTCTTGATATCAATGCTTTAAAATGTTAAGCAAAGAAAAATTAAGACAAAAAGAAAGTACAAAGAAAAAGACTGGCTGTTTAATAGTCAAGAAAATATTTTATTACCAGCACAAAACAGTAGCAGTAGAGATCTAAGTGTCCCTATGTAAGTAAGCTCAATGACCTCTTGTATATGATATAATAACATAATGACACATGTGTGTGCTGGTTGTGTTTGTTCAGGGCTAGATATGATTTTATAATAGACATTTTTAGAGTTCCAGATAATTTAAATACATATTTTCTTCTGCATCTTATTCCTAGAATTATGCAACTTCATTTTGCAGAGAATTTGGTGTCCATCATTTACCTGCAATCATTTACCCCTCCATTCACTTCCCCAGGTAAAGAGTGATCATTGTACACAAGAAACTCAGTAACCCAGGCATATTTTTTAAAAATAATCTTTATCATTACATAGAAATGTAGAAATTTCACCTTTCAATCACACAGGAAACTATGTATTGATCAAAAAGAAAATCAAAATGAAATCATCATGTAGAAGTTTGCATGAGCAATTTGCAGAATAGGGAGAGATGTAAACATTACTTCATCTGATTAGTTTTCTCCAGGTCACTGAAAATTATTGTGAGAGTGAGTTTTTAAAAGACGGCTGAAATTTAAAATTGTAGTCCTTTGAGAAACTTACAATTTGTTTGCTAGGTGACAGTTATTCTTCAACACTGAATTCCCGCTGAAACCTTATTACTGAAACCATGGTAGAGACACAGATTTATGAGTACAAAAAGGTAGGTTACTTGTTTTCCACACTGCGCTTTCTTCTGGGATTTGGGGAGATACGTGACCTTTAACATGTTGTGCTAGTTGGAAAACCTGCTTTGTTTGAAACATACAGAGAATTGACTTTGACATATTCAGAATTCTGAGGTCTGTCTCTACATTCAAGGGCATCTTGTCACGATATTTGAATTTCCTGTACAAAGCCCAGTTTGAAGTAATAGGGATAAGAATGGAATGGAAAAATCTCTCTGAAAACAGCCGATTCTTTAACAAAGGTCGTATGCTTAAATGCAACATAGTCTACATCCCTACTTTACCGTCAATGAGCACATTGTGTAGAATAAAAAGAACTATGGGACCACTATGACTAAATGCTGTGGAAAAGTTGACATCATCTGGGCTTCAATATGCAAGAGTCAATTCCATACCGTAGATATTCATACACAGTTAAAGAGAATTCAAACTGCAAGTGTATGGAAATGAAAACTCACTAAGATATTTTCATATGACAGGCAGCACTCTTTGCCCCTAAAATAAGCAGTGCTATTGGAAGTAGTCACTCTCTCTGATTTGTAAGTGAGGGAATTTAGGGATCAGAGAAGTGGAAAACTATTTAAGACAAGCATCAAATGAACTAGAACTAGGGATAGAGTCTAGGCCTATCTGCTTCAAAGTTTCAATTCTTAAAGTGATAGAAACCAAGGTGAGAACAAATAAAGATGAAGGTATTTAGTACCCTGCAGTAGATGCTGAACTGGATAAAGTACTCTCTACAAAAGGAAGGTGGTTGAGCTGTAGAGAGAAAGGAGTTGGTGCCTTACTTGATAAGCTTGTCATCTGATTCTATCAGCTGTTTGACTGGATCTAACCACTCTTCTTTTATTGCTACTTTGCTACACACACACACACACACACACACACACACACACACACACACACGTATACATTATGCAAGTATATATATATATATATATATTGAAAGTTAAATATTAATACATTGTTTTTCTCCTGTTTTTTTCTTCCCTGAACCATTCCCATGTATCTCCATGTTTGCTTTCTCTCAAACTCAAGGCCTCTTTGTTTTTAATTTTTTTACACAAACACACACACACACACACAAATGTAGCCTGCTCAGTTCACATAATGTTGTATACATGGTTTCAGGCCTGAGCACATTCTTTCCTATTATTTTCATATTTTATCACTTGAGGATTCTGGCAATAGATTTTACCTATGAACAGTTATTTTTACAATAAACTCAATTATTTATAAGTTGCTTAAAAGTTGCAATTATTAACTACACATTTGTTATGACTGATGGATGATTTCAGGGCACATGTGCAAAGTTTGCAAGCTGTGATGAACTGGCTACATTACATTGTAGTTGATCTGTTTTCTTTCCTGAATGGCTGATAGATGACATGTGGGATTGTTGGTAAACACCTGGAACATTATACCTCGATCTCATTAAGGAACTGAATTCTTCTTCAATCACCCCTTCTGTCCATTTCATTTTAGTTTAAGATTGTTATGGAAACTCTAGACGTCTAGATTGAGATCAAGGAAGATAAAAGGAAAAAATGGCTCATCGATTTTCGAAAACCCTTTAGCACACTTCCTGTCTAATTTTCCTGACAAGGCTGTGTCCCATGGCCTGCTCCAATTGGTTGGAAAATTAGAAAAGAAGCATGCATTTTCTGCTATCCTGTAGAGTGGAGAAAGGCATAGAGAACACTAGAAATGAATACTGAGTGAGCCAACCAATCAAATGTGTTGCAAAATCGGAGAAAAGCATATGAAGTACTGAAGTGAGTTCATTTGTGATAAATTCCCATCTCAGGGCTTTTAAAAAGGAAGAAAGTATGAGTAGAGATGCCCAGGGAGCAATACTGTGAAGTCCAAATAACTCTGAGAGCTTGATGGGGCCACTTCTGATCCCAATCACACAATTTAATCTTGATTAAATTGTTTTTATTTACTTGAGGCTTGAATTCTATAATTACAATTGAGAGTACTTAGGCAATTCTCTCGAAGTATCATTTTAATTAACCCTCTTCTCTTATATGGTGTAAGGAAATTTAATTTCCTTACCTGTCATTAAAAAACATAAAGAGCTCTGGGGACAACCTCATAGGAAAGAAAGGCCCATGAAAAAAGGAAGAAGAAAAACCGTTATTTTCTAATGTAACACATATCAGGTTTGGAGCACTGAACATTTCCTTTAATTTTCACAAAATTCTATTGAAGTGAGGTAATTTTTTCCAAGTCTTACAGTAAGGAAATTGAGGCTCAGAAATACTTTTATCCAAGGTAACATTAATAGTAATGACAGAGGGGCTGTATTCACTCCCCTCCCCCCTTTCTCAATTCATGTTCAGATCCCTCAGGTCCAGCAGTGATTGTCTATCAGATAGCATTAAAATGGGTCAAAATACATGTGGTTTATTCCACCACTTAACTATATTTATCCAAAATAATTAGCACTATGAATACTATAAACCAGGTGTTCATCTGTCTGTATTCGAAACAATTATGTTATCTAGTAAAACCAGTACATTCAACCTGTTACTTTTATTTACTATCCATTAATTTTTAGCCAGTTACTTTCATTTTAAAGATCATAAGTGATACATATGCATTCTGGCTCATCAGATATTATTCTCAGCCTTAAAAATTCCATTCATCCTCAATATAACCCTATGAAGTATGTATGGTAATTATTGTTGGGATATGAGAAAGCATTATTATTACAAAATAGGTCTCATAAAGAAAATTCTTAAATTTAATGACTTATATCAACATGCATATATTTTCTTGAGCATGAAGGTCAGCTCAGAGGCTGCTTAATATAGCTAGACTGATTTACAAGGCTCTAGCTCAGAATCCATGGGCTTGGATAGGTAAATTCAAGTCAAACCCAGGGACTTCTCTTTCCATTTCAGTGTCTGGGAACTAGAATAGTTTTGTCTGGTGTTTTAGTGTGCTTTCATCTACTATGACAGAGTAGACAATAGTTATGAACTGTTATGTGAGATTCATGGTTCAAAGGATAGAAAACCCCAGGAGCTTCTGGCTTCTGGCAAAGCCTTCATGCTGTATCACAAGAGGGCAGAAGGGCAAGTGGGGATTTACAAAACACAAGGAGGAATTAGTCCAGACCCATCCTTTTAAACAGAACTCTACTTCTTTAGTAACTAACCCACTCCCAAAATAAGATCTTTAGCCTATTTGGGGCTTATTCATTTTTCACTGTTGTTTTTTTTTAAACAAATTCAATTTATATAAATTAGGTAAGAGAAAACAAAACTTATTTTAGAAAGGTAGAAACCTAATGTCATTGGCTGAAAATAGAAGAAATATAGAAAAATTCAAATTAATTTTAGTTAACATTCCTAGCTACTGTTCTACTATAGCAAAACACCATGACAAAGGCAGCTTCTATAAAAATATAGTTTGATGTACAATTTCAGAAGGCTAGAGTCAATGATGTCAAAGTAAGTGGTGGCATGAACATCTGAGAACTCACATCTAGATCCATAATCAAGAGGCAGACAGGGATAACTGTATTCCAGTATTTGGAAACCTTAACGTCCTTCCCAAGTGACATATTTCTAATAAGGCCATCCTTTCCAATCCTCTCTAAACAGTTTTACAAGTTTGGCCCAAATATTCAAACATATGAGCTTATGCAGGCCATTCTCATTCAAACCACCAAAATAAAACATATATGCATAAGAAATACTGTTCCTTATTCCTGACTCTGTGTTCCCAAACACCTTCCAATCTAAAAGCCCCTTCCCTTAATTTGTCTACAGAGACAACTACAGTTAAACATAATTCTTGTAGGGAGGCATCTAAATAGTAATAGAGTCTGTAGGCTAGGATACTATATACATGAACATACACTTATGGACATAACAAAGTCTTAGACCTAAAGAGGATTCTGGATTACAGACTTGCCTCCACTAGACCATCATTTTACTGAGATACAAAACTCTGTCTAGTACAACAAGTAGACAAAAAAAGAAAAAGGAAAAAGTAAGCTCAGAACACCTAAATACCATACATTGGCTCAAAGAAAAGTTTGTAACTTTTCTCATGTCATGTCAGCTCATGTCAGTCACTGAAGGAAAATAAGTTGAAAGGTCAATCATCTCATATTTCTGTTTTAGTTACCTCTCGATTAATTTGAAAACACACCATAACAAAACCAAGTTAGAAAATAAAGCTTTTTTTTTCTTTTCTTTTTTTCGGAGCTGGGGACCAAACCCAGGGCCTTGCGCTTGCTAGGCAAGCGCTCTACCACTGAGCTAAATCCCCAACCCAAAAGAAAGCATTTATTTAGGGACTTGCTGGCATGACAATCATGGTGGGGAATGTGGTGGTAGGCAGCTAGGCACAACACTAGAATAGTGGTTAAGAGCTCACATCCTGATTTGGGAGTTACCTGCAGAAGGGGGAGGAAGAAGGAGGGGGACCTTTTCAGTTCCTTCAGTCTTTTCTCTAACTCCTCCAGTTGGGTCCCCTTATTCAGTCTAATGGTTAACTACAAACATCCTCAGCTCTATCAGTTGGGCTCTGGCCTCTCAGGAGACACCCGTATCTGGCTCTTGTCAGCAAGCACTCTTGTCATCAGCAATAGTGACTGGGTTTGGGGTTAGGCTGGGATGGATGCCCAGGTGGGGCAGTCTAGGGATGACGTTTTCTTTAGTCCCTGCTTCATTCTTTGTCCCTGTATTTCCTCCAATGAGTATTTTGTTCTCCCTTCTAAGAAGGAATGAAGCATCAACATTTTGGTCTTCCTTCTTGGGCTTCATGTTGTCTGTGAATGGTATTTAGAGCATTTGGGCTAATATTCACTTATCAGTGAGTACATAGCATGTGACTGTGTTACCCCACCCAGGATGATATTTTCTAGTTCCACCCATTTACCTAAGAATTTCATGAAGTCATTGTTTTTAATAGCCGAGTAGTACTCCATTGTGTAAACGTACCACATTTTCTATATTCATTCCTCTCTTGAAGGAAATCAGGGTTCTTTCCAGCTTCTGGCTATTATAAATAAGGCTGCTATGAACATAGTGGAGTGGTATAGCTGGGTCCTCAGGCAGTATTATGTTCAGTTTTCTGAGGAACTACCAGACTGATTTCTGGAGTGGTTGTACCAGCTTACAATCCCACCAACAATGGAGGAGTGTTCCTCCTTCTCCACTTCCTCTCCAGCATCTGCTGTCACCTGAGTTTTTAACTTATTAGCCATTGAGACTGGTGTGAGGCAGAATCTCAGTGTTGTTTTGATTTGCATTTCCCTGATAACTAAGGATGTTGAACATTTTTTAGGTGATTCTTAGTCATTCAGTATTCCTCAGATAAGAATTCTTTATTTAGCTTTGTATCCCATTTTTTTCAGATATTTACATTACAATTCATAAGATTAGAAAATCACAGTTATGAAGTAGCAACGAAATAATTTTACTGTTGTAGTCAGCATGCATGAGGAACTGTTTTAAAATGTCACGATATTAGGCAGATTGATAACCACAGGTATAAAGCCATACTCTAGATAGATCTTGCCAACTGGAAGTCTAGATTTCACTTGAGTACAGTAAAATATTATAAGACATTAGAAGGAAAAAAATCACAGGGAACTGACAGATTTTTAATATGTGAGTAGCCAGTAATATTTTCAATGATACCATGAGGGAAGCAAGCACCAATACTTGACAATATTTTTCTAATTTGTTTATTTTTTTTTGCTTTTTTTTATTATTATTAACTTGAGTATTTCTTATATACATTTCGAGTGTTACTCCCTTTCCCAGTTTCCGGGCAAACATCCCCCTCCCCCTCCCCTTCCTTATGGGTGTTCCCCTCCCCACCCTCTCCCCATTGCCGCCCTCCCCCCAACAGTCTAGTTCACTGGGGGTTCAGTCTTAGCAGGACCCAGGGCTTCCCCTTCCACTGGTGCACTTACTAGGATATTCATTGCTACCTATGAGGTCAGAGTCCAGGGTCAGTCCATGTATAGTCTTTAGGTAGTGGCTTAGTCCCTGGAAGCTCTGGTTGCTGGGCAATGTTGTACATATAGGGTCTCGAGCCCCTTCAAGCTCTTCCGGTTCTTTCTCTGATTCCTTCAAAGGGGGTCCTATTCTCAGTTCAGTTCAGTGTTTTGCTGCTGGCATTCGCCTCTGTATTTGCTGTATTCTGGCTGTATCTCTCAGCAGAGATCTACATCTGGCTCCTGTCGGCCTGCACTTCTTTGCTTCATCCATCTTGTCTAATTGGGTGGCTGTAAATGTATGGGCCACATGTGGGGCAGGCTCTGAATGGGTGTTCCTTCAGTCTCTGTTTTAATCTTTGCTTCTCTCTTCCCTGCCAAGGGTATTCTTGTTCCCCTTTTAAAGAAGGAGTGAAGCATTCACATTTTGATCATCCGTCTTGAGTTTCATTTGTTCTAGGCGTCTAGGCTGATTCAAGCATTTGGGCTAATAGCCACTTATCAGTGAGTGCATACCATGTATGTCTTTCTGTGATTGGGTTAGCTCACTCAGGATTATATTTTCCACTTCCAACCATTTGCCTACGAATTTCATAAAGTCATTGTTTTTGATAGCTGAGTAATATTCCATTGTGTAGATGTGCCACATTTTCTGTATCCATTCCTCTGTTGAAGGGCATCTGGGTTGTTTCCAGCTTCTGGCTATTATAAATAAGGCTGCAATGAACATAGTGGAGCACGTGTCTATTTTATATGTTGGGGCATCTTTTGGGTATATGCCCAAGAGAGGTATAGCTGGATCCTCAGGCAGTTCAATGTCCAATTTTCTGAGGAACCTCCAGACTGATTTCCAGAATGGTTGTACCAGTCTGCAACCCCACCAACAATGGAGGAGTGTTCCTCTTTCTCCACATCCTTGCCAGCATTTGCTGTCACCTGACTTTTTGACCTTAGCCATTCTCACTGGTGTGAGGTGAAATCTCAGGTTTGTTTTGATTTGCATTTCCCTTATGATTAAAGATGTTGAACATTTCTTTAGGTGTTTCTCAGCCATTCGGCATTCCTCAGCTGTGAATTGTTTGTTTAGCTCTGAACCCCATTTTTTTCTTATTTTTTTTATTTTTTATTTTTTATTAACTTGAGTATTTCTTATATACATTTCGAGTGTTATTCCCTTTCCCGGTTTCCGGGCAAACATCACCCTCCCCCCTCCCCTTCCTTATGGGTGTTCCCCTCCCAACCCTCCCCCCCATTGCCGCCCTCCCCCCATAGACTAGTTCACTGGGGGTTCAGTCTTAGCAGGACCCAGGGCTTCCCCTTCCACTGGTGCTCTTACTAGGATATTCATTGCTACCTATGAGGTCAGAGTCCAGGGTCAGTCCATGTATAGTCTTTAGGTAGTGGCTTAGTCCCTGGAAGCTCTGGTTGCTTGGCATTGTTGTACTTTTGGGGTCTCGAGCCCCTTCAAGCTCTTTCAGTTCTTTCTCTGATTCCTTCAATAGGGGACCTATTCTCAGATCAGTGGTTTGCTGCTGGCATTCGCCTCTGTATTTGCTGTATTCTGGCTGTGTCTCTCAGGAGCGATCTACATCCGGCTCCTGTCGGTCTGCACTTCTTTGCTTCATCCATCTTGTCTAATTGGGTGGCTGTATATGTATGGGCCACATGTGGGGCAGGCTCTGAATGGGTGTTCCTTCAGTCTCTGTTTTAATCTTTGCCTCTCCCTTCCCTGCCAAGGGTGTTCTTTTTCCTCATTTAAAGAAGGAGTGAAGCATTCACATTTTGATCATCCGTCTTGAGTTTCGTTTGTTCTAGGGATCTAGGGTAATTCAAGCATTTGGGCTAATAGCCACTTATCAATGAGTGCATACCATGTATGTCTTTCAGTGATTGGGTTAGCTCACTCAGCATGATATTTTCCAGTTCCAACCATTTGCCTACGAATTTCATAAACTCGTTGTTTTTGATAGCTGAGTAATATTCCATTGTGTAGATGTACCACATTTTCTGTATCCATTCCTCTGTTGAAGGGCATCTGGGTTCTTTCCATTTTCTGGCTATTATAAATAAGGCTGCGATGAACATAGTGGAGCACGTGTCTCTTTTATATGTTGAGGCATCTTTTGGGTATATGCCCAAGAGAGGTATAGCTGGATCCTCAGGCAGTTCAATGTCCAATTTTCTGAGGAACCTCCAGACTGATTTCCAGAATGGTTTTACCAGTCTGCAATCCCACCAACAATGGAGGAGTGTTCCTCTTTCTCCACATCCTCGCCAGCATCTGCTGTCACCTGAGTTTTTGATCTTAGCCAATCGCACTGGTGTGAGGTGAAATCTCAGGGTTGTTTTGATTTGCATTTCCCTTATGACTAAAGATGTTGAACATTTCTTTAGGTGTTTCTCAGCCATTCGGCATTCCTCAGCTGTGAATTCTTTGTTTAGCTCTGAACCCCATTTTTTAATAGGGTTATTTGTTTCCCTGCGGTCTAACTTCTTGAGTTCTTTGTATATTTTGGATATAAGGCCTCTATCTGTTGTAGGATTGGTAAAGATCTTTTCCCAATCTGTTGGTTGCCGTTTTGTCCTAACCACAGTGTCCTTTGCCTTACAGAAGCTTTGCAGTTTTATGAGATCCCATTTGTCGATTCTTCATCTTAGAGCATAAGCTATTGGTGTTTTGTTCAGGAAATTTTTTCCAGTGCCCATGTGTTCCAGATGCTTCCCTAGTTTTTCTTTTATTAGTTTGAGTGTGTCTGGTTTGATGTGGAGGTCCTTGATCCCCTTGGACTTAAGCTTTGTACAGGGTGATAAGCATGGATCGATCTGCATTCTTCTACATGTTGACCTCCAGTTGAACCAGCACCATTTGCTGAAAATGCTATCTTTTTTCCATTGGATGGTTTTGGCTCCTTTGTCAAAAATCAAGTGCCCATAGGTGTGTGGGTTCATTTCTGGGTTTTCAATTCTATTCCATTGGTCTAACTGTCTATCTCTGTACCAATAACATGCAGTTTTTTATCACTATTGCACTGTAATACTGCTTGAGTTCAGGGATAGTGATTCCCCCTGAAGTCCTTTTATTGTTGAGGATAGTTTTAGCTATCCTTGGTTTTTTGTTATTCTATATGAATTTGCAAATTGTTCTGTCTAACTCGTTGAAGAATTGGATTGGTATTTTGATGGGGATTGCATTGAATCTGTAGATCGCTTTTAGTATAATGGCCATTTTTACTATATTAATCCTGCTAATCCATGAGCTTGGGATATCTTTTCATCTTCTGAGGTCTTCTTCAATTTCTTTCTTCAGCGTCTTGAAGTTCTTACTATACAAATCTTTTACTTGCTTGGTTAAAGTCACACTGAGGTACTTTATATTATTTGGGTCTATTATGAAGGGTGTCGTTTCCCAATTTCTTTCTCGGCTTGTTTCTCTTTTGTGTAGAGGAAGGCTAGTGATTTATTTGAGTTAATTTTATACCCAGCCACTTTGCTGAAGTTGTTTATCAGCTTTAGTAGTTCTCTGGTGGAACTTTTGGGATCACTTAAATATATGAACATATCATCTGCATATAGTGATATTTTGACTTCTTCTTTTCAGATCTGTATCCCCTTGACCTCTTTTTGTTGTCTGATTGCTCTGGCCAGAACTTCAAGAACTATATTGAATAAGTAGGGAGAGAGTGGGCAGCCTTGTCTAGTCCCTGATTTTAGTGGGATTGCTTCAAGTTTCTCTCCATTTAGTTTAATGTTAGCAAGTGGTTTGCTGTATATGGCTTTTACTATGGTTAGGTATGGGCCTTGAATTCCTATTCTTTCCAGGACTTTTATCAAGAAGGGGTCCTGACTTTTGTCAAATGGTTTCTCAGCATCTAATGAAATGATCATGTGGTTTTGTTCTTTCAGTTTGTTTATATAATGGATCACGTTGATGGTTTTCCGTATATTAAACTTTCCCTGCATGCCTGGGATGAAGCCTACTTGATCATGGTGGATGATTGTTTTGATGTGCTCTTGGATTCGGTTTGCCAGAATTTTATTGAGTATTTTTGCGTCGATATTCATAAGGGAAATTGGTCTGAAGTTCTCTTTCTTTGTTGGGTCTTTGTGTGGTTTAGGTATAAGGGTAATTGTGGCTTCATAGAAGGAATTCGGTAGTGCTCCATCTGTTTCAATTTTGTGGAATAGTTTGGAAAGTGTTGGTATGAGGTCTTCTATGAAGGTCTGATAGAATTCTGCAGTAAACCCATCTGGACCTGGGCTCTTTTTGGTTGGAAGACCTTTAATGACTGCTTCTATTTCCTTAGGAGTTATGGGGTTGTTTAACTGGTTTATCTGTTCCTGATTTAACTTCGGTACCTGGTATCTGTCTAGGAATTTGTCCATTTCCTACAGATTTTCAAGTTTTGTTGAATATCGGCTTTTATAGTAAGATCTGATGATTTTTTGAATTTCCTCTGAATCTGTAGTTATCTCTCCCTTTTCATTTCTGATTTTGTTAATTTGGACACACTCTCTGTGTCCTCTCGTTAGTCTGGCTAAGGGTTTATCTATCTTGTTGATTTTCTCAAAGAACCAACTTTTTGTCCTTTTGATTCTTTCTATGGTCCTTTTTGTTTCTACTTGGTTGATTTCAGCTCTGAGTTTGATTATTTCCTGCCTTCTACTCCTCGTGGGTGTATTTGCTTCTTTTTGTTCTAGAGCTTTAAGGTATGCTGTTAACCTGCTGATATATGCTCTTTCCTGTTTCTTTCTGCAGGCACTCAGCGCTATGAGTTTTCCTCTTAGCACAGCTTTCATTGTGTCCCATAAGTTTGGGTATGTTGTACCTTCATTTTCATTAAATTCTAAAAAGTTTTTAATTTCTTTCTTTATTTCTTCCTTGACCAGGTTATCA
The DNA here is from genome assembly GCF_021556685.1 of Rattus norvegicus. Lineage (NCBI taxonomy): Eukaryota > Metazoa > Chordata > Mammalia > Rodentia > Muridae > Rattus > Rattus norvegicus. The sequence goes on along the minus strand of NC_141547.1, from coordinate 46,039,155 downwards.
TTGAGTAGAGCATTGTTCAATTTCCACGTATATATGGGCATTCTTCCCTTATTGTTATTGAAGACCAGTTTTAGGCCGTGGTGGTCCGATAGCACGCATAGGATTACTTCTATCTTTCTGTACCTGTTGAGGCCCATTTTTTGGTCAATTTTGGAGAAAGTACCATGAGGAGCTGAGAAGAAGGGATATCCTTTTTCTTTAGGATAGAATGTTCTATAAATATCTGTTATGTCCATTTGGCTCATGACTTCTCTTAGTCTGTCTACGTCTCTGTTTAATTTCTGTTTCCATGATCTGTCCATTGATGAGAGTGGGGTGTAGAAATCTCCTCCTTTTATTGTGTGAGGTGCAATGTGTGTTTTGAGCTTTAGTAAGGTTTCTTTTACGTATGTAGGTGCCCTTGTATTTGGGGCATAGACATTTAGGATTGAGAGTTCATCTTGGTGGATTTTTCCTTTGATGAATATGAAGTGTCCTTCCTTATCTTTTTTGATGACTTAAAACTAAAGTTGAAAATTGATTTTATTTGATATTAGAATGGCTACTCCAGCTTGCTTCTTCTTACCATTTTCTTGGAAAGTTGTTTTCCAGCCTTTCACTCTGAGGTGGTGTCTGTCATTGTCTCTGAGGTGTGTTTTCTGTAGGCAGCTGAATGCAGGGTCCTCGTTGCGTATCCAGTTTGTTAATTTATGTTTTTTTATTGGGGAGTTGAGGCCATTGATGTTGAGAGATATTAAGGAATAGTGATTATTGCTTCCTGTTATATTCATATTTGGATGTGAGATTATGTTTGTGTGCTTTTCTTCTCTTTGTTTTGTTGCCAAGATGATTAGTTTCTTGCTTCTTCTAGGGTATAGCTTGCCTCCTTATGTTGGGTTTTACCATTTATTATCCTTTGTAGTGCTGGATTTGTAGGAAGATATTGTGTAAATTTGGTTTTGTCATGGAATATCTTGGTTTCTCCATCTATGTTAATTGAGAGTTTTGCAGGATACAGTAACCTGGGTTGGCATTTGTGTTCTCTTAGGGTCTGTATGACATCAGTCCAGGATCTTCTGGCCTTCATAGTTTCTGGCGAAAAGTCTGGTGTGGTTCTGATAGGTCTGCCTTTATATGTTACTAGACCTGTTTCCCTTACTGCTTTTAATATTCTTTCTTTATTTTGTGCATTTGGTGTTTTGACTATTATTTGATGGGATGTGTTTCTTTTCTGGTCCAATCTATTTGGAGTTCTGTAGGCTTCTTGTATGCCTATGGGTATCTCTTTTTTTAGGTTAGGAAACTTTTCTTCTATGATTTTGTTGAAGATATTTATTGGTCCTTTGAGCTGGGAGTCTTCGCTCTCTTCTCTACCTATTATCCTTAGGTTTGATCTTCTCATTGAGTCCTGGATTTTCTGTATGTTTTGGACCGGTAGCTTTTTCTGCTTTACATTATCTTTGACAGTTGAGTCAATGATTTCTATGGAATCTTCTGCTCGTGAGATTCTCTCTTCCATCTTTTGTATTCTGTTGGTGAAGCTTGTATCTACAGCTCCTTGTCTCTTCTTTTGGTTTTCTATATCCAGGGTTGTTTCCATGTGTTCTTTCTTGATTGCTTCTATTTCCATTTTTAATTCCTTCAACTGTTTGATTGTGTTTTCCTGGAATTCTTTCAGGGATTTTTGTGTCTCCTCTCTATGGTCTTCTACTTGTTTATTTATGTTTTCCTGTGTTTCTCTAAGGGAGTTCTTCACGTCTTTCTTGAAGTCCTCCAGCATCATGATCAAATATGATTTTGAAACTAGATCTTGCTTTTCTGGTGTGTTTGGATATTCCATGTTTGTTTTGATGGGAGAATTGGGCTCTGATGGTGCCATGTAGTCTTAGTTTCTGTTACTTGCTTTCCTGTGCTTGCCTCTCGCTATCAGATTATATCTAGTGTTACTTTGTTCTGCTATTTCTGACCGTGGCTAGACTGTCCTATAAGCCTGTGTGTCAGGAGTGCTGTAGACCTGTTTTCCTGTTTTCTTTCAGCCTGTTATGGGGACAGAGTATTCTGCTTTCGGGCATGTAGTTTTTCCTATCTACAGGTCTTCAGCTGTTCCTGTGGGCCTGTGTCTTGAGTTCACCAGGCAGGTCACTTGCAGCAGAAAATTTGGTCTTACCTGTGGTCTCGAGGCTCAAGTTCGCTCGAGGGGTGCTGCTCACGAGCTCTCTGTGGCGGCAGCAACCAGGAAGATCTGCTCCGCCATTTCCGGGAGCTTCAGTGCACCAGGGTTCCAGATGGCGTTTGGTGTTTTCCTCTCGAATCAGTAATGTGTGCAGAGTGTAGTCTCTTCTGGTTTCCCAGGCGTGTCTGCCTCTCTGAAGGTTTAGCTCTCCCTCCCACAGGATTTGGGTGCTGACAACTGTTTATCTGGTCTGTTCCTTCAGGTTCTGGTGGTGTCTCAGGCGCAGGGGTCCTGCCACTCCTGGGCCCTCCCCCACAGGAACCCAGAGGCCTTATATAGTTTCCTCTTGGGCCAGGGATGTGGGCAGGGGTGGGCAGTGTTGGTGGTCTCTTCTGCTCTGCAGCCTCAGGAGTGCCCACCTGACCAGGAGGTGAGGTCTCTCTCCCACAGGGTCTGGGAGCAGAGAGCTGCTGCGGGCTGGGATCCGCGGGTGTGGGACTCCCGTATCCCATTTTTAGTAGGACTATTTGATTCTCTGTAGTCCAACTTTTGAGCTCTTTGTATATATTAAATATTAGCTCTCTATCAGATGGAGGATTGGTAAAGACCTTTTCCCAATCTGTTGGTTGTCATTTTGTCCTAATGACAGTGTCCTTTGCCTTACAAAAACTTTGCAGTTTTATTAGGTCCCATTTGTCAAGTCTTGAACTTACAGCATAAGACATTGGTATTTTGTTCAGGAAAATTTCCCCAGTGCCATGTCTTTGAGACTCTTCCCCACGTTTTTCCTATTAGTTTGAGTGTATCTAGTTTAATGTGGAGGTTCTTGATCCACTTGGACTTAAGCTTTGTACAGGGTTATAAGAATGTCTCAATTTGCATTCTTCTATATGCTGACCTCCAGTTGAACCAGCACCATATGTTGAAAATGCTATCTTTTTATTCACTGGACAGTTTTAGCTCCTTTGTCTAAGATCCAGTGACCATAAGTGTGTGGTCTTCAATTTTATTCCACTGATCCACCTGCCTGTCTCTGTATCAATACCATATAGTTTTTATCACTATAGTTCTGTAATACAGCTTGAGGTCATGGATGGTGTTTCCCCTAGAAGTTCTTTTACTGTTGAGGATAGTTTTTGTTATCTTTTTTTTATTCCAAATGAATTTGCAAATTGCTCTTTCTAATTCTCTGAAGAATTTAGTCAGAATTTTGATGGGGATTGTATTGAATCTGTAGACTGCTTTGTGCAAGATATCCATTTTTTCTATATTATTCTTTCTAATCCATAAGCATGGGAGATCTTTCCATCTTCTGAGAGCTTCTTTGATTTCTTCCTTCAGACACTTAAAGTTCTTGTTATACAGATTTTCACTTGCTTGATTAGAGTCATACCAAGGTTTTTTGTATTATTTGTGGCTATTATGAAGAGTGTCGTTTCCCTAATTTCTTTCTCAGCCTGTTTACCTTTGAGTAGAGGATGGCTACTAATTTATTTACATTAATTTTATATCCAGCCACTTTCCTGAAGTTGTTTATCAGCTGTAGGAGTTCTCTGGTAGAACTTTTGGGGTCACTTAAGTATACTATCATATCATCTGCAAACAGTGATATTTTGACTTTTTCCTTTCCAATTTGATCTCCTTTTGTTGTCTGATTGCTTTGGCTAGGGCTTCAAGTACTATACTGAATAGATAAGGAGAGAGTATGCAGCCTTGTCTAGTCCCTGGTTTTAGTGGGAGTGCTTCAAGTTTCTCTACATTTAGTTTGACGTTGGGTACTGGTTTGCTGTATATTGCTTTTACTATGTTTAGGTATGCACCTTGAATTCCTTATCTTTCCAAGACTTTTAATATGAAGCGCTATTGAATTTTATCAAATTTTTCCCCGCATCCAATGAAATGATGCTTAAGTTCTTTTGCCTTGAGTTTGTTTATATAGTGGATGATGTTGATAGATTTCCATATATTGAACCATCATTGCATCCCTGGGATGCAGCCTACTTGATCATGGTGAAAGATCATTTGGGTGTGTTCTTAGATTCAGCTTATGAGAATTTTATTGAGTATTTTTGCACCTATATTCATGATGGAAATTGGTCTGAAGTTTTCTTTCTTTGTAGGGTCTTTGCGTGATTTTGATATAACCATAATTGTGGTTTCAAAGAAAGAATTGGGTAATGTTCCTTCTGTTTCTCTTTTCCAGGATACTTTGAAGAGTATCAGTATGGTCTTCTTTGAAGGTCTGATAGAATTATGCAGTAAATCCATCTGGTCCTGGGCTTTATTTGGTTGGGAGACTTTTAATGACTGCTTCTGTTTCTTTAGAAGTTATGGGACTGTTTAGATGGTTTATCTATTTCTGATTTAACTTTGTTACCTAGTATCTATCTAGAAAATTGTCAGTCTCATCCAAATTTTCCAGTTTTGTTGAGTATAGACTTTTGTAGTAGGACCTGAGATTTTTTTTTTTAATTTCCTCAGGTTCTGTTATGTCTCCCTTTTCAATTCTTATTGTGTTAATTTGGATATTCTCTTTGTGCCCTCTGGTTAGGCTCTCTAAGGGTTCATTTTGTCGATTTTCTCAAAGAACCAGCCACCTGGTTTTCTTGATTCTTTGTATAGTTTGTTTTGTTTCTACTGGCATGATTCAGCTCTGAGTTTGCCTCGAACACATAAGCACGCACAGGGGAAATTTTCATAAACAGAACACCGTGAATGGTTGTGATCTAAGATCAAGAATAGACAAACTGACAAATTGATAGAACTAGAAAATATCATTCTAAGTAAGGTAACACAGTCACAAAAGAACACATAGGATATATGTACTCACTGATAACTGAACATTAACCCAAAATCTTAGAATACCAAAGATACAATTACAAAACACATGAAGCTCAAGAAGAAGAAAGACCAAATCGTGGATATTTCATGACTTCTTAGAAGGGTGAATAAATACTCACAGGAAGAAATATGGAGACATAGTGTGGAGCAGAGACCAAAGGAAAGGCCTTCCAGAGATGCCACACATGGTGATCCATCTCACCAAACCCAGTCAATATTATGGATGCCAAGAGGTACATGCTGAAAGGAGCCTGATATAGCTGTCTCCTAAGAGGCTCTGTCAGAGCCTGACAAATACAGATATGGATGCTTGCAGGAAACTACTAGTCTAAGCAGAGGGAGCACAATGATGAAGCTAGGAAAAAGACTGAAGGAGCTGAATGGGTTTTTAACCCCATAGGAATAACAAACAACAATATCAACCAACTAGATGCCCCCCCCGCAGAGGTCCCAGGACTAAACCACCAACCAAAGAGTACACATGGAGTGAGACATGTCTCCAGTCACATGTGTAGCAGAGGAAGGGCCTTGTAGGGCATTTGTGGAAGGAGAGGTCCTTGGTCCTGTGAAAGTTCAATGTCCCATTGTAGGGGTATGCCAGGGTAGGGTGGTGGCAGGGTGTGGATGAGAGGGTGCAGAGGTAAGCACTCTCATGGAGGTGGGGGTGGGGTAGAATGGGGGTGTTTCTGGAAGGAAAACTGGGAAAGGGATAATATTTGAAATGTAAATAAGAGAAATCCAATAAAAGAAAAGAAAGAAAGAAAACAAATAAAATGGAAGAAAAGAAACTGTTTATTCCTTGCTTTTTGGAGATACATTTGTCATTTAAAATGGGATAGGGATAAGTCTGTCAATGAGACTCATCAGGAATTGCTTGGGAGTTTCCTCTGTTTTTGTTTTTTGATTTTGGTTGTTCTCCCCCACACACTTTGATAATCTAAATTCATGTTCACACAGATAATTCTAGTTAAGCTCTATGGAGAGAGAGGGGTAGGAGAAGAGACAGATTGGACAGAAAAAGAGATAGAGCTAGAGACAGAATATAGGAAAAGTACTTGTAAAGAGGAGAAAAGAAACGAGTATCAGGGAGGAAGGGGGTTACAGTAGTGAGAATATACATTTTTCTTGTTTGAAATTTTCAAAGAACATAATAAAGGCTGTGGATGTCAGATGCAGGAAAAGGAAACCTGTAGTTCCTCAGCATTGTTCTCAGCTTGCTCATTAATACCATTTCAATTGAAATGGATTCAACTAACCCTTCCTTTCCCTACTTAGGAATTCCAGAAGATCCACCACCTGATTTTTTTAAAAATTATTCCTCAACTATGAAACTTTTATGTACATGGTTACTTTAGGGATGAACACGTATCTCAGCAGTTTGTCTAGTCTACTAGAAACAAAACTCTTTCTTCCATGAAAAACATGGGAGAGAACAGTCTCTGCACAGCTGGTTGGTAAAAGATGTGAACTCATTGGTGGCTACCCACTCTTCAGTGATAGGAAACAAGAAAAGGGAGAGTCATTTACCGAAAAATATGATGGAACATAAGACTGAGACAGTTATTCATCTGTGTGGGCTTTGACAGATCCACAAGACATTAAGTATTCTACATCATTTTAAACAAGTTGAGAGCAATTGTGTCTAACATATTCCACATATTTCCACAGAAATGAACTTCTGTGTACCAGAACAGAGATAGGTTAGAGCAGAGCAAAGAGGAATAGTTTCTCTCTGTGCCACAGTTTATCACTGTGTTTACAGAGGTAGTTGTATTGAAGCCACAATTGCATTAAGGTATTAAAACTTAACCCTGAGAAGAGAACAGTATATAAGCTATGCTTTTCACTTTTGTGAAAACTCAACCATTTTGAGTTGCACTGTAACATCTATGGTTCTAGTAGAAGTATGTGGCTACACTGCTGTGCACCTAGTGACAGACAGGCAAAATTTTCTAATGCTGAGTTAAATAAGCAAGTCAATAAGGGGGCAGACAACGCAGAATTCTAACTGCATTCACTATTAAAACTAGTCAAGCAGAGAAGCAAATGATCCCACAGGCTAGGGACAGAAAGAAATGGGTGATTGCTGATCCACAGCAATAAAGCCTTAGTTGTGGAAATGAATAAATCTAGAACCTGAACACCATGTCTATAGACAAATCATTGCATTCAAGAATAATATGTATGAGAGTAGATTTTACTTACATGTCCTACCACTATAAAATAACAGAGAAATCTGCTTATGTGATTAAATAACATGGGTCTGTGTGTTCATATTTTTTCATGTCATACTGCTTGGATATGACTTTTTAAGATTTCATGTCTGAGTTTGTTACTTTACAGTTGGAAACATAAGTGTTAGAGAAGTGAAGCGGCTTTTCTTTGAGAGCAAGTATTTTATTTACTGGTTACTAATCTCCCCTACTCCATCCCTAATAGAAGACTATGTAGTGTATCTATCATGGCATGCCAAAACATGAGTAACCATTTCCGGTAGAATGTAATAAAAATCAAGCTGTCATTACAACAACACTCTGCCTTCCTTCATTTGCTCTTCCCTTTAGGTGATTGCATGTCAAAATTATGAGCTTAATTTTTAGTATGCTTGAATATTTACACATATGATTCATATTTCAAAAGGCTTGAGTGGACTTTCCAATATTTTTGAGACTACAAAGTCTGGTATGAAGCTAAAACCTCCACTAAACTGATATAAGCACTTCAAAAAATATTTGTTTTCTGACATTGTAATATTCTTCTATCATTTCCCTCTTTTTGCTTCCCCCTTCAAACACTTTGATACCCCCTTGCTCTCATTCAAACTCTTGGCCCCCTTTTCCCCCATTAATTGTTGTACATAATATATGCATACATTTATAGTCCTGGCTATAAAGCTAGAACCTATATATTCTGTATAATGTTAATTATATTGATGTTTTCAGAGCTTAACATCCAGATAACCAATTGGTACACTCCTTCCTGGGGAAGACCATGCCTCTTGCTTTCACTACACCTTAGATCCCTGTAGTTATCTATGTAGGGTTGAGGTCTCATGGGCTTCCCTCTCTCTACATATGCATGTCTATTGCTGCTGTCCAAGTTTACCTCACATTTAGGTAGTCATGTTGGTGAGATTTTATCGTTGTTTGAAAATGAAATTTTTCATATTAGCAGATTTTAATCTATCCTCAAGAATCAATAGCAAATATAAGACCACAAGGCAGAAATCTTGTTGAAATCCATGATATAAATTCATATGTACTCTATGTACATGTCAATCATAAATAACATATTATCTTTGTGTTTTTCTATGTAGCCATTCTATGTAGAGACTAAGCTAGTTTATAAGTGTGATCATCTCCTTTGAGCTGTGTCTCGCCTCAGTCAGAGAATAGAACTTTCAGTGGATTTTCCTTCAACTTCTTTAGAGAACTACAGTGACATAGCTTTTATGAGGTATTAGTGCTCTAGTGGCTCTCCAGTGATGCAGCTGCCTGTGTTAACCATTCTGAAAGTTATCACTCACAGGTACTTATAAGCTACCATAGTACTCACATTGGTTCACAAGCTAGTCTTGAGTAAACATTGTTTCTATTCTGAGTTGATGCCCCATCTAGAACAAATATACAAATGTTTACATCTGTCCAGAAAATTACATATATTTACATTCTACCTTAACTTACTCTGGGGTAAAGTAAAAACAGATGAATCCACACTAAAAATGAATTCTAGAATGCTGGCAACTGTTCGTAAAAGAACTACAGAAAAACCATCTCTCATTTCATCAGCAAGCACTCATGCTTTGCTAACAGTAGGTGAAATTTTTATTTACTTCTAATTTTAATTTTTCTTTTCCATATACTTATGGTTTTTCTGCTTCCCTTTAAATTTTAAAAATATTTTATTTATCCTTTAATAATTTAATGCATGTATGTAATTTATCTTGATCATAGCCAACCTAAATCCTCCTTCTCATTTCCGTACTACGACCCACACATGCTAGCTCCTCTTTCCTTCATGTCATGCTTTTCTTCTTTTCCATAACCCACAGAGTCCAGTTAATGCTGTCTCCATGCTCCTGGGTGTGATGCCATCGACTTGTGGCTTAGGCTACCACCTGGTGGCCATACCGCTAAAGAAAAATACATATTTCATTTCGCTTTTTTTTTAATTTCCAAAGATATATTCTGTTACAAGAAATATTTCGAAATTGGCTTGGGTCAGGGGGATGCTTTGGATGGCCCACTTTTTCTTTAACCTAGTCATGGTCATTTAGAAACAGCAAAAATAGATTTAATAAATGAGTATTTTAAAGGCATTTATTCCAGATATAGCCAGCTCTGTAGTTCTGAGGTTGTAGGATAAAGAGCTCTTCAAGGAGTGAAAGGACTCCTTTAGAGCTAAGTGAAGAAAGAAAGAAAGAAAGAAAGAAAGAAAGAAAGAAAGAAAGAAAGAAAGAAAGAGAAACAAAGAACCCAAAGGAGGTGATGGGTCAGAACACTCCAGAAGGGCCAAAGGTGGAAATGGAATTCCTTGTGGAGCAACCATGTGAAAATGGAACAACTAAGTTCTGATATCTACAGAGGCAGAAAAGTAAAGAAGTCATATCTGAAAACATATATGATAGGTCTAGAGCTTTCTTATTATCAAACTGTTCTGTATTGCTAACTCTAAATACAAATGTATTAAAAATAAATAGATTAAGCTTATGTGACAAGAGGAGAAGCTGACAGTACTTATTTATGTAATAGTGTATGTTTCAAAGGCTATAGGCACATTTCAATTTCCTGTAGTCACAGTGCTCAGCAGAGGATTCACCTTAGAGCCCTCAATACATACAATTGAGTAAGTGTGTAAATGCAGAGATGGGTGGCAGGCCAGCCTTCTCGAAGGAGGCCCTATGCTTAAACCCAGCTGGTCTCTTGTTTTTCAAAGAGGAAATGAGTTTGTTTACCTTGCACACAGTGTTCAGTTGCCTGTGTTCCCTCATGAAGGGGAACATGACATTCACTACAATTGAGGAATGACCTTTTCTTCCCCTGGAGCAAATGGAAGTTTAGCAGCTGGTGGTGGACTTGCTGCCATGCTCTTTAGAAGGTTAGTGCCTGGCATGCTTTCAACTTTAGCTGGTCTATTGACATTTTCTGTAGTGAAGAAAATAGTGCTACCCCAACTGCTAATGTCCGACTATGACATTTGTTAGGCTAGATATTGGCCAGTGATCTGACTTTGGCATTTGCAAGAAGACCAGAAAAACAATTCCAGTTAAAAAGGATTTATTGAACAACTACTTTGTAACCTTTAAAAAAATATCATGTAAAGCTATTTAAGAAGTTTATGCTACCCAGGGACAACTGTGTGTTTTAAGAAATATAGCCTTTTAGAATGCAGTCTATCAGAGAAATGTGAAGAAAAAGTCAACACAAGATAGGGATAAATATATCTTCATTAATATCAAATTAAAAGCAAAATAAATTTCTTCTATTATATTATCTAGGACACTACACTCTTGATTTTAGGCTACACTAACCACATTGGTTTCTGGAAATTCATTTTGCATAGTATCAAATGGAGATACTATTGTTTAAGACAGTTGATTTTATGAAATACAAACCTAAGTTTTAAACACATTTATCCCTCACCTGTTTCACATTACCAGGTACACTTATTGATTTTAAGATGCTCAGGGAAGAAAAAAAATGCCCAGAGATTATACATGGTGAATTAGATAAGATACAGAGGGTGAGGCACAAGGATAGAAATGGTTGCTTAAGAAAGCTTTCTGAAGAAGGAAATCTGTGAGTTAAGTATAAAGTAGGAACTAGACATAAAGTGTAGGAGGGCATTTCAAAATGCATGGAGAATAGATATAGCCAACAACACTGTGAGCAGAGTAGCACATTGGAGTCAGGACATGGGCAGAAACAAGACTTGAGAAAATGGCAGCTGACAGGATCAAACCTTGGCCAACAGTCTTAAGACATATACAGGCATAAAGGTTCACTGAATCTCCCAAATTATGTAGAAGATATTCAATACATACCTACTCTTTTAAAAGCAATCTGTCAACTTAATAAATATCTCAAAGTAATAATGAAATGGCCAGTTTGTATATGAGAAGGACATAAAATAATATTAGACTTCTGTCAAATACAGATGAAGACTACTAAGGTGTACCAATATCTGTCCATCAGAATTTGGAAAATTATATATAAAAAAGAAACAAATACTTATAAAGCAGGAAACAGCCAATGTAGGGAGCCACATTGGATTTGGGCCTAGCCGATTTTTGACTGCATGGCTCAAAGTGGCTAGGTGACTCTGGGCTGTTTGGCCACAGATATTCACCACTAAGATGACTGCCATAACTCTTAAGATTGTTGGACAGAGGCCTTTCCCATGAATTTACGGCACAGGAAGATAACATTCAAGGGATGCCTCAGCTCAAGCAGATACCAGTTATCTCCTGAGTGTCTACCACCTGACCTCATCATCTACCGCCTGACCTCTTTGCCTCCAGCTATCACTGCCTATATCCTCATCTCCCCCTCCTCTGTGTTTCACAAAGGACACTCCCCCTAACCTGAAAGTCTTAAAAGCTGTAACGTTCACCCCAATAAATGAGACCTTGACAATAGAATCTTGCTTGGTCTCCTTCTTCTTTCGTCCCCCATTAGGCCCAAGGGTAGCGCCCCTTCGGAACCCTGAATAACTGGGTCCCTGCTGACAGGGACAAGCCAATGCTAATGTAAAATGTTAATTTCATTTGGAAAATAATCTTTCTAAAATTACATCATAGATTTTACCCTAACATCTTCTAAAAATAAATGCTTTTCATATAACAATTACTGTGCAGGAATGCTGTTTGTAACGGCTCTAATCTGGAAATGGTTTTAATGTCCATCAACAGAACCACAAATATGTATTAGTACTGGACTACTTCTTAACAAAGTACCATGACCTCAGTGAATTAAGGCAATATCTTTCTTATAGTTCTGCAAGAGAAGATTCTGGATAAATTTTTAGGGAGCTAAATTCAGTTGTTATTGAGTCTGGTTGTGTCTTGAAATGCTGGGAAAATATTCATTGTCATGTTTTTTCTAGCCTCCTTGGCCTTCTGCTTTCTTGTTACCTCCCAATTTCCCTTACAAGGTTATTTCAGTTTCGCTGGATTGGCAATGATTATTGTAAATGACTAACAGTTTAAAAATCCTTAACTTAATCCTTAATTTAAAGTTCCATTGACTATAAGGTAACTGACATTTCCAGCTTCTATACTAACACACAGTTATCATTTGGGAAGCACAGTCTAATCACACAGACTCATTACTAAAACAGAATAAAGTATTTACATACTATACTACATACAAACATTTTAAACACACTACTGAATAAGTTAGCCACCCACTTACATTAAGGCTGGATTGGGCAATCTAGTAGGAGGAAAAAGGTTCTAGAAGGAGGCAAAAGAGGCAGAGGCAGTCCCCTGATTCCACTGTTAGGAGTTGCTCAAGAAGACCAAGCTACACAATCATAACATACATTCAGTGAATGTAGATAAACCCATATAGGCCCACTTATTGTTATTTCAGTCTCTGTGAACCCCTTTGTGCCCATTTTAATTGGTTCTGTGGGTTTTCCAATGAAGTGCTTCCTAATGATGCTCTGTTATACTTGTAGACAGGGGCCTAGCATCATCAAAGATGCCACATCCATCAACTGATTAGAACAAACACAGAAACCCACAGCAAAACACTGGGCAGAGCTCAGGGAATCTGATCAAAGAGGAGGAAGAAAAATTGTAGGAGAGATCAAGGACACCACAAGAAAACCCACATAATACTCTTACATTCTAAAGTGACTCATTTGAAGGGTTTACCCATTTTGTACTAAGCTTAACATCACTCTGCTTTTTCATTCTTTCCAAGGACCACTGTGTTTTTTTTTATCATGTTCATCTATTCATTGAGACATTGTTTATTTCTTGGAGAATGCTAGAAATTAAGTGGGACACTGTAGCACATGAAGCTGAGGGAGGAGGATCCTAAGTTCCATTATCACTTGGGTTGTACAAGTTTCTCAGGCCATCCTGGGCTATACACAGTGAAATATTCTTTCAAAAGCAAAATTATTAGTAAACCACAAGAAAGGAGGCCTAAGATGTAATCTATACTGAACACCAAAAATATGAACATGATGGAAACAAAAGTAGCTTTCCCTCCCAGATGCCAGGGACCCAAGAGATTCCAAGGACCCAACAGGGAGAACATTAGTCAAAATATCCAACAAAGGGGATATGGAATTTGTAGAAAACATATCCAGTGGAGAGGCATGGCCCCCCATTGAAGGATGGGGCCACCCACTCACCTCAAAAACATTAATCCAGAATTTCTCCTGTCAAAAGGTAATAGAGGGACAAAGAATAGAGCAGAAACTGAAGGAAAGGTCATCCAGACACTACCCCACCTAAGGATCGATCCCATCTTCTAACACCAAACCCAAAAACTGTTGCTGATGTTAAAAAGTGCTTACTGACAGGAGATTGGTACAGCTGTCCCTTGAGAGGCTCTGCCAGAGCCAGACCAATACAGATGCATATGACACACCCAAACATTGGCACTGAGTTCAGTGCGCGGGGACCTCAATGGAGAATTTAAAGCAAGGACTGTAGGAGCTGAAAGGATTTGCAACCCCATAGAAAGAACAACAACATCAACCATGCAGATCACCCAATGTTCCCAGGGACTAAACCAACAAACAAAGAGCACACAGGGGATACACATGGCTCCAGCTGCATATGTAGCAGAGGATTGCCTTATCTGGCATCACTGGGAGGGGAGCTTCTTGGTCCTATGGAAGCTTGATGACCCAGGATACAGGAATGCTAGATCGCTGAGGCAGGAGAGGATGGGAGAGTTGGGGAGTACCGTCATAGAGGCAGGGGACTTGTGGAGGGGATAACATTTGAGGTGTAAATAAATGAAATAGCCAATAAAAATTCATTTCAGTTATAAAAATAATAATTTATTATTTAATATGTATGTGTGTTTGTCTGAGTTTATGTAAGTTTACTATATGTATGAAGGAGCCTGTGGAACTTGAATTACTGATCGTTGTAGGCTACCATGGTAGTACTACGAATTGAACTCAGGTCCTCTGCAAGAGCAGTATGTGTACTTAACCACAGAGCCATGTCTGTAGCCCCTAAATTCCGGTTCTTCTATAATTCTCTTTATTTTTTCTCTCTCACCTAAATAGTGCCTACACAATGACAAACCACATGACATGCCAGTGTGAAAGGAGAAAACATCAGAAGTCCCACCCCTCGGGATTGATGGTTATACTGAGAGGGAGAATCGATTGATTTTCTACTGTAAGCCATTGCTGCTTGAATCATGTATTTAAGAATCTGTATTGGGTCTTCAGCTTCCAGATTCTTCCAACACAATTGGCATTGTAACGCTTCAAGTTGCCCTAGGGCCTTCCTCTATTGTCTTCCCATCTAATCACCTGTCTCAAGATTCAGCTACCTAATATTCTCCAATCATCCACTTGCAGCCACCACACAGGTTGAGTGTGTGGTGGGTTATAGGGCATGTGTACTATTGTAATATGTTTTCTACTACTTCTAATCTCTATACCAGTCAGATGCACTATGTTGAGAAATTAATTTTACACTTATTTATTGACTTTACAATGGGCATCTCTGTGATTGCATACTGTCATCAACAATGTACTAAGGGAGAAAGTGCAAATACACTTTCTTGTATAAATTCTTTTGATAAGTTTGTGCTCCACAGTTCAGTTTCACTCCTCAGCTATCATCAAATGCCCTATGAGACACAACTCTTCACGATTCCAGAGAGATCTGTGTCTTCTCACTTCCTGACTAGACATTCTGTTTCTTTAACATTGCTCGCACATAGGATCTCAAGGTCCGATTCTCAAATAAGACCTTGTCTAGGAAATTGGCTCTGGCTCTCTATTCACAATGGTATCTCTCATCTCTTTGACTTTACCTACTTGCAATCAGCTAACAGAATGGTAATGTAAGTCAGTTTGTCTTAATCTGTAAGGATAATTGCTTTATCATGATTCAAAATTCAAAGTAACAGTCTTAGATACAACTGTCCACACAAGCATTTTCAGCTAATAAAAAAAAAGATTTTCAAGGTTAACAACCTATGAAGGTTAATAAATAACTAAAAGAACAAAATGAAAGAAAATATTACATTTATTCTATGTTCTATGCTACAATTATTGTATTTCTTTATTGAACAGATTGACATAAGTAGATATCATGAAACAAAACTATTGATATACCTGCAGTCAAGTATTCATCAAGTGGACCTCCAAAATGCTTGAATGGCTTAAAGTACATATAACTAAATTATATTTTATGAGCACGTTATAAATGAATAAAAGAGAATCGCATAGACTATGACTTACAACTTAGCATACATTGGTGTGCTGAAGTGTCACGAGGCCATTTAGATGCAGTCAGAGTTTCTTAATGTAATGGATTTCATTCATTTAGTATTAATAAGTTTTCTTAGTATTTGAAATTGCCTCTGCCATTACCTATTTATACAATAGTCTGCTGAAGTATAGAAAACGTAAATTCAAACATTAAAAATCTGTTTAGTCAGCAGCATGATCATCATGAAAAGGGACTAATTCTGGATTTTGGGTGGTTATTTCAGCTGTATGTCTGCAGGCTGCATTCACAAACATGCTCATAAATGATGGCAACACAGGGCTCTTTGCTTGCTCACTACATTCCTTCTGTATGATAGTATCTGTTCCAAGTTAAAGACATACTGATTTTAGTATAGTAATGTTCTTTGAATTGAAACAGGGAGGTTAAGAAGCAATAGACATTTCGACTGTTAATTCAATTTTCTATTGATGGTTGTCTTCATGTTAGCAGGTATCTTCTGTATTAAATCAATGGACTTAAGCTATTTTTAACACCTAAAAGACTATTAGTTTGACAAGTGCTGTTATGTAATTGTTATAAAAATTGGCTAATGGAAAAGACAGGCAAAAAGAACCTTATGGTTCCCTTCTGCTTTATAAGAGATAGAAAGCAGTCAGATAGGGGAAAATGGCCACTATATAGATAATTAAAGAAAATCAAGAAAGTGGTTGAAGTACAAGCACAAGGCCAAAATAGCTGCCACACTTATTGTGAACTTAGATCTCATTTAATCCGCTTCACCTTCAATTCTTAAATTCATCACCTTCTATCTTAAAGAAGAAAGAGCTGCTGCCTGAAGTCCCAGCATCAATATAGATTGATTTATGCACTGAAGCACACCCACATCTTTCTGGATTTATTCAACTCTTGTCTGTAATCTCCCAAACTCACCATGGGATCTTCCATATCACTTTCTGCAGTGCTGCCATCCAGCAAAGCCAAAATGTAATGAAAAGCTGGTAGCTTTTTTAATTAATTCTTCTTCTATGAAGGTGAGTCTTCACCATTTATTTTAGCAAATTGAGGAAAGTATGAACGCCAACATTCAAAATTCACAAACCAAAGTTGGAATGATCATTTCTTCACATCTCTGATCGAATTAAATACTGTTTTATGCTGATATATCTAAATCTTTCCCACTCATATTTTGCCAAAGCTAGAGATACAGAAAATTGTTCTTTACATTATTATAAAAATAATGCTTTATATTTTGAAAATTCTGTACACTTATCCAACTTGTATTGATCATATCCATCTACCACTACTACTCACATTCCCTCATGTTCCCATACCATATATCTCTCAATCTACTGTCCTCATTTTTGTTCTTAGCAACCTCTGAATCCAGTAAGCATTTCCCAAGCATATAAACATATGTGATATGCACTGGGTGATGGAAGCCTACCAGTAGCTACCAGTAGCAGAAAATGACTCTCCCTCCCTCAGCATCTACCAGTTGCCAATAGCTCCTCTGATAGGTATGGGACATCAAGGACCATTTCCCAATATATCTGGAATTTTGACTGGCTTACTATCATTCAGGCATTGTGTAGGTGACCACTGGTGCTGTAAGCCAATAGGTATAACAGCCCTATTAGATGTCCAGAAGTCAGAACTTCACAAATTTCTTCCCCATCTACCAGACCTATATTCTTTTTGCCACCTCTTCTATGAAATTTCTTGAGTTTGTTTGGTAGAAAGTTAGTAGAGATGACTCATTCAGATATATGCACTTGGAATTACTTACGCAGTACAGTTTGAGGGTGTTATCATTAAACACTACTACAAAAGAAACTTCTCTGACAAATTTTAAAGCAGCACAAGTCAATCAGAGCAACCAAGTATTTAGGTTGCAAGGTATAGAATGATAATTTAGCAAAATAATAACTGAAGGTAACTTTTTGGGCCCAAGATATCTTCCCAATTATTGGCTTTGGACTGAGTTTGCAAAACCAAGTGAAATAACCCTCCTGTGGAGCTCATAATCAGACAGTGATTGGTTATTCTCATAACCTTCATATTACTACTGTACCAATAGACATATATTGCCAGCAAGTCAATATTGAAGCATTCTGCATCTGGAGCTGAATAATGTTATTGATTTTTTCTTCCCCTAGAGGACTGCATAGCACATCTCAGGCGCTAAGTAAGCAGGATGAGAGAATCATAGTCAGTTCAAGAATGACTTCTTCATGTAGTACATTCAAAATCAGTGGTGTATTCTTTGCTAAGTAGTTTAATTATCTTGTTAGGATAGGCAATTGAGATCACTGAAAATACTTGTGGTGTGTTCGGTTCCTTTGTCAATTTTCTGGCCAACAGCTCCTAAGGAGGTATCCTGTGCCTGACACTGAAATTTCATGTAATGATCTTGTCTTCTGGGACTAGCACTTTTCACCTATGCAGAATACTTCTATCCAGTTTTTATCTATCATCTATCTATCTCATTTATATATATATATATGCTTATTATGCTTATTATTATGCTTCTTCTCCTTCTCCTCCTCCTCTTCCTCCTCCTCCTCCTTCTTCTTTTTCTTCTTCTTCTTATTACTATTGTTACCTTACAAACTACTGTATCTTTACCTTCCTATGTAACCTCAGATTTGGCTAACATGGTCCCTACACTCTTTTCCCCCAATCTCTTTATGCTATCTTAAGACTTTAACATACAGTATTTCCTCAGTTTCCTTTCATGTCACTTGTCTTTTGGTATTCCATCAGGCCAGGTTCATTACTTCAGGATCCCACAGCTTTTATACCTTTGATTTTGGCTAAGTTTTCTGCTAATACCTCATTACCCCATGACCACTCACTTCTAGACTTGATCCTTTCGTACTTTGCAAAGTCTCACTAGTCACTAGAGGTGGATGCCTTGAAGGATAGAGGATAAAATAAATACAGATAAAATCAAAATAGACAAGGGGAATTAAAAGAATAATGCCTCCCGTTAATCAATCAACCAAATATTAAAAAATTGGAACAAAACCCTCCATTATTAACATAGTCTGGAATTATTGTGAAGTCTAGTAGTGTATGTTCATCTTTTCCAATAAAACACAGAGCAGGGAAGGCAGATTTCTAATAGATCAGGTCTTAGCATCATTATAAATAGTTGAAGCTGTTGAATATATATAATTTTATAGCAAAAAGAAGAGAAGTTTGCCATTTAGAAAATACTTAAAATGGCTTTATGAATTAATGGATACAGATTAAATATATAATTAGAGTTCCTAATATGCTTGTTATCAGCTTATATTCACTTTAATTAAAATTTAATTAAAGATCATGTGCATGGTGATGAACAACTTGGTTATGTGAGATGTTCTACATAGTTTTAAGAATCTAAATACTTGGTTCCTAGTGGCAGGTGCTGTTTGGGGAGGCTTAGGAGGTATAGCCTTGATAGAGTCAGTGTTTCATGGGAGACGAATTTTCAGGGTTCAAAGGCTTATGTCATTTCCAGTTTGATCTCTTATCTTTCTTCTTTCTTGTTTAAGATGTGAACTCTCATCTTGCTATCATAGTCTCCATACTTGCCTGCCTCCATGCTTCTATGCCATGCTGGTGATGGACTCATATCCATCTAGAAGCCTGTCTGTATAAATTCTTTCTTCTATAAGGTTTCTTGGTCATTGTGTTAGCAATTAAAAAGTAAATAAACGTTGCTTTTGAGTTTGTATGAAGCCATTTTCACTATTACATTCTAGGGAGTACATAATCATGGGGATTTTTTTTTACTTTGTTTTTGAATATTAGGTTATCTGACATGATTATAATAACGATAGGACTACCTGTTTTTAATCTTTATTAACTTGAGTATTTCTTATTTACATTTCAATTGTTATTACCTTTCCCGGTTTCCGGACCAACATCCCCCTAACTTCTCCCCCTCCCCTTATATGTGGGTGTTCCCCTCCCCATCCTCCTCCCATTACCGCCCTTCCCACAACAATCACGATCACTGGGGATTCAGTCTTGGCAGGACCAAAGGCTTCCCCTTCCACTGGTGCTCTTACTAGACTATTCATTACTACCTATGAGGTTGGAGCCCAGGGTCAGTCCATGTATATAGTCTTAGAGTAGTGGCTGTGTCTCTGGAA
This sequence comes from Rattus norvegicus, assembly GCF_021556685.1. Lineage (NCBI taxonomy): Eukaryota > Metazoa > Chordata > Mammalia > Rodentia > Muridae > Rattus > Rattus norvegicus. The sequence goes on along the minus strand of NC_141547.1, from coordinate 46,019,579 downwards.
GTTCTGGTTGGTTGGCATTGTTGTTCATATGCGGTCTCAAGCCCCTTCAAGTTCTTTCAGTCCTTTCTAAGATTCCTTCAACGGAGGTCCTGTTCTCAGTTCAGTGGTTTAATGATGGCATTCGCCTATGTATTTGCTGTATTCTGGCTGTGTCTTACAGGAGAGATCTGCATCTGGTTCCTGTCAGCCTGCACTTCTTTGCTTCATCCGTTTTATCTAGTTTGGTGGCTGTCTGTATATGTATGGGCCAAATGTGGGGCTGGCTCTGAATGGGTGTTCCTTCTGCCTCTGTTCTAAACTTTGCCTCCCTATTCCCTGCCAAGGGTATTCTTGTTCCCCTTTAAAGGAAGGAGTGAAGCATTAGCATTTTGGTCATCCTTCTTGAGTTTCATGTGTTCTGTGCATCTACGGTAATTCAAGCATTTGGGCTAATAGCCACTTATCAATGAGTGCATACCATGTGTGGTTTTCTGTGATTGGGTTACCTCACTCAGGATGATATTTTCCAGTTCCCTCCATTTGCCTATGAATTTTATAAAGTCATTGTTTTTGATAGCTGAGTAATATTCCATTGTGTAGATGTACCACATTTTCTGTATCCATTCCTCTGTGGAAGGGCATCTCGGTTCTTTCTAGCTTCTGGCTATTGTAAATAAGGCTGCTATGAACATAGTGGAGCATGTGTCTTTGTTATATGTTGGGGCATCTTTTGGGTATATGCCCAAGAGAGGCATAGCTGGGACCTTAGGTAGATCGATGTCCAATTTTCTGACTAAACTCCAGACTGATTTCCAGAATGGTTGCAGCACTCTGCAATCCCACCAACAATGGAGGAGTGTTCCTCTTTTCCCCATCATCACCAGCATTTGCTGTCACCTGAGTTTTTAATCTTAGCCATTCTCACTGGTGTGAGTGAAATCTCAGTATTGTTTTGATTTGCATTTCCCTTATGACTAAAGATGTTGGACATTTCTTTAGGTGTTTCTCAACTATTTGGCATTCCTCAGTTGTGAATTCTTTCTTTAGCTCTGAACCCCATTTATAATAGGGTTATTTGTCTCCCTGCAGTCTTCTTGACTTCTTTGAATATTTTGGATATAAGCCCTCTATCGGTTGTAGGATTGGTAAAGATCTTTTCCCAATCTGTTGGTTGTCATTATGTCCTACCATCAGTGTCCTTTGCCTTACAGAAACTTTGCAGTTTTATGAGATCCCATTTGACAATTCTTGATCTTAGAGCATATGCCATTGATGTTTTTTTCAGGAAATTTTCTCCAGTTCAAGATGCTTCCCCACTTTTTCTTCTATTAGTTTGAGTGTATCTGGTTTGATGTGGAGGTCCTTGATCCACTTGGACTTAAAGTTGTACAGGGTGATAAGCATGGATCGATCTGCATTCTTCTACATTTTGACCTCCAGTTGAACCAGCACCATTTGCTGAAAATGCTATCTTTTTTTCCATTGGATGGTTTTGACTCCTTTTTCAACAATCAAGTGACCATAGGTGAGTGGGTTCATTTCTGGGTCTTCAATTCTATTCCACTGGTCTATCTGTCTGTCTCTGTACCAATAACATGCAGTTTTTATCACTATTGCTCTGTAGTACTGCTAGAGTTCAGAGATAGAGATTCCCCCTGAAGTCCTTTTATTGTTGAGGATAGTTTTAGCTATCCTGGGTTTTTTGTTATTCCAGATGAATTTGCAAATTGTTCTGTCTAACTCTTTGAAGAATTGGATTGGTATTTTGATAGGGATAGCATTGTATCTGTAGATCGCTTTTGGTAAAATGGCCATTTTTACTATTTTACTCCTGCCAATCCATGAGCATGGGAGATCTTTCCATCTTCTGAGATCTTCAATTTCGTTCTTCAGAGTCTTGAAGTTCTTATTGTATAGATTTTTTACTTGCTTGGTTAAAGTCACACCGAGGTACTTTATATTATCTGGGTCTATTATGAAGGGTGTCGTTTCCCTAATTTCTTTCTCAGCTTGTTTCTCTTTTGTGTAGAGGAAGGCTACTGATTTATTTGAGTTAATTTTATACCCAGCCACTTTGCTGAAGTTTTTATCAGCTTTAGTAGTTCTCTGGTGGAACTTTTGGGATCACTGAAATATACTATCATATCATCTCCAAATAGTGATATTTTGACTTCTTCTTTACCAATCTATATCCCCTTGATTTCCTTTTGTTGTCTGATTGCTCTGGCTAGAACTTCAAGAACTATATTGAATAAGTAGAGAGACTGTGGGCAGCCTTGTCTCGTCCCTGATTTTTGTCAGATTGCTTCAAGTTTCTCTCCATTTAGTTTAATGTTTGCCACTCGTTTTCTGTATATGGTTTTTACTATGTTTAGGTGTGGGCCTTGTATTCCTATTCTTTCCAGGACTTTTATCATGAAGGGGTGTTGAATTTTGTCAAATGCGTTCTCAGAATCTAATGAAATGATCATGTGATTTTGTTCTTTCCGTTTGTTTATATAATGGATTACGTTCACGGTTTTCCTTCTATTAAAACATCCCTGCATGCCTGGGATGAAGCCTACTTGATCATGGTGGATGATTGTTTTGATGTGCTCTTGGATTCGGTTTGCCAGAATTTTATTGAGTTTTTTGTGTCGATATTCATAAGGGAAATTGGTCTGAAGTTCTCTTTCTTTGTTGGGTCTTTGTGTGGTTTAGGTATAAGAGTAATTGTGGCTTCATAGAAGGAATTGGGTAGTGCTCCATCTGTTTCAATTTTGTGGAATAGTTTGGATAGTATAGGTATGAGGTCTTCTATGAAGGACTGATAGAATTCTACACTGAATCCATTTTTAAAACTGATACTTAAAGGAAGAAAACACTCTTTTATTATTTGTACACATATGTATAGACATTGCAACCTGTTAAAATCCTTAGTTATTAGTGTTATTTTTCTGTCTTTAAATTATGAACTTGTTTTGGTGACTAAAATGATATATGCATAACATGTTATGGAAACAATTCAATAATCTATCAATAATTGAATTAATAAACTGTGATCTATCTATCTATATCCATCTATCTGTCTGTCTGCTGTCTGTCTGTCTGTCTATCTATCTTTCTATCTATTATGTATACTTACATACTGAGAGACCAAATCTTTTGGGTTTAGACTTTACCTTAGAGAACCTGACCTAAGGTTAAACTTAAGTTACCTAACAAACTGGTACATCTCACCAGTTTCTAGGTTACTCCCCAACAAGACCTTTGTCTAGTACTAGTTTCCAGATTATTCCTCAGCAAATCTATACCTTCAGGTTACAAGCATGCCCATGACACTTCATAACAATTTCTATTCTGGAGCAAAAGAGAAGTTCAGTTCATGGCTTGGTTCCCAGCACCAGCCAGTTATATTAAAGGGCATAATAATCCCCAATCAGATGTGTATCAAGCTTGCCTCTATAAATGCTTGCCTAAAACTAGTGTCAGGGATCCACCTTCCTGTTGTTTCGGGGTTGGTAGTTGGTGGGAAGCTCAAGCTTGAACTTAAGTAAAGAGACTCTAATGAGATTGCATCATATTTGGCTCCTTGGTAGCCGTTTTGGGATCAAGAACACTCCTGGGACAACAATACAATAGAATCTGTAGTTCGGTGGCACAGTAGTTTAGTGGAAGATACTGAGTTCAAACTCCAGAACTGTGAAAAGAAATACATCCTTTTATTTTTAATAACATTGATAAGACAAGAGGAATTATAACACACAAAATAAGTCAGATTTATAAAATAAAATGTGGCATAGGCCCATACATGAAGAATCTAAAAGTCAATAAAATAGGAACACTGAAGACAATTGGGGAGATTGGTTGGGAAGAAAGAATGCAGAGACATGAAACTGCAGACTTGCAGTGCAGTCGCTGGATTCAATACCAGAAATTTGCCAAAAAGGTCAATTTGAGACATTTTACCATATATTACAAAAATAAGGACATGGTGGAATATTACTTTGCTTAAATATAACTATAATTTCATTGTATATACAAATTACATAAAGTTAAATGTGTCCAAATCATGTTTTATGTACTTAACAAAGAAATTTGTAATAAGTGAAATAAAAGTAAAACATAAAAATTTCTGAGTATTGCTTTCATTCGGTTCTTTCTCTTTTATTATGTTATTTTATTTGCTCTCCCTCTTCCAGCCAGTTTTGGTTCTCAAATAGTTCCCTTCCTACTTCCATGTCTTAAACGTATTCTAGATTCCACATATGAGAAAAAATACAGTATTTCCCTTCTGTAGACTGGCATTTTTCTTTTCTATATGATTATCTTCACACCATTCACTTGTAAAAACAACAACAAAACAAACAAAAAACTCGAATAAGCAAACACAGTAAAAATAATAAATTTAGAGAATCTCTGCTATGGTCTGAATGTCTTCACTAAATTTCATATTTTGATCTTAAATGACAATAAAATTAGGACCATTAGACATAAATTGAGTTATAAGAGGAGAGCCCCTATGAAAGGCATTAGGCTTTTAAAATGTTCAGAGGAGATTCCTCTATTCTGTTTTTGTACCATGAGCTATCATAACAGTCTAGAAGTCTTTTTTGTCTGCTGCATTGGAAGCAGTGATCAAGGTCCTCACTAGACTACAAATCTTCTAGTGACATGTCTTGAACTGTAGGGACTCCAGATTGTAAAAATTAAAATTTATGTCCTTTAAAACCTAATTGTTTTGTGACATTTTGTATAGCAACACGAATAAGTTGAAACAGATGCCATCACTGTTGCCCAGTCATAGTTTTACTTCAGGTAGAATGAAGGATGCTGGAAAAGAAAGTTTCTTAGACAAAATGTCAATGGGACCATGAGGCCTTGAGACAGTGACAGGGGATGCTTTTATTAACTGGCATTTTCAGTCACACAAACCTATGGGGCTAAAAGTCAACAGCTAGCTTTAGGGTGAGATAACACCATGCCACTTTGCAAACATTCCATCCTGTCATCACTAACTTAAACATACAACCAAGAGAGGACAAAGGAAATCACAGTAGGGATCACTCCACATGTTATAAAATTGATCCAAAATGCATAGTTGGTTGAATTTATCCTAAGCTCTATCCCAAGAATGACAAACATTTAGAAAGACATTGTATGGAAAGCATGTTGAATAACTGATCAATGCTCTTGTCATTAATGCCATTATCATGACATCTTGAACTAGAACATGAATGTCAGACTATTTTATTTACAGTTAAATGTCCTCTTCAGTCACTAAAATCTGCCCCAAATACTTAGCTGCTACATTTGTTTCTTATTATCCCTACTCTGTAATACATTACTTGAAGAAAAGAGATAATAATGAAAGATTGAAAACTGAGAAATTGTTTAGCAAGATATCTTTGTGCAACCTATCTTTTTATTTTGTTACTGTTGTTATTTTGTTTCGTTAGTTTTGTTTGTTTGTTTGTTTGTTTTTGAGGTAGGGTTTCTCTATGTAATAGCCCTGGTTGTCTGTCTTGGATTCTCAAGGTAGACCAGGCTGGTCTTATATCACAGAGATCTGTCTGACTCTGCCTTCTGAGTTCTGCAATTAAAAGCATGTACCACCATAACCAGCCACAACATGACTTTTCTGTTCCAGTTTTCTTCAAATCATAGGTTTGTTTTATCTTTTTATCTATTAACATATGTAAAGCTCACATAATCCTCTATCTTGTGCTTTTAATTGAAATTCCCAAAGAGAGTAATACAAGTTCATCTCCAAGTAATATAATTTTTCCTGTAGAAAATACTGTTCAATACCTTAATTCTCTATGGTGAGAAAATTGCAAATAAAACTTAAAAACATGTCCAGTAATTTGTTTTGCTGTTTTTCTTTAAAATAGATCCTAATTGTTTGTTTTTAAGATTTTTTCCTACATTGCTATCATGTTTTCGTCTATTCCAGGGGTAGTAAATAACAACATTTCTCCACATAACACCAATTTTGGTGTCAACAAATTTCGAGGATGTGGTGTGGGAGTATGAGCACAAGCGCATACTAAAAAAGATTCAAGGTACACGGCAGAAGAATTCTTTGAAAATTGTGGTCAAAATACATAACTTCAGAACATCAAGTTCTGAAACACTATCAATTACCACACAGCATAGTAGAAACTGTTTCCATTTCAGCTGAATATACTACCTCCCATACTTACAGTATTGCTCAATTGACAGAAATTTTAATTGGAACAGAATGAAAGTAAAGAGAATAATGAAGTCAAATATAGAAAAAACTTGTATTTAGAATAAAAATTAGTCATTTATGACTCATTACACATAATAAGTAGAACTATGAATATCAATTGATTGAAAATCAGTGAGGCAAATCTGGCTTATTGAAATCAGTGCTATTTAATCAATCAGAGTTAACTACAATCCAAACCAGCATCTAAGAACAGTCTGTTGTAAAGAAACACAAATTCTGAATCTTTCTTACATTTTAAAGATCAAATCATGATAAATGACTTTGCTTCCCTTTTTTTAATTTATTTAATACTTAATAATAATTCTTTGGTTTCTGGGCAAACATCCCCCTCTCCCCTCCCCTTCTTTATGGGTGTTCCCCTCCCAACCCTCCCCCCATTGCCGCCCTCCCCTCAACAGTCTAGTTCACTGGGGGTTCAGTCTTAGCAGGACCCAGGGCTTCCCCTTCCACTGGTGCTCTTACTAGGATATTCATTGCTACCTATGGGGTCAGAGTCCAGGGTCAGTCCATGTATAGTCTTTAGGTAGTGACTTAGTCCCTGGAAGCTCTGGTCGCTTGGCATTGTTGTACATATGGGGTCTCGAGCCCCTTCAAGCTCTTCCAGTTCTTTCTTTGATTCCTTCAACGGTGGTCCTATTCTGAGTTCAATGGTTTGCTGCTGGCATTCGCCTCTGTATTTGCTGTATTCTGGCTGTGTCTCTCAGGAGCGATCTACATCCGGCTCCTGTCGGTCTGCACTTCTTTGCTTCATCCATCTTGTCTAATTGGGTGGCTGTATATGTATGGGCCACATGTGGGGCAGGCTCTGAATGGGCGTTCCTTCAGTCTCTGTTTTAATCTTTGCCTCTCTTTTCCCTGCCAAGGGTATTCTTGTTCCCCTTTTAGAGAAGGAGTGAAGCATTCACATTTTGATCATCTGTCTTGAGTTTCATTTGTTCTAGGCATCTAGGGTAATTCAAGCATTTGGGCTAATAGCCACTTATGAGTGAGTGCATACCATGTATGTCTTTCTGTGATTGGGTTAGCTCACTCAGGATGATATTTTCCAGTTCCAACCATTTGCCTTTGAATTTCATAAAGCCGTTGTTTTTGATAGCTGAGTAATATTCCATTGTGTAGATGTACCACATTTTCTGTATCCATTCCTCTGTTGAAGGGCATCTGTGTTCTTTCCAGCTTCTGGCTATTATAAATAAGGCTGCGATGAACATAGTGGAGCACGTGTCTTTTTTATATGTTGAGGCATCTTTTGGGTATATGCCCAAGAGAGGTATAGCTTGGATATAAGCCCTCTATCTGTTATAGGATTTTTTATCACTATTGCTCTGTAATATTGCTTGAGTTCAGGGATAGTGATTCCCCCTGAAGTCCTTTTATTGTTGAGAATAGTTTTAGCTCTCCTGGGTTTTTTGTTATACCAGATGAATTTGCAAATTGTTCAGTCTAACTCTTTGAAGAATTGGATTGGTATTTTGATGGGGATTGCATTGAATCTGTAGATCGCTTTTGGTAAAATGGCCATTTTTACTATATTAATCCTGCTAATCCATGAGTTTGGGAGATCTTTCCATCTTCTGAGGTCTTCTTCAATTTCTTTCTTCAGAGTCTTGAAGTTCTTATTGTACAGATTTTTACTTGCTTGCTTAAAGTCACGCCGAGGTACTTTATACTGTTTTGGCCTATTATGAAGGGTGTTGTTTCCCTAATTTCTTTCTCAGCTTGTTTCTCTTTTGTGTAGAGGAAGGCTACTGATTTATTTGAGTTAATTTTATACCCAGCCACTTTGCTGAAGTTGTTTATCAGCTTTAGTAGTTCTCTGGTGGAACTTTTGGGATCACTGAAATATACTATCATATCATCTGCAAATAGTGATATTTTGACTTCTTCTTTACCAATCTATATCCCCTTGATTTCCTTTTGTTGTCTCATTGCTCTATCTAGAACTTCAAGAACTATATTGAATAAATAGGGAGAGAATGGGCAGCCTTGTTTAGTCCCTGATTTTAGTGGGATTGCTTCAAGTTTGTCTCCATTTAATTTATTGTTAGCAACTGGTTTGCTGTATATGGCTTTTACTATGTTTAGGTGTGGGCCTTGAATTCCTATTCTTTCCAGGACTTTTATCATGAAGGGGTGTTGAATTTTTCAAATGCTTTCTCAGTGTCTAATGAAATGATCATGTGGTTTTCTTCTTTCCGTTTGTTTATATAATGGATTACATTGATGGTTTTCCGTATATTAAACCATCCCTGCATGCCTGGGATGAAGCCTACTTGATCATGGTGGATGATTGTTTTGATTTGCTCTTGGATTCGGTTTGCCAGAATTTTTTGAGTATTTTTGCATAGATATTCATAAGGGAAATTGGTCTGAAGTTCTTTTTCTTTGTTGGGTCTTTGTGTGGTTTAGGTATAAGAGTAATTGTGCCTTCATAGAAGGAATTCGGTAGTGCTGTATCTGTTTAAATTTTGTGGAATAGTTTGGATAATATTGGTATGAGGTCTTTTATGAAGGTCTGATAGAATTCTGCACTAAACCCGTCTGGACCTGGGCTCTTTTGGTTGGGAGACCTTTAATGACTGCTTCTATTTCCTTAGGAGCTATGGGGTTGTTTAACTGGTTTATCTGTTCCTGATTTAACTTCGGTACCTGGTATCTGTCTAGGAAATTGTCCATTTCCTGCAGATTTTCAAGTTTTGTTGAATATAGGCTTTTATAGTAAGATCTGATGATTTTTTGAATTTCCTCTGAATGCGTAGTTATGTCTCCCTTTTCATTTCTGATTTTGTTAATTTGGACATAATCTCTGTGTCCTCTCATTAGTCTGGCTAAGGGTTTATCTATCTTGTTAATTTTCTCAAAGAACCAACTTTTGGTTCTGTTGATTCTTTCTATGGTCTTTTTTGTTTCTACTTGGCTCATTTCAGCTCTGAGTTTGATTATTTCCTGCCTTCTACTCCTCCTGGGTGTATTTGCTTCTTTTTGTTCTCGAGCTTTTAGGTGTGCTGTCAAGCTGCTGACATGTGCTCTCTCCTGTTTCTTTCTGCAGGCACTCAGAGCTATGAGTTTTCCTCTTAGCACAGCTTTCATTGTGTCCCATAAGTTTGGGTGTGTTGTACCTTCATTTTCATTAAATTCTAATAAGTCTTAATTTCTTTCTTTATTTCTTCCTTGAAGAACTGCAATTCTTAATACTGCATTGGTCACCTTTTCATTGCTTTGATAAAAGGCCATTACCAAGTCACCCTAAAGATGGAGATGATTATTTGAGCTTATGTTTTCAGAGGTATGAGTCCATTATGACAAGGAAACATGACAGCAAACACCAGATATGGCAGCAGGAACAGGAAGCTAAAAGGTCCCATTTTTTCAAAACCATAATCAAAGTACAAAACTTGAACTGGAAAATAGAAAGAGATTGTACAATCTGAAACCCTGCCTCCAGTGATAAACTTCCTCTATCCAGGAAGCATTTAGAGTTCTCTGTAGTAGTCTAAGTAACAGTGTCCCAGATACTTGATGTCTTGGTTCCTACTTAGTGGTTCTTATTGTTGACATCAAGAAACTACAGCTTTGCTTGAGGAAGTATGTTACTGGGGCAGGCTTTGTGTTCTTCAAACTTCATGCTATTCCAAGCCTGTTCTCCATGTGTCTTGCTTATGGTTAAAAACATGATATTTCCGCTATTTGCTCCTTCCACCAAGCTTCCTGCATTCTATTATGCTTCCTTACCTTTATGGACTCTTATCCTTCTAGAACTGTAAGCCCAAATAAATTCTCCCTTCTATAAATTGCATTTTAGTAAATTTGGATCTTCACTGCCACAGGAAAGTAACTAATATATTACTCAACTGGGGACCAAGTGTTCAAATGCCTGAGCCTTTTGGGAACATCTATCATTCAAACCGTCACATTCTGCTCCCTAGTACCTATAGGCTCATGCTTAAGTTGCAATGCAAAAATGCGTTTAATACAAAATTAAAGTCATCATAGTTTTTAACGTTAATTTTTTTAATTCTTTTTTTTAATTCTTCCAATACTCAAGAAAATCTACTTTTGTAGTAGACAGTTTTATTCCACTGTATGAATGATTAAACTGGTTGGAGAGAAGGGGAACATTTTGTGTTGGAATGAGGAAGCCAATGCTAAGAGTTGCTGACAAGCCATCTCCCGTTCAGAGTTAACAGAGGTCCCTGGTTTTTTCTCGGGTATTTTCTGGAGTCTTTGTAAATAACAGGAAGTATCCTATGCACATTGAAGGAGTGCTAAAACTAGAAGAGAAGAGAGAAAGTTTGAAAATGTTTAGAAAGAACAGAAGACAAGTAACCAAGAAAGAAATAGTTTACTGAGGTAGTAAACCTTTGAGCGTTTTTGTTTGTTTGATTGTTTGTTTGTTTTCTGTGGCACCAATAGGAGCCATTTTGCCAATTTTCTTTCACTGTGTGGTAAAAACATAAAGTGCTCAGTGGTTCCAGAATACAGGCTTGTTTGATCATGGAATGTTGGAAGATATAATTAGTTGCAAATATTGCTAGTGATGAACTGTTAAAATATGGGAATGAACACAGACACATAATGACAATCTGTATTGATAATGGTAACTGAAGTATATATACATATATATATATATTCATGTGTGTGTATACACACATATACTTATACAAATATAAATATATGCTAATACATACTAATACATACATACACACATAAATCACACACACATATATATATATATATATATATATTTATATATGACAGGGTCTAGAACTTACTTTGTCCAAGGGTGCCTTTTAGCTCCTGGACATCTTTTTGCTTCTACCTCCTGAGTGCTGCAAGTAATTATGGGCATAAAAAACCATGGCCAGCTCAAGTTGATAAATTATATACTTATATCTCTAGCTATATCTTTCTTTTATTTTCAATTGGACATTTTATTTATTTACATTTCAAATGTTATCCCCTTTCCAGGTTTTCCCTCTGCAAACCTCCTATACCATCCCTCCTTACCATGCTTCTATGAGGTGCTTCTCCATCCATCCACCCATTCCTGCCTCACCGCCCTAGCATTCCTCTACATTTGGGCATCAAGCCTTTACAGGACAAAGGGCCTCCCCTCCCATTGATGCTAGATAAGGCCCCTTCAGCTCCTGCTGCCCTTCTCCTAATTCTTCAATTGGGGTTCCTGTGATCAGTCCGATGGTTGGCTTCAAGCTTCCATATATCAGTGGTCAGGATCTTGCAAGAGCCTCTTAGGAGAAAGTTGTATCAGTCTCCTGTTGTCAAGCATGTCTTGGTATCAGCAATAGTGTCTGGATTAGTGTCTGCATGTAGGATGGATCCCCAGGTGGGGCAGTCTCTGGATGGCCTATCCTTCAGTCTTTGCTTCACTCTTTGTCCCTGCATTTCTTTTAGAAATGAGCAAGTCTGGGTTAAAGTTTTGGAGATGAGTAGGTGGCCCCATCCCTAACCTCTGGATTTGGTCTCGTCAGGTTTCCCTCCCCTCTGTGGGATATTTCAGCTAAGGTCATCCCAATGGGGTTCTGGGAGGATCTTGTTTTCCTGGCATTTGGGAATTTCTGGTTGCTACCCTCAGTTTTCTATCCCCCATTTCTATACACTTCTGTTCAATTTCCTGTATCTGTATCTTTATATAAGCAACAATTATACACTTGCCTAGAAAGGTCTCCAGGACTTTTCTTTGAACTCCTTGCAGTTCTGCATCCCTTATGATCCCTGCTAAAAGAATTCAAATGAGACTAGTAGAGAAAACAGACTGGCTTTATTGTGGAGTGAGGTAGAACATCTTTAACTGGTGATGCAATTAAGAGACTAGTATATCAACTTACATATTCCTAGATGGTTCTATTGAGAGTAAATAATACATGCTAACTAATTTTCATTTTAATATATATGTAGGCTTTGAAATAGTCATCTCTTGCCCAGGGTCTTTTCTTTCCTGACAAGGTCACTATTAGGCCACTTTCATTTGACCATTACAGGACAAATAAGAACACATCTTTCCTCTTTTCCAGAATGGTAAGTATTCAGTTCCTAGAAGTAGTTTTAGACAATTAATTAATTATTAATGCCATTCTTTCCCATTCAAGATATTATCCTGTAGCCAGAGACTTCATTCTTCCAAGTGGTAGTTAGTGTCCTATAGATGTAGGCATTGCTTTCATAGGTTGGTGACAATGAGGAAGAGGTCTAGATCAAACTCCCTCCAACCCTGCTACAACCCAAATGTGACTCTAAGAGGTTCTGTTCCTGTTCTTTCCTCTTCCTTCCTTCCTTCCTTCCTTCCTTCCTTTCTCCCTTCCTTCTTTCCCTCCTTCTTCCTTTCCTTCCTTCTATAAGAAAACTCTTGATTGTTGGCCTAGGATTCCCATGAAAATCCCCAAACAACCAAGGCTATTGCTAAGAAGATGGATTGTTCTCTAGAAACTGACATCAGGGGCCCCACAACTCATTGAAAGTGGAGAAGTGTCTTATTCACTGCACCTTCTGCAACAGGTGGGAACAGATGCAGAGACCCATAGTAGAACATTACGTGGAGAGAGTATACATGGGATGTCACCACCTACTCCTTTCCCTCCAAGCTCAGAGGAGGTGGACAGAATATAAGACACTATAGTAGGATTTGTCATTTAAACTATGATGGATGTTTAGCTTTGCGGGATATTGTCATGAAGACATACTTCCTTTGTTTCACACAAAGCAGTATCTCGATAGCAAGGATAAATAATCATAACAATTGTGGCCTATCTTCTAGTCCAGGCCTAGGCTATATTGTTATGCCACATAGTACCCCTTTTCTTTCCACACTGTAAATTTTATACTTGTGCTCCACCTGCTCTTTTGCATTGCAGGGTTGAATGTGCATTATCAGTAATAACCACATCACAGACTCAACTTTACATTCTTGAAATTTCTCCACTGATGTACTTAGTTTATTACTTTTAAATTTAGCCTCAGACAAGTTTTTATTTTATGGAGCGAAACAGCCAGATTTTTGCCACAATATCACAAGAATGGCTATAAATTACTAATACATTTCTTCTTAAAAACCTCCTGAGTTAGGCCTCCACAGTCCACATTTTTCCCAGCACTATTGTCTTCAATGCTTATACTAGAATTATCCTCTAAACTCTGCTTACAACATTTTACTGCCTTTCCATTCCAACGTTTGAATCTCTTCACCATCCTCCAAAAACATTGTAGTCAGGTTCTTCACAGCAAGAAGTACCCTATCTGTTGTAAATTTATGCATTAGCTACTTTTCTGGTGTTGTTATAAAACACTGCCAAGGAAACTTTTGGAAGTAACACTTGATTTTTTGTTTATTGGTCCATCATGGCTTGTTGGTATGGCAGCAAATATCCAGAGGTATGGTTGAGGAACAGGAAACAAACAGATCAAATATCTTACCCCAAGCAAGAATCGAGAGAGAGAGAGAGAGAGAGAGAGAGAGAGAGAGAGAGAGAGAGAGAGAGAGAGAGGGAGGGAGAGAGAGAGAGAGAGAGAGAGAGAGAGAGAGAGAGAGCACAAGAAAGTAAGAACTAGAAATGGAGTGAAAAATATACTCCCAAGCTCATGTCACAGTGATATGCTGCATCCAGCATGGTTGTACCCTCTTAATCCCTCACAATATCTCTATGACCTGGGAGCCAAGTGTTTAACTCCTAGATCCTATGACTCATCTTTCCTATTCAGTCACTACATATACTCAGAAGAAGGAAGAAGAGGGTATACTACACTAGGGTATTGCAAAAGGCTATAAAAAATTTATTACTTTAGACTCTTCCACCCCTTTCAAAATTATTTTAGGAATTACTGTTTGTTAGGGGAGAGGACCCATTTTCTTCTGTTCTGCAACCATTCTCCAGAAAATAACACCCTAATCAAACTCATGCAAATTATTTTAATTAACTTTAGTGGGTGAAAAAGAAGAACTCCTCGAAAATAGGAGTTGAATTAGTTGGGTAGAAAAAAGTTTCAGATAGAGCAGAAGGATAATGAGAGTTAATATAGTCATAATATGCTTTATATGAGTGAGCATTCTAAAATACATCTACAGTCACAAAAGATTCTGCGGACGGTGCAGGAGCTGATTGTTGTTTATGACTTAAATACTCTGAGAGACAGCTTGAAGCCGACTATAATGTCCTGCGAAGAAAGCTATCTTGATAGGAAAGAATGAGCTTCTTGTCTACAAGAACTACAAGCTTCATGTAGTTTCTTCAAGTCCTAAAGATCTGTGGTAGATACTTAGCCCCACCCAAATGCCCCTAAAATACAGAGATGAGAGCAAGAATGAGGGACAGGCTAATAGTTCAATGGGCTGGAATTTGAGTCTTTAAACCATGTTTTATCCCTTTTCCTTAATGCAGGATTAAAGTTCATGACAAACCTTATTTTTAAGATTGAAAAGATTAGTAAAATTATCTTTTTTTTTATTAACTTGAGTATTTCTTATATACATTTCGAGTGTTATTCCCTTTCCCGGTTTCCGGGCAAACATCCCCCTCCCCCTCCCCTTCCTTATGGGTGTTCCCGTCCCAATCCTCCCCCCATTGCCGGCCTCCCCCCATAGACTAGTTCACTGGGGGTTCAGTCTTAGCAGGACCCAGGGCTTCCCCTTCCATTCGCCTCTGTATTTGCTGTATTCTTTTTCCTCATTTAAAGAAGGAGTGAAGCATTCACATTTTGATCATCCGTCTTGAGTTTCGTTTGTTCTAGGGATCTAGGGTAATTCAAGCATTTGGGCTAATAGCCACTTATCAATGAGTGCATACCATGTATGTCTTTCTGTGATTGGGTTAGCTCACTCAGGATGATATTTTCCAGTTCCAACCATTTGCCTACGAATTTCATAAACTCGTTGTTTTTGATAGCTGAGTAATATTCCATTGTGTAGATGTACCACATTTTCTGTATCCATTCCTCTGTTGAAGGGCATCTGTGTTCTTTCCAGCTTCTGGCTATTATAAATAAGGCTGCGATGAACATAGTGGAGCACGTGTCTCTTTTATATGTTGAGGCATCTTTTGGGTATATGCCCAAGAGAGGTATAGATGGGTCCTCAGGCAGTTCAATGTCCAATTTTCTGAGGAACCTCCAGACTGATTTCCAGAATGGTTTTACCAGTCTGCAATCCCACCAATAATGGAGGAGTGTTCCTCTTTCTCCACATCCTCGCCAGCATCTGCTGTCACCTGAGTTTTGATCTTAGCCAATCGCACTGGTGTGAGGTGAAATCTCAAGGTTGTTTTGATTTGCATTTCCCTTATGACTAAAGATGTTGAACATTTCTTTAGGTGTTTCTCAGCCATTCGGCATTCCTCAGCTTTGAATTCTTTGTTTAGCTCTGAACCCCATTTTTTAATAGGGTTATTTGTTTCCCTGCGGTCTAACTTCTTGAGTTCTTTGTATATTTTGGATATAAGGCCTCTATCTGTTGTAGGATTGGTAAAGATCTTTTCCCAATCTGTTGGTTGCCGTTTTGTCCTAACCACAGTGTCCTTTGCCTTACAGAAGCTTTGCAGTTTTATGAGATCCCATTTGTCGATTCTTGATCTTAGAGCATAAGCCATTGGTGTTTTGTTCAGGAAATTTTTTCCAGTGCCCATGTGTTCCAGATGTTTCCCTAGTTTTTCTTCTATTAGTTTGAGTGTGTCTGGTTTGATGTGGAGGTCCTTGATCCACTTGGACTTAAGCTTTGTACAAGGTGATAAGCATGGATCGATCTGCATTCTTCTACATGTTGCCCTCCAGGTGTGTGGGTTCATTTCTGGGTCTTCAATTCTATTCCATTGGTCTATCTGTCTGTCTCTGTACCAATACCATGCAGTTTTTATCACTATTGCTCTGTAATACTGCTTGAGTTCAGGGATAGTGATTCCCCCTGAAGTCCTCTTATTGTTGAGGATAGCTTTAGCTATCCTGGGTTTTTTGTTATTCCAGATGAATTTGCAAATTGTTCTGTCTAACTCTTTGAAGAATTGGAGTGGTATTTTGATGGGGATTGCATTGAATCTGTAGATTGCTTTTGGTAAAATGGCCATTTTTACTATATTATCCTGCCAATCCATGAATATGGGAGATCTTTCCATCTTCTGAGGTCTTCTTCAATTTCTTTCCTCAGTGTCTTGAAGTTCTTATTGTACAGATCTTTTACTTGCTTGGTTAAAGTCACACCGAGGTACTTTATATTATTTGGGTCTATTATGAAGGGTGTCGTTTCCCAATTTCTTTCTCGGCTTGTTTCTCTTTTGTATAGAGGAAGGCAACTGATTTATTTGAGTTAATTTTATACCCAGCCACTTTGCTGAAGTTGTTTATCAGCTTTAGTAGTTCTCTGGTGGAACTTTTGGGATCACTGAAATATACTATCATGTCATCTGCAAATAGTGATATTTTGACCTCTTCTTTTCCGATCTGTATCCCTTTGATCTCCTTTTGTTGTCAGATTGCTCTGGCTAGAACTTCAAAAACTATATTGAATAAGTAGGGAAAGAGTGGGCAGCCTTGTCTACTCCCTGATTTTAGTGGGATTGCTTCAAGTTTGTCTCCATTTAATTTATTGTTAGCAAGTGGTTTGCTGTATATGGCTTTTACTATGTTTAGGTGTGGGCCTTGAATTCCTATTCACTCAGCGCTATGAGTTTTCCTCTTAGCATAGCTTTCATTGTGTCCCATAAGTTTGAGTATGTTGTATCTTCATTTTCATTAAATTCTAAAAAGTTTTTAATTTCTTTCTTTATTCCTTCCTTGACCAGGTTATCATTGAGTAGAGCATTGTTCAATTTCCACGTATATGTGGGCATTCTTCCCTTATTGTTATTGAAGACCAGTTTTAGGCCGTGGTGGTCCGATAGCACACAAGGGATTATTTCTATCTTTCTGTACCTGTTGAGGCCCGTTTTTTGACCAATTATATGGTCAATTTTGGAGAAAGTACCATGAGGAGCTGAAAAGAAGGTATATCCTTTTGCTTTAGGATAGAATGTTCCATAAATATCCGTTAAGTCCATTTGGCTCATGACTTCTCTTAGTCTGTCGGCATCACTGTTTAATTTCTGTTTCCATGATCTGTCCATTGATGAGAGTGGGGTGTTGAAATCTTCCACTATTATTGTGTGAGGTGCAATGTGTGTTTTGAGCCTTAGTAAGGTTTCTTTTACGTATGTAGGTGCCCTTGTATTTGGGGCATAGGTATTTAGGATTGAGAGTTCATCTTGGTGGATTTTTCCTTTGATGAATATGAAGTGTCCTTCCTTATCTTTTTTGATGACTTTTAGTTGGAAATTGATTTTATTTGATATTAGAATGGCTACTCCAGCTTGCTTCTTCTGACCATTTGCTTGGAAAGTTGTTTTCCAGCCTTTCACTCTGAGGTAGTGTCGGTCTTTGTCTCTGAGGTGTATTTCCTGTAGGCAGCAGAATGCAGGGTCCTCGTTTCATATCCAGTTTGTTAATCTATGTCTTTTTATTGGGGACTTGAGGCCATTGATATTGAGAGATATTAAGGAATAGTGATTATTGTTTCCCTTTATATTCATATTTGGATGTGAGGTTATGTTTGTGTGCTTTCATTCTCTTTGTTTTGTTGCCAAGACGATTAGTTTCTTGCTTCTTCTAGGGTATAGCTTGCCTCCTTATGTTGGGCTTTACCATTTATTATCCTTTGTAGTGCTGGATTTGTAGAAAGATATTGTGTAAATTTGGTTTTGTCATGGAATATCTTGGTTTCTCCATCAATGTTAATTGAGAGTTTTGCTGGATACAGTAACCTGGGCTGGCATTTGTGTTCTCTTAGGGTCTGTATGACATCAGTCCAGGATATTCTGGCCTTCATAGTTTCTGGCGAGAAGTCTGGTGTGGTTCTGATAGGTCTCCCTTTATATGTTACTTGACCTTTTTCCCTTACTGCTTTTAATATTCTTTCTTTATTTTGTGCGTTTGGTGTTTTGACAATTATGTGACGGGAGGTGTTTCTTTTCTGGTCCAATCTATTTGGAGTTCTGTAGGCTTCTTGTATGTCTATGGGTATCTCTTTTTTTAGGTTAGGGAAGTTTTCTTCTATGATTTTGTTGAAGATATTTACTGGTCCTTTGAGCTGGGAATCTTCACTCTCTTCTATACCTATTTTCCTTAGGTTCGATCTTCTCATTGAGTCCTGGATTTTCTGTATGTTTTGGACCAGTAGCTTTTTCTGCTTTACATTATCTTTGACAGTTGAGTCAATGATTTCTATGGAATCTTCTGCTCCTGAGATTCTCTCTTCCATCTCTTGTATTCTGTTGGTGAAGCTTGTATCTACAGCTCCTTGTCTCTTCTTTTGGTTTTCTATATCCAGGGTTGTTTCCATGTGTTCTTTCTTGATTGCTTCTATTTCCATTTTTAATTCCTTCAACTGTTTGATTGTGTTTTCCTGGAATTCTTTCAGGGATTTTTGCGATTCCTCTCTGTAGGCTTCTACTTGTTTATTAATGTTTTCCTGTGTTTCCCTAAGTGTGTTCATGTCTTTCTTGAAGTCCTCCAGCATCATGATCAAATATGATTTTGAAACTAGATCTTGCTTTTCTGGTGTGTTTGGATATTCCCTGTTTGTTTTGGTGGGAGAATTGGGCTCCGATGATGGCATGTAGTCTTGGTTTCTGTTGCTTGGGTTCCTGAGCTTGCCTCTCGCCATCAGATTATCTCTAGTGTTACTTTGTTCTGCTATTTCTGACAGTGGCTAGACTGTCATATAAGCCTGTGTGTCAGGAGTGCTGTAGACCTGTTTTCCTCTCTTTCAGTCAGTTATGGGGACAGAGTGTTCTGCTTTCGGGCGTGTAGTTTTTCCTCTCTGCAGGTCTTCAGCTGTTCCTGTGGGCCTGTGTCTTGAGTTCACCAGGCAGCTTTCTTGCAGCAGAAAATTTGGTCTTACCTGTGGTCCCGAGGCTCAAGTTCGCTCGTGGGGTGCTGCGCAGGGGCTCTCTGCAGCGGCAGCAACCAGGAAGACCTCTGCCGCCCCTTCTGGGAGCTTCAGTGCACCAGGCTTCCAGATGGTCTTTGGCTTTTTCCTCTGGCATCCGAGATGTGTGTGCAGGGAGCAGTCTCTTCTGGTTTCCAAGGCTTGTCTGCCTCTCTGAAGGTTTAGCTCTCCCTCCCACGGGATTTGGGTGCAGAGAACTGGTTATCCGGTCTGTTTCTTTCAGGTTCTGGAGGTGTCTCAGGCAGGTGTCCTGCCTCTCCTGGGCCCTCCCCCACGGGAGCCCAGAGGCCTTATACAGTTTCCTCTTGGGCCAGGGATGTGGGCAGGGGTGAGCAGTGTTGGTGGTCTCTTCCGCTCTGCAGCCTCAGGAGTGCCCACCTGACCAGGCGGTTGGGTCTCTCTCTCACCGGGTCTGGGAGCAGAGAGCTGCTGCGGGCCGGGATCCGCGGGTGTGGGACTTCCGGTAAACACAGAACGTGCCCGGTCCTAGAGAAATTCTGCTTCCGTGTGTCCCAAGCTCACCAGGCAGCTTTCTTGCAGCAGAAAATTTGGTCTTACCTGTGGTCCCGAGGCTCAGGTTCGCTCGTGGGGTGCTGCCCAGGGGCTCTCTGCAGCGGCAGCAACCAGGAAGACCTGTGCCGCCCCTTCCGGGAGCTTCAGTGCACTAGGGTTCCAGATGGTCTTTGGCTTTTTCCTCTGGCGTCCGAGATGTGTGTGCAGGGAGCAGTCTCTTCTGGTTTCCCAGGCTTGTCTGCCTCTCTGAAGGTTTAGCTCTCCCTCCCACGGGATTTGGGTGCAGAGAACTGGTTATCCGGTCTGTTTCTTTCAGGTTCTGGCGGTGTCTCAGGCAGGTGTCCTGCCGCTCTTGGGCCCTCCCCCACAGGAGCCCAGAGGCCTTATACAGTTTCCTCTTGGCCAGGGATGTGGGCAGGGGTGAGCAGTGTTGGTGGTCTCTTCCGCTCTGCAGCCTCAGGAGTGCCCCGTAAAATTATCTTTTAAAGCAGACTGAAAGCATCCTGTAGAAGGTGGCAAAAGGGAAAGGATGATTTTACAGGAATATGGGGAAAGTAAAACAAGGGGGCATAGCTGGGTACTGGCTACTCCCTAAGCAGTATTGCGCTATACTGAGATGGTGGCTCCCAGCATTTGCTCTTACTCTGTTTGACCTTTTTCCTATGTCATTGACTTCCTTCTACTTCTGACAATGTCCTCTGCCCAGCAGTATGGTTCCAGTATGCTGTTGGAATGGGATTCACAAAGAGGTGGCTCATCCCACTGAATCCTACCTACCTGGCATCAATAGCTTAGTTACTAGGAAACTTCATATCTCATGAAACTCATATCAAAATGTTGCCAGTCATCTCCTGTGCAGAGTTTCTATTACCATTAACATAGGATTCTGTGAAAAGTAGCAATCTACATATTGCAGCTTTAATGCACCCCGTTAATTAAGCTCCTGCAGAGATCATGGAGTTGTAGAAGTCTCTCCTTGTTATTTTTCTCAGTATGGCATTCTTAGTACATGTTAATGGCCACAAGTGCATGGACATTTGAATAGTCTCACTCATTTAAACACACGCACACTCATTTTGAAACTTCATGGAGTCATTAATCATTGCTAAACCTTACTACCTAACTGCACCAATGCCTTTCCCAGATTATAAGGGCATCCATAGACCCAGGGAATCTGAATTTTATGCCTGTATTTTACCTTCTGAATCATCAATGTCAAGCACCATGACTTCATAAACTTTATCAGTCTAGATTTCCTTTGTAGGAAAAATAGTAGCCATGACAAATGAAACACTTCATACAATGTCCTGAACTTACTACCTTTTTTTTCTCAATAAATGTTAGCTACTTTATTGTTTGTGAATAACCATGTTATTATTTTCATGACACATCAATTCCTAGTGTGTTGCTTATTGGACATAATGGCTTCCTGTCTTGGTTTGAGCTGTTAAATGTTCATGAAGAAAAGTTTTTATGAATTTTCATGCAACCATCTTGAGTTTTTACTCCTTTGCTTCACTTTTTGCTTGATGCCATGGATCTTTCCTTTGAGGGCATTCTAGATGTCTGCATGCTCAGTGAGGTAGGTATACTTGGGTTAAAATTAGAAGGCAAATCATTAAAGCACTGTAAGCTGCCATACACTCCAACACTAAACAAAAACAAATACAAGCATGCTAGTCAATATCATAAAATTGGTGCAGAAAAGCAGCAGCTAGGACTGTTAACTGAGTACTGTGTACAGAGAGATTTAGATGACTGGAATTCTCTCTTCATCTCTAAGTTTTGACTAGCTTAATAAGAATAAAACTTTAAAAATAGATACATGGATGTGTGTGGTGTCCTATGACAATAGACATTTATGTGCACATTGATGCTGTGAGGAATTTCATGGAGTTAGTTTTCATCTTCAGGCAAAAGCTTGCTCTGTAGTTCTGCTAGCCTTCAATCTGTAATCTGCCTGCTCCCTTCTCCATAGTGCATGGAATACAGGTAGTTCCTAACTCTCACAACTGCCTGCTGTTTTTTAGTGTACTTTTTTATGTTATAAGCCATTCAAGGAAAAGAGTAAAAGGTTGATGAATAATTTTTACAGAAACACTTAGAGAGTTAGAGTTGAAACTCATCCCCGGAAGAAAGAATAAAAAAACAAAAACAAAAACATATTCGTCTCAAAGTTGTCGACTTTATCCAAATATTAAGTCACATTATGGCAGTCAAAGCACATAGAGCATCATATAAGTATAAGTCCATAAATATGAGCAGAATAAATCAACCCATGACTAACTCTTCTAAATTGACAACTATTTGATGTTTGACTTGCATGGTTTTAAGGACAAGCTATGTTTCAACTATTTTCACATAAAGATACAAAATCTAAGATACATGAATTTTGTCATTCTTCTTCTATTCTAGGGAGGGACTTTTTCACAGCTATTCTCCTCTCTTTATTGGAAGGACATATATCCAAGGAAAACAACTGAAATACATATGTGTTCCTTCTTAGTATTAAGCCTACTAATCAAATGACTGCTTTTTTTAAAAGAAGATAGATGGTTTTGGTGCAGTTTTATGCTAAAAAATGAGAATACTTTTTATAGAGCTTCCCCTTCACATGTGCAGCCTTCACTGTTAACACAGTCATTCATTAACTAGAATGAGAGGTGCACATTGAGAGATCGTTATCACACACAGTCACAGCACACAGAAGGCTTCCTTCTTAGTGTTATGGAATCCGTGTGTTTGGACTAATGTACAATGAAACATATTCACATTCCCAGTATCAGATTACAGAAACCCACATCACTTGGTGACTTGACATGAATAGAGGCATCAAGGGAAGAGACCCAGAACAATGACACTAAATAAATGAACGGCACAGAGAGAAAAGTTTGGGTAGGTGTGATGTGCACACTTGTGATGGCAGCAACTACTGCAAGCTGGAACCTTAGATTGTTAGGTACAGAAGAGGAGAGAGGAATTAGTTGTTCAAGAGGAGGAAGCTGCATTTGCTCATTTATACACATACTGAGTAATTGTTCTTTTCCTATGATTTATATGTGTATTATTTTCAATAAATATTATTTTTAAATCCTTTTAACATTTTCCATATAGTTTGATCATATTTTTTTCTTTTTTCTTTATTAACTTGAGTATTTCTTATTTACATTTCGATTGTTATTCCCTTTCCCGGTTTTCAGGCCAACATTAACCTAACCCCTACCCCTCCCTTCTATATGGGTGTTCCCCTACCCATCCTCCCCACATTACCATCCTCCCCTCAACAATCAGCTTCACTGGGGGTTCAGTCTTAGTAGGACAAAGGGCTTCCCCTTCCACTGGTGCTCTTACTAGGCTATTCATTGCTACTTATGAGGTTCAATCCCAGGGTCAGTCCATGTATACTCTTTGGGTACCGGCTTAGCCCCTGGAAGCTCTGCTTGGTTGGCATTGTTGTTCATATGGGGTTTTGAGCCCCTTCAAGATCTTCCAGTCCTTTATCTGATTCCTTCAATTGGTGTCGAGTTCTCAGCTCAGTGGTTTACTGCTGGGATTCGCCTATGTATTTGCTGTATTCTGGCTGTGTCTCTCAGGAGAGATCTACATCCGGTTGCTGTCGGCCTGCACTTCTTTGCTTCATCCATCTTGTCTAATTGGGTGGCTATATATGTATGGGCCACATGTGGGGCAGGCTCTGAGTGGGTATTCCTTCTGCCTTTGTTTTAATCTTTGCCTCACTATTCCCTGCCAAAGGTATTCTTGTTCTCCTTTTAAAGAAGGAGTGAAGCATTCACATTTTGATCATCCATCTTAAGTTTCATGTGTTCTGTACATCTAGGGCAATTCAAGCATTTGGGCTTATCACTGAGTTCATACCATGTGGGTTTTTCTGTGATTGGGTTACCTCACTCAGGATGATATTTTCCAGTTCCCTACATTTGCCTTTGAATTTCATAAAGTCATTGTTTTTGATAGCTGAGTAATATTCCATTGTGTAGATGTACCATATTTTCTCTATCCATTCCACTGTTGAAGGGCATCTGGGTTCTTTCCAGCTTCTGGCTATTATAAATAAGGCTGCTATGAACATAGTGGAGCATGTGTCTTTGTTATATGTTGGGGCATCTTTTGGGTATATGCCCTAGAGAGTATATGCCCCTGGGTCCTCAGGTAGTACAATGTCCAATTTTTTTAGGAACTCCAGACTGATTTCCAGAATGGTTATACCAGTCTGCAATCCCACCAACAATGGAGGAGTGTTCCTCTTTCTCCACATCCTCACCTGTATTTGCTGTCACCTGAGTTTTTGATCTTAGCCATTCTCACTGGTGTGAGGTGAAATCTCAAGGTTGCTTTGATTTGCATTTCCCTTATG
The DNA here is from genome assembly GCF_021556685.1 of Rattus norvegicus. Taxonomy (NCBI): domain Eukaryota; kingdom Metazoa; phylum Chordata; class Mammalia; order Rodentia; family Muridae; genus Rattus; species Rattus norvegicus. The sequence goes on along the minus strand of NC_141547.1, from coordinate 45,995,498 downwards.
ACTAAAGATGTTGAACATTTCTTTAGGTGTTTCTCAACCATTTGGTATTCCTCAGCTGTGAATTCTTTGTTTAGCTCTAAACCCCATTTTTAATATGGTAATTTGTCTCCCTGCAGTCTAACTTCTGAGTTCGTTGTATATTTTGGATATAAGCCCTTTATCTGTTGTAGGACTGGTAAAGATCTCTTCCCAATCTGTTGGTTTCTGTTTTGTCCTAAGCACAGTGTCCTTTGCCTTATAGAAGCTTTGCAGTTTTATCAGATCCCATTTGTCGATTCTTGATCTTAGAGCATAAGCCATTGGTGTTTTGTTCAGGAAATTTTCTCCAGTGCCCATGTGTTCAAGATGCTTCCCCACTTTTTCTTCTAATAATTCCAGTGTATCCGGTTTCATGTGGAGGTCCTTGATCCCCTTGGACTTAAGCTTTGTACAGGGTGATAAGCATGGATCGATCTGCATTCTTGTACATGTTGACCTTCAGTTGAAACAGCACATTTGCTGAAAATGCTATCTTTTTTCCAAGGGATGGTTTTGGCTTTGTCAAAAATCAAGTGACCATAGGTGTGTGGGTTCATTTCTGGGTCTTCAATTCTATTCCACTGGTCTATCTGACTATCTCTGTACCAATACCATGCAGTTTATATCACTATTTATCTGTAATACTGCTTGAGTTCATGGATAGTGATTCCCCCTGAAGTCCTTTTATTGTTGAGAATAGTTTTAGCTCTCCTGGGTTTTTTGTTATTCCAGATGAATTTGCAAATTGTTCTGTCTAACTCTTTGAAGAATTGGATTGGTATTTTGATGAGGATTGCATTGAATCTGTAGATCACTTTAGGTAAAATGGCCATTTTTACTATATTAACCTTGCCAATCCATGAGCATGGGAGATCTTTCCATCTTCTGAGGTCTTCTTCAATTTCTTTCTTCAGAGGCTTGAAGTTCTTATTGTACAAATATTTTACTTGCTTGCTTAAAGTCACACCGAGGTACTTTATATTATTTGTGACTATTATGAAGGCTGTCATTTCCTTAATTTCTTTCTCAGCTTGTTTCTCTTTTGTGTAGAGGAAGGCTACTGATTTATTTGAGTTAATTTCATACCCAGCCACTTTGCTGAAGTTCTTTAGCAGCTTTAGTAGTACTCTGGTGGACCTTTTGGGATCACTTAAATATACTATCATATCATCTGCAAATAGTGATATTTTGACTTTCAATCTGTATCCCCTTGATCTCCTTTTATTGTCTGTTTGCTCTGGCTAGAACCTCAAGAACTATATTGAGTAAGAAGGGAGAGAGTGGGCAGCCTTGTCTAGTGCCTGATTTTAGTGGAATTGCTTCAAGTTTCTCTCCATTTAGTTTAATGTTAGCAGCTGGTTTGCTGTATATGGCTTTTACTATCTTTAAGTATGGGCCTTGAATTTCTATTCTTTCCAGGACTTTTATCATGAAGGGTTGTTGATTTTTGTCAAATGCTTTCTCAGCGTTTAATGAAATGATCATGTGGTTTTGTTCTTTCAGTTTGTTTATATAATGGATTACATTGATGGTTTTTCATATATTAAACCATCCCTGCATGCCTGGGATCATGGTGGATCATGCATGCCTACTTGTTCATGGTGGATGATTGTTTTGATGTGCTCTTGGATTTGGTTTGCCAGAATTTTTTGAGTATCTTTGCGTCGATATTCATAAGGGAAATTGGTCTGAAGTTCTCTTTCTTTGTTGGGTCTTTGTGTGGTTTAGGTATAAGAGTAATTGTGCCTTCATAGAAAGAATTCGGTAGTGCTCCATCTGTTTCAATTTTGTGGAATAGTTTGGATAGTATTGGTATGAGGTCTTCTATGAAGGTCTGATAGAATTCTGTACTAAACCGCCTGGACCTGGGCTCTTTTTGGTTGGGAGAACTTTAATGACTGCTCCTCTTTTGTTAGGAGTTATAGGGTTTTTACATTGGTTTATCTGTTCCTGATTTAACTTGATACCTGGTGTCTGTCTTGGAAATTGTCCATTTCCTGCAGATTTTCAAGTTTCGTTGAATATAGGCTTTTATAGTAAGATCTGATGATTTTTTAATTTCCTCTGATTCTGTAGTTATGTCTCCCTTTTCATTTCTGATTTTGTTAATTTGGACACACTCTCTGTGTCCTCTCATTAGACCTGGCTAACGGTTTATCTATCTTGTTGATTTTCTCAAAGAAACAACTTTGGGTTCTGTTGATTCTTTCTATTGTCCTTTTTGTTTCTCCTTGGTTGATTTCAGCTCTGAGTTTATTTCCTACCTTCTACTCCTCCTGGGTGTATTTGCTTTTTTTTGTTCTAGAGCTTTTAGGTTTGCTGTCAAGCTGGTGACATATGCTCTCTCTTGTTTCTTTCTGCAGGCACTCAGAACTATGAGTTTTCCTCTTAGCACAGCTTTCATTGTGTCCCATATGTTTGGGTATATTGTACCTTCATTTTCATTAAATTCTAAGACATTTTTAATTTCTTTCTTTATATCATCCTGAGTAGAGCACTGTTCAACTTTCATTTATATGTGGGTGTTCTTCCCTTATTGTTATTGAAGACCAGCTTTAGCACGTGGTGGTCTTATAGGACGAATGGGATTATTCTATCTTTCTTTATCTTTTGAGGCCTTTTTTATGACCAGTTATATGGTCAATTTTGGAGAAAGTACCATGAAGTGCTGAGCAGAATGTATATCCTTTTTCTTTAGGGTAGAATCTTCTAATCTGTTAAGTCAATTTGGTTCATGATTTCTGTTTGTCTGTCTACGTCTCTGTTTAATTTCTGTTTCCATGACCTGTCCATTCATGAGAGTGGGTTGTTGAAATCTCCTACTATTATTGTGTGAGGTGCAATGTGTGTTTTGAGTTTTAGTAAGGTTTATTTAATGTATGTAGGTGCCCTTGTATTTGGAGCATAGATATTTAGGATTGAGAGTTCATCTGGGTGGATTTTTCCATTGATGAATATGAAGTGTCCTTCCTTATCATTTTGATGACTTTTAGTTGAAAATCGATTTTATTTGATATTAGAATTGCTACTCCAGCTTGCTTCTTCAGACCATTTGCTTGGAAAGTTATTTTCCAGTCTTTCACTCTGAGATAGTGTCTGTCTTTGTGTGTTTCCTGTAGGCAGCATAATGCAGGGTCCTCATGGCATATCCAGTTTGTTATTCTATGTCTCTTTATTGGGGAGTTGAGATGATTGATGTTGAGAGATATTAAGGAATAGTGATTATTGCTTCCTGTTATATTCATTTTTGGATGTGAGGTTATGTTTGTGTGCTTTTCTTCTCTTTGTTTTGTTGCCAAGACGATTAGTTTCTTTCTTTTTCTAGGGTGTAGCTTGCCTCCTTTTGTTGTTGGTTTACCATTTATTATCCTTTGTAGCACTAGATTTGTAGAAAGATATTGTGTAAATTTGGATTTGTCATGGAATATCTTGGTTTCTCCATCTAAGTTAATTGAGAGTTTTGCAGGATACAGTAACCTGGGCTGGCACTTGTGTTCTCTTAGGTTGTATGATATCTTTCCAGGATCTTCTGGCTTTCATAGTCTCTGGAGAGAAGTCTGGTATGGTTCTAGTAGGTCTGCCTTCATACGTTTCTTGACGTTTTTCCCTTACTGTTTTAATATTCTTTCTTTATTTTGTGCATTTGGTGTTTTGACTATTATGTGACAGGAGGAGTTTCTTTTCTGGTCCAATCTATTTGGAGTTCTGTAGGCTTCTTGTATGTTTATGTTGATCTCTTTCTTTAGGTTAAGAAAGTTTTCTTCTATGATTTTGTTGAAGATATTTACTGGTCTTTGAGTTGAGAGTCTTCACTCTCTTCTATACCTATTATCCTTAGGTTTGATTTTCTCATTGAGTCCTAGATTCCCTGTATGTTTTAGACTGGTAGCTTTTTCCATTTTACATTATCTTTGACAGTTGTGTTGATGCTTTCTATGGAATCTTCTGCTCCTGAAATTATCTTTCTATCTCTTGTATTATGTTGGTGATGCTTGTATCTACGGCTCCTTGTCTCTTCCTTTGGTTTTTTATATCCAAGGTTATTTCCCTGTGTTCTTTCTTCATTGCTTCTATTTCCATTTTTATTTCCTTCAACTGTTTGATTGTGTTTTCCTGGAATTCTTTCAGGGATTTTTGTGATTCCTCTCTATAGGCTTCTACTTGTTTATTTATGTTTTTCTGCATTTCTCTAAGGGAATTCTTCAAGTGTTTCTTGAAGTCCTCCAGCATCATGATCAAATATGATTTTAAATCTAGATCTTGCTCTTCTGGTGTGTTTGGATATTCAGTGTTTGCTTTCGTGGGAGAATTGGGCTCCGATGATTCCATGTAGATTGGTTTCTGTTGTTTGGGTTCCTGCGCTTGCCTCTCGCCATCAGATTATCTCTGGTGTTAATTTGTTCTGCTATTTCTGACAGTGGCTAGACTGTCCTATACTCCTGTGTGTCAGGAGTGCTGTAGACCTGTTTTCCTGTTTTCTTTCAGCCAGTTATGGGAACAGAGTGTTCTACTTTTGGGAGAATAGTTTTTCATGTCTACAGGTCTTCAGCTGTTCCTGTGGGCCTGTGTCCTGAGTCCATCAGGCAGTTCACTTGGAGCAGAAGAGTTGGTCTTACCTGTGATCCAGAGGCTCAAGTTTGTTCATGGGGTATTGCTTATGAGCTCTCCGTGAAGACAGGAATCAGGAGGACCTGCGACGCCTTTTCCTGGGAGCCCCTGTGCACCAGGGTCCCAGATGGCATTTGGTGTTTCCTCTGCAGTCAGAAATGTGGGCAGAGTGTAGTGTCTTCTGGCTTCCCAGGCGTGTCTGCCTCTCTGAAGCTTTAGCTCTCCCTCCCATGGGATTTGGGTGCAGAGAACTGTTGAACCGTTCCCTTCAGGTTCCGATGGTGTTTGCGGCACAGGGGACCTGCAGCTCCAGTGCCCTTATCTTTTGGTTTCCAGAGGCCATATACAGTTTCCTCTTGGGCCAGGTTTGTGGACAGGGGTGGGCAGTATTTGTGGTCTCTTCTGCTCTGCAGTCTCAGGAGTGCTCACCTGTATGGGCAGTGAGCTCTCTCTCCCAAGGGGTTTGGGAGCAGTGAGCTGGGGGGTGGGGATCAGTGAGGTTGGGAATCCAGCTAAAAACCGGAAGTGTCCGGTCCCAGAGGAATTTTGCCTCTGTGGGTCCTGAGACCACCAGGCAGGTCACTTGGAGCAGAAAAGTTGCTCTTACCTGTGGTCCCGCGGCTCAAGTTTGCTTGTGGGTGTTGCTTTTGAGCTCTCTGCGAGGCAGCAACCAGGAGGACATGCGCTGCCTTTTCTGTGAGCCCCTGTGCACCAGGGTCCCAGATGGAGTTTGGTGTTTTCCTCTGGAGTCAGAAATGTGGGCAGAGTGTAGTCTCTTCTGGCTTCCCAGGCGTATCTGCCTCTCTGAAGGTTTAGTTCTCCCTCTTATGGGATTTGGGTGCAGAGAACTCTGATTAATTGTTCTTAATCACTGATGTTTGGAACAGGGGAAGGCTTTGTCATTTCTGAGGTTGAGCAAAATGGGGAAGGCTTTGCCAGTTTCCCATGGGTTTAAGACTTTATCAGCTCAGATAAAACAGTACAAATTCACTGGGGGGTTCAGTCTTGGCAATGCCAAGGTCTTCCCCTTCCACTGGTACTCTTACTAGGCTATTCATTGCTACCTATGAGGTTTGAGCCCAGGGTCAGTCCATGTGTAGTCTTTGGGTAGTGGCTTAGTCCCTGGAAGCTCTGCTTGGTTGGCATTGTTGTTCATATGGGGTCTCAAGCCCCTTCAAGCTCTTCCAGTCCTTTATCTGATTGCTTCAACGGGGGTCCCATTCTCGGTTCAGTGGTTTTCTGCTGCCATTCAGCTATGTATTTTCTGTATTCTGGCTGTGTCTCTCAGGAGAGATCTACATCCGGTTTCTGTCAGCCTGCACTTCTTTGCTTCATCCATCTTATCTAGTTTGGTGACTGGCTCTATATGTTTGGGCCACATGTGGGGCAGGCTCTGAATGGGTGTTCCTTCTGCCTCTCTTCTTAACTTTGCCTCTCTATTCCCTGCCAAGGGTATTCTTGTTCCCCTTTTAAAGAAGGAGTGAAGCATTTGCATTTTGGTCATCCTTCTTGAGTTTCATGTGTTCTGTGCATCTAGAGTAATTCAAGAATTTGGGCTAATATCCACTTATCAATGAGTGCATACCATGTGTATTTTTCTGTGATTGGGTTACCTCACTCAGGATGATATTTTCCAGTTCCATCCATTTGCCTATAAATTTCATAAAGTCATTGTTTTTGATAGCTGAGTAATATTCCATTGTTATACTATGTATTTTCATGGCTTCATAGCTCATTTCATTTGAAATAAGAAACCAGTATCTGTATGTTAACTCCCTTATCCATCAAGTACATCATGACTTCTTTTAAGCTTGAACATAATCTCTTGTAAATAAAACTGCTACAACCTCATTTCTGTATAGTTTTATGTGAATATATAATTTCTTTTTCTTTGGGTAAACCCAAAGGCTCTTGATGATTGTGGAATCTACAGTATGAAGTTGGTCAATGTGGTGGTTTCAATGAGTTGCCTCCTTCCCCATAGTCTCAGGCATTTAAATGCTTGGTCTCCTGTTAATGCACTCCTTTAAGAGGCTTAGGGGGTATGGAGGTCGTATGTCACTTAAGGAGCTTCAAGACTTGGGTCATTTACAGTTCTCTGTCTCTACTTATTTGTGGTTCCTGCTGTGAGTCTTAGCTGAGGATCTAGCTTCCATCATTTTCATACCATTTCATGGTGGTCTTTAACCCCCTGGAACTGTAAGCCAATGTGAAACTTTCTTCTCTAAGTTTCCTAGATTATGATGTTTTATTATAGAAATAGAAAAATAACTAATAGAGTTAGTTTTTTTTTTAAAGAAATGCTCAAATTGTTTTCATTTTTAGATAACAATGAATGAGAACTACTACTGCTCAAAATTTTTCTAGGCATTTGCTGTCTTTATTCTAGGTTGAAAGTTTGAACATTTTGACACTTGTGCAGTATTGTTAGAATGTAGTTTTACCAGGAAAAAATAATGCCATTAATTGGCTTTCCATGTGCTTTTCTTCAGTCTATACCTTCTTTGTGGAAGTGGTTATTTGTGTCTTTTTCTAATTTTGTAGTTATTTTTTATTATCATTGAGTTTTAAAAATATTTGGCATATTCCAAATTATAATCCTTTATCTGACTGGTATTTTACAAATAAACTTTCTTACATGTGGCTGGCCTTCTAAATCCCTCTAACACTTCTGGATAAGGTAAAACAGAGATGTTCAAGAATGATTTTAAGCAGAACAAACCACAATTTGAATTTTTTAAAAATCAATTCATGAAAAATCTAGCTACAGTTTAGAATTTAGCTGTCTCTTAAAAAGGATCTGCTAAATTTTTAGATTAACTAAAATAATCTGATCAGTTCCATGCTGACTCAATGAAGCTTGCTGCAGTTCTGAGAATGTTAAGGATATAGAGGCATTCATTGCACTTAGATGGCTTAGATTTAAACCTTCTCGTGCCTTCACATAATTACTACTTACCTGACCCTGGAATTTTGGATTACAAATAGTTTTCTTCTATGTTTTTTGTGGTCTTTTACATTATATCCTTACAATTCCCATTAATAAAATGTACACACTCAACTCATTATATCTTCTTCTCTGTGTGAGAGAGAAATATTCTTTTAATATTTCTAGAATGTCAATACAAGACAGGAAAATGGAGATGCCTGGACCTTATTTCCCTCTACAGAGTTGGTTTTGAGCCTGATGAAACATTGGGCTCTGCTTATGGGCATGCTCCTTGTCTGACCACCCAATCAGATCCATATGTAGGATTTTCTCTTTGAACATGGGCATTGTCCGCACTGGGCACTGTCCTACGCAGTAACAAAATTCACCATCATTCTTCTCCACCATGACATTTATTACTGATGTGTGTTCCACTGTGCTATTTTGTTTCCATTGTTTCAGTGAATATAATGTATTATCACCAGTTCAGCTACTACTTCTCGGTAATTGCTTTCCTTTTGTCCCTTATCTCCATGTTTCTACTCATTTTTAGTTTTGTCTTGGACTTGGAGTCCATGTTTTCTTTGTTTTAGTAATACAATTGTTCTATTAGTTTTACATGTTCAAGCCATATTTGCTTTTCAGTACTTGCCTCTCTCTCTTTCTCTCTCTTTCTCTCTCTCTCTCTCTCTCTCTCTCTCTCTCTCTCTCTCTCTCTCTCTCTGTGTGTGTGTGTGTGTGTGTGTGTGTGTATGCATACTCATCTATTCATGTAAATATGGTGCATTGGAGAACTCATTTAAATTTGAACTGAATCATTATATCTACCTCTGCCTTTGAAATTTATAGTTGCATATTTACATATCTGAGAAAATCACCAATGTACCCCAGTCTACTCTAATATCAGGCTTTAAGACATATCAGAACATTACAAAATCATTGTTTTGTTCCCTTTCACCCATTTGATGTAAACCATTTTAAAGTAAATAATGACAAATTATATATGGCAATTTATAATTGATTATGTTAAGATTAGTTATGTAACTTTTCAAAATATTCTGTTCTCTGAAATGAAGATAATTATTCTTATCATAGATGCTTATGGAATAATTGAGTTCATACTTATAAATCATTTATGCCAGAATTTGATATAAAACATTTAATTAAGTTGTTCTTGATTTTTATTAATTTTACTGATGCCTAATATTTAGTTAGATGTTATAGAATTGCATCTAATCTCACTACAACTTTTTTGTTTGCTTGTTTTAATTCACTTATTTATTCACTTTACAAACCTATTGCCACACCTGCCCCATGTCCTCCTAGTCCCACCTTTAAAAATCTGTCCTATTTACTCTTCCTTCTCCCTAGAGAAGGGGAAGGCCCTTCATGGGTTTTTCCCCAGCATCCTATTGCTGTAGGAATCAAAGCATCCTCCCCCAGTGAGGCTCAGTTAGTGAAAGGGGATCCAATGGCAGCCAACAGAGTAAGAGATGTCCCACTCTCTAATTTTCAGGGAACTCACACAAAAACCAAGCTGCACATCTGCTACAAAAGTGTAGCGGACCTAGGTCAGCATGTTTATGCTCTTTGGTTGGTGGTTTAATCTCTGTTAGCCCCCATAGGCCCAGGTAAACTGACTCTCTATGTCTTCTTGCAGTGTCCTTGACCCCTTCAATTCATGCAATTACCACAAGCTCCCCAAGCACCACCTGTTGTTTGGCTATAGACCTCTGTTTCTGTTTCAGTCCACTGCTTGATGAAGTCTCTCAGGAGATAATTATGCTAAGCAACTGCATGCCAGCAAAGCAAAGTATCTTTAAGAGTGTTAGGAGTTAGCTCTCTTTCATGGATGAGGTATCTCAAGTTGGGCCAGTCACTTGTTGGCTGTTCCTTCAATCTCCACTCCATTTTTATGCCTGAGCATTTTGTAGGCAGGACAAGTATTGGGTTGAAGGTTTTATGGTTGTATTGTTGTACCCTTCCTTCCACAGGAAGTCCTTGGGCTTCAAGAGGTAGCCACTTCAGTCTCCATATAGCCAGCTGCAAGGTGTCTCAGCTAGGTCTCCCATAGATTCCCAGGAACCTCCCCCATCCTAGGTCTTCAACTACTACCAAAGATTCCCTACACTGATTGCCATTCTGTATCCCATGCCTCTCCAGTTCTCCCTCTCCTCACATCTGATGGCTATACTTGCTCACCTCCTTACCATGTCCGTGTAGGACTAAGAGTGTCCTGACTCTGCTCTGCCACACGTCTCAGGCTGCAGGGGAGGCAGAACACAGGAAGTTGACTTACACACACTGCTGCTTCCTCCTCTGTAGGACACTGATCCAGGGGTGGGGAAGCACAGTCTGAGTGGGACACAGCCAGAGCTAACTGGGGCTCCTAGGCCTGCAAGGAGGCCAGTCCCTCTTTTGCATCCAGGCACTGCTGGGATGATGCACAGGCTGCAGGTTTGGTGGTGGTGGTTGGGAAGGCAGGGAGGCTTTCTTCTGGAGAAGATAAAGATGTAGATGAAGATCTTCTCTGTGACTCCCCACAGGCCAAAGAAAAGATACAGTCCATGGGTTTTTTTTTCTCCATCTATATTAAATTGGGTATTTCTTATTTACATTTCAATTGTTATTCCCTTTACCGGGGTTTCCAGGCCAACATCCCCCTAATCCCTCCCCCTTCCCTTCTATATGGGTGTTCCCCTCCCCATTCTCCCCTCCCATTACTGCCCTCCCCACAACAATCCCGTTCACTGGGGATTCAGTGTGTCCTGAGTCTACCAGGCATGTCACTCAGAGCAGAAAAGTTGGTCTTACCTCTGGTCTTGGGCCTGAAGTCTCTCCTCAGATCTGGGTTTCAGCTCTCCATGAGGGCAGCCACCAGAAGGGCCTGCCCCACCTTCTCTCAGGACCCTGTGCACAGGGGGCCCAGATGGCACTAGGCTTTTCCTCTAGAGTCAGAAATGTGGGAAGAGAGTAGTCTCCTCTGACTTTCCAGGCTTGTGTGCCCTTCTGAAGGTGCAGGGAGCTGTTTGACCGGGTCCTTTCAGATCCGAGTGCAGTCTGGATAGCAGCGTTCCTGCAGCTTGAGTGCCCCTATCTTCCTGTTCCCAGAGTCCTTATACAGTTTCCTTGGGCCAGGGATGTGGACAAGGGTGGGTAGTACTGGAGGTCTCTCCTGCCCTGCAGTCTCAGGAGTGCCCACCTGTCTGGGCGATGAGCTCTCTCTCCCATGGATTTGGGAGCAGGGAGCTGTGGGCCGGGATCAGCAAGGTTCGGGCCCCAGCTAGAAACCGGAAGTCACAGTCCATGGTTTTAAGGCGTTTATTTTCATGACAGAAAGTAGATGAGTAAAACTCTACCCCACTTCTCATGGTGGGCCTGAGATTAAATACAGGGAGGAGTGTCTGGGAAGTAAAGTCTTATTGGCTAAACTTCCAGGCCTTTAGGTACCTCATTATAATGGAGATCTGTCTTGAGCCTATGTGACCTGGGGTCTTGTCCTCTACCTATGGAGAGAGAGGCTTAGGGTGTTGCCCTTACATTGCCACAAATCTATGGAGGACTGTGGCTCGTGACCTGCCTGTTTTCCTGGAAGTCAGGCAGAATACCTACTGTCCCTTTCAGGCTCACCGTCATTCAAATCTCCTCAACTGGGAACCAGGGTGCCTTTCACTATCCCACACTTTCGCATTCATTCTCTCCCTTCATCCATCTTCAGTGAATATTTTGTTTGTGCTTCTGAGTAAGATTCCTGTATCAACTCTTGGCCCCTCCTTTTTCTTAGTTTCTTTAGGTCTGTATTTTGTAGCATGTACTTTATGGCTGATGTCTGCTTATAAGTGAGTATATACCATGTATGTCTTTCTGGGTTTGAGTTAGCTCACTCAGGATGACATTTTCTACCTCTCTCTATTGGCTTGCATATTTCACGATAACTTTGTTTGTTAATAGTTGAATAGTATTCCATTGTGTAAATGTACCACATTTTCTTTATTCATTATTCAGTTGAGGGATATCTATGTTGTTTCCACTTTCCAGTTATTACAGAGAAAGCTGCTATGAACAGAATTGGGCAGGTGTCCTTTAGTATAGAAGGGTATCTTTTGGGTAGATGCACAGGGGGTGGTCTTGGGGTAGAACTATTCCCAATTTTCAGAGAAACCACCAAATTCATTTTCAGAGTGGTTATACAAGTTTACACTCCCATCAGGAATGGTGGAGAGTTTCTATTGTTTCACTTTCTCACCAGTGTGCTTGAGCTTTTAATCTTAGCCACAATGACAGGTGTAAGATAGAATCTCAGAGTTGTTTTGCATTTCCCTGATAACCAAGGACACTGAACATTTCTTTAAATGCTTCTTAGCAATTCGAGAATCCTCTGTTGAGGATTCTCTGCTTAACTCTGTACCATAATTTTAATTAGGTTATTTGGTTTATTGGTGTCTAATTTCTTGAGTTCTTTATATACTTTAGATATTAGTCTTCTGGCAGATACAGGGTTGGTGAAGATCTTTCCCTATTCTATAGGCTGGCATTGATGGTGTCCTTAGATGTGAAAAGCTTTTCAGTTTCATGAGGTCCCATGTATTGTTGATCTTAGTGTCTGAGCTATTGATGTTCTGTTCAGGATTTTGTCTCCCTTGCCAAAGAGGTGAAGGCAATTCCCCACTTTCCCTTCCATTAGATTTAGTGGGTCTGTTTTATGTTGAGGTATTTGATCCACTTGGACTTGATTTTTCTGCAGGGTATAAATAAGCCTCTATCTGCATTCTTCTACATACAGACATCCAGTGAGACCAGTACCATTTTTTGAAGATGCTTTCTTTTTATTTTGTTTGAGTTTGGCTTCTTTTTCAACTATCACGTGTACTTAAGTGTGTGAAATTATTTTTGGGTCTTCAATTTTATTCCATTGATCAACCAATTTTATGTCAATATCACATATATCTTATTACTGTTTCTCTGTAGTATAGTTTGAAATCAGAGATGGTGATATTTACAGAAGATATTTTATTGTACAGAAATATTTTAGCTATCCTTTTTTCATATGATATTGAGAATTGGTCTTTTCAAGTCTGTAAGAATTATGTTGAAATTTTGATGGAAATTGAATCAAATCTGTAGATCTATTTTTTATGATGTTAATCCAACCAATCTATGAGCAAAGGAAATCTTTCCGCTTTCAGATATCCTCCTCAATTTCTTTATTCAGAGGCTTGAAGTTCTTGCCATATGGGACTTTCACTTGCTTTCTTAGAATTTCACCACTATATTTTATTTGTGGCTATTCTAAGGGTTCTGTTTCCCTTATTTCGTTTTTAACATTATTGTTTATAATTTGTATAAAGGAGGGCTACTGATTTTTTTTTTTAGTTGACTTTTCTATCAAGTCACTTAGCTGAAGTGTGTTTACCAGCTGTATAAGTCCTTTGGTACAATTTTTGGGGTCACTTATTTTACTATCTTATCATCTGCGAATAGTGATACTTTGACCTTTTCCATTCTAATTTGTATATTCTTGGTCTCCTTTAGTTTCTTATTGCTCTAGCTAAAACTTCAAGTGCTAGGCTGAATGGATAATGAGAGAGTGGAGAACCTTGCTTTTGTCTGTCCCTGATTTTAGTGGAATGCCTTTAAGTTTCTCTCCATTTAATTTCATGTTGACTATTGGCATGCTGAATATTGCCTTTTTTGTGTTTAGGTGTGTGCTTTGTATCCCTGATCTCTCCAAGACATTTAACATGAAAAGATTTTGGGTGTTTTCAAAAACTTTTTCAGCATCTTATGAAATGATCATGTTTTTTTTTTTCTTTCAGTTGTTCATATGTTGGATTCATTGATGGATTTTAATATATTAAACAACTCTGCATCCCTGGGATGAAGCCTACTTAATCTTGATGAGTGATATCTTTGATGTGTTCCTGGGTTTTGTTTGCAAATATTTTGTTTAGTATTATTGCATCAGTGTTTATATGTGAAGTTGATCTAAAATTTTCTTTCTTTGTTGAGTCTTTGTGTAGTTTAGGAATCAGGGTGACTCTGGTCTCATAGAAAGAGTTTGGCAATGATCCTTCTGTTTTTATTTTGTGGAATAGTTTGAGTTTAAGCTAAAATCATCTGGCCCGGGTGGTTTTGTTTGTCTGTCTGTTGATTGGTTGTTTTTTGTTTGTTTGGTTGGTTGGTTGGATTTTTGTTTTGTTTTGTTTTGTTTTTGGTTGAGAGACTTTAAATAACTGCTTCTATTACTTAGAGTTTATAGGATTATTAGGATTATTTAAATAGTTTATATGATCTTGATTTAACTTTGGTAAGTAGTATCTTTCTAGAAAATCATCAATTTCGTTTAGATTTTTCAACTCTGAGAAGTATAGCCTTTTAAAGTATGATTTAATGATTCCTTGAAATGTCCTCAGTGTATGACGCTATGTCTCCATTTTGCTTCTGATTTTTTTTTAATTTGTAAACTTTCTCTCTGCCTTTTAGATAGTTTGGCTAAGGGTTTGTCCATCTTGTTGATTTCCTCATAGAACTAGGTCTTTTTTTAGTTGATTCTTTGTCTTGTTCTCTCTGTTGTCAATTTACTGATTTCTTCCCAAAATTTGATTATTTCCTGCAGTCTACTCCTCTTAGTTGTGTTTGCTTCATTTTTCTAGAACTTTCAGGCATAACTTTAAATTGCTAGTACAAGAATTCTCTAATTTCTTTATGAAAGCACTTATTGTAATGAACTTTCCTTTGATCACTGCTTTCTTGTTGCCTAATCATTATGGGTATATTGTGACTTCATTTTCATTGAATTATAAAAAGAACTTAATTTCTTTCTTTATGAATTCTTTGATCTGTGGTCTTTAAATAAAGTTGTGTTGAGTTTCTATGAGTTTGTAGACTTTATGTTGTTTCTGTTGCTGTTGAAGTTCAGCTTTAATCCATATTGTTCTCAAAAGATTCAAAGGTTATTTCATCTTGTATCTGTTGAGGCTTGCTTTCTGACACAATATAGTGTCAATTTTGGAGAAGATTCCATAAGGTGATGAGAAAAAAATATATTCTTTTGTTTTCAGTAAAATGTTTTATAGCTATCTGTTAGGTCCACTTGGTTCATAACATCCCTTAGTTATATTATTCCTCTTTTTAGTTTTTGTTTCGATGACTTGTCCATTGGTTAGAGTCGGGTATTGAAATCCATGACTTTTAACATGTGGGGTTCTGGTTTGTGATTTAAGCTTTAGCAGTTTTCACTTTATGAATGGGGATGCCCTTGTATTTGAGGGTATAGATGTTCAGAATTGAGATATCATCTTGGCTGATTTGTCCTTTAATGAATATGAAGTATCCTTCCCCAACTCTTTTGATTACTCTTAGTTGAAAGCCTATTGTATTAGAATGGGAACTCCAGCTTGCTTCTTGGGTCTGCTTGCTTTGAAAACATTTTCATGCCCTTTACACTGAAGTAGTGTCTATGCTGCTGAGGTGTGTTTCCTACATGCAGCAGAATGATGTATCCAGTTTCGGCATCCATTTGTTAGCCTGTGATTTTATCAGGAAATTGACTCTATTGATGTTGAGAAATATTAATGACCAAAGATTTTTAATTTCTGTTATTTCTGATGTTGTTGCTGTTTTTGTTGTTGTTGTTGTTGTTGTTGTTGGTGGTGGTGGTGGTGGTGGTGGTGGTGTGTGTGTGTGTGTGTGTGTGTGTGTGTTTGTGATTCTATGTATTTATGTGTACTTCCCTTATTTTGTTTTTTGTTGGTATGTTTATAGGCAATTCTTTATTCGGGTGCAGGACATTTTCTTCTGTGATTTTGTTGAAAATATTTTCTGGTCTTTCAAGTTGGGATTCTTCACCTTCTAATCCTTTTATTCATAGGTTAGGTTTTTTCATGGTATCCCAGATTTCCTGGATGCTTTGTGTTAGGAATTTTGTACATTTAACAATTTCTTTGACTGATGTATTTATTTCTTCTATTGTATCTCTAGGCCTAAGATTCTCTCTTTCATCTCTTGTATTCTGTTGGTTATACTTGCATCTTTTGTTCCTGTTCTAATTTCAAGGTTTTCCGTTTACTGGATTCCCTCGGATACTCTTGATTTATTGCTTCTATCTTTATGTTCATGTCTTGAACAGTTTTATTCATTTCCTTCACCTGTTTAACTGTATTTTTCTTTATTTCTTTCGGGGATACATTAGTTTCCTTTTTAAAGGCATCTATCATCTTTTTAATGTCATTTTCTTGCATTTACAAGTCATTTTCTTGTACTTTGATTGTGTTAGGATATCCAGGGCTTGCTGTAATGGGATAATTTTGCTCTGAAGATGTCATATTGGTTGTTGATTGTGTTCTTTTTTAAACTATTTTTTTGCATCTTTATTAAATTGGGTATTTCTAATTTACATTTCAAATACTATTCCCTTTCCCACTTTCCAGGACAACATCCCCCTAACACCACTCCTTCCCATTCTATATGTGTGTTCTCCTCCCAATCCTCCCCCCATTATCACCCACCTCCCAAGAATCCCATTCACTGGGGGTTCAGCCTTGGCAGGACCAAGGGCATTCCTTCCATTGGTGCCCTTACAAGGCTATTCATTGCTACTTATGCAGTTGGAGCCCAGGGTCAGTCCATGTATAGTCTTTGGGTAGTGGCTTAGCCCTGGAAGCACAGGTTGGTTGGCATTGTTGTTCACTTTGGTTCTCAAGCCCCTTCAGCTCTTTAGGTCCTTTCTCTGAATCCTTCTACAGGGGTCCTGTTCTCAGTTCAGTGGTTTGCTGCTGGCATTCGCCTATGTATTTGCAGTATTCTGGGTGTGTTTCTCAGGAGAGATCTATATCCGGTTCCTGTCAGCCTGCACTTCTTTGTTTCATCCATCTTATTTAGTCTGGTGGCTGTATATCTATGGGCCACATGTGGGGCAGGCTCTGAATAGGTGTTCTTTCAGCCTCTGTTTTAAACTTTGCCTCCCTACCCCCTCCTAAGGGTGTTCTTGTTCCCCTTTAAAAGAAGGAGTGAAGCATTCACATTTTGGTCATCCATCTTGAGTTCCATGTGTTCTGTGCATCTAGGGTAATTCAAGGATTTAGGCTAATATCCACTTATCTATGAGTGCATACTGTGTGTGCTTTTCTGTGATTGGGTTACCTCACTCAGGATATTTTCCAGTTCCATCCAATTGCCTATGAATTTCATAAAGTCACTGTTTTGATACCTGAGTAGTATTCCATTGTGTAGCTGTACCACATTTTCTGTATCCATTCCTCTGTTGAAGGGCATATAGATTCTTTACAGCTTCTGGCTATTATAAATAAGGCTGAGATGAACACAGTGGAGCATGTGTCTTTGTTATTCGTTGGAGCATCCTTTGGGTATATGCCCAAGAGATGTATAACTGGGTCCTCAGGTATTGAAATGTCCAATATTCTGAGGAACCTCCAGACTGATATCCAGAATGGTTGTACAAATCTGCAATCCCACCAAGAATAGAGGAGTATTCCTCTTTCTCCACATCCTCAACAGCATCTGTTGCCACTGAAGTTTTTGATTTTAGCCATTCTGAGTGGTGTGAGATGAAATCTCAGGATTGTTTTGATTTGCATTTCCCTTATAACTAAAGATGTTTTACATTTCTTTAGGTGCTTCTCTGCCATTTGGCATTCCTCAGCTGTGAATTTTTTGTTTAGCTCTGAACCCCATTTTTTAATAGGGTTATTTGTCTTCCTGCAGTCTAACTTCATTAGTTCTTTGTATATTTTGGATATAAGCCCTCTATCAGTTGTAGGATTTGTAAAGATCTTTTCTCAATCTGTTGGTTGCTGATTGTCCTAACAACAGTGTCCTTTGCCTTACAAAAGCTTTGTAGTTTCATTAGATCCCATTTGTCCATTCTTGATCTTAGAGCATAAGCCATTGGTGTTTTGTTCAGGAAATTTTCTCCAGTGTCCATGTGTTCAAGATTCTTCCCCACACTTTCTTCTATTAGTTTGAGTGTATATGGTTTGATGTGGAAGCCCTTGATCCACTTAGATGTAAGGTTTGTACATGGTGATGAGAATGGATCATCTGCATTCTTCTACATTCTGACATCCAGTTGAACCAGCACCATTTCCTGAAAATGTTATCTTTTTTCCATTAGATGGTTTTGGCTCCTTTGTCAAAAATCAAGTGACCGTAGGTGTGTGGGTTCATTTCTGTGTCGTCAATTCTATTCCACTGATCTATCTTTCTGTCTTTGTACCAATACCATGCAGTTTTTATCATTATTGCTCTGTAATACTGCTTGAGTTCAGGGATAGTGATTCCCCCAGAAGTCCTTTTATTGTTGAGGATAGTTTTAGCTATCCTGGGTTTTTTGTTATTCAAGATGAATTTGCACATTGTTCTATCTAACTCTTTGAAGAATTTGATTGGAATTTTGATGGGGATTGCATTGAATCTGTAGATCTCTTTTAGTAAAATGGCCATTTTTACTATATTAATCCTGCCAATCCATGAGCATGGGAGATCTTTCCATCTTCTGAGATCTTCTTCAATTTCTTTCTTCTGAGGCTTGAAGTTCTTATCATACAGATCTTTGATTTGGTTGGTTAAAGTCACACCCAGATATTTTATATTATTTGGGACTATTATGAAGGGTGTTGTTTCCTTAATTTCTTTTTCAGCTTTGTTCTCTTTTTTGTAGAGGAAGGGTGCCCGAACCTCATTGATCCTGGTCCACAGCTCCCTGCTGTCAAACCCTGTGGGAGAAAGAACTGATCACTGAGACGTGTGGACAATCCTGATACTGCAGGGCAGGAGAGACCCCCACTTCTGCCCACCTTTGCCCACATCCTTGGCCCAAGAGGAAACTCTATAAGGCCTCTGGTCACAGGAAGATAGGGCCAGTCAAACTGCAGGAGCCCTGCAGTCCAGACTGTGCCTCTTTCTAGTCAAACTGGTCCATGCACCCAAACCCCTTTGTAGCGAGAGCTAGACCATCAGAGGGGCAGACATGCCTGGGAAACCAGAGTTGATTGTGCTCTTATCCTGGCCTTTAGCCATCTGGTTGACCCTGGATGTTCTCAGTAAAGCCGGCCTCTGGTGGGCAGCCTGATGCTGGACAGTGAAACTCAGGGGCAGTGCATGTCTGAGATCAGTAGGTGTGCTCCAGGAGGCATGGAGGGCAGGGAATTGGTAGTAGTGGGGGAAAGCTTTAGCCTGAATGTCCTTAGAATAGCATTCGTAGTGAAGGTAGCCAGGCATTGGAGCTCAGGAGACAGCAAGAAGCTAGCTCAGAACTAGCCATTTGGTGACTCAACAGACAGAAGAACAGAATAGATGAAGGAAAGGGTTCTAATCTGGATATTCCTTATGAAGCTTGGCTTAGGGGAGGCAGGCAGAGTGGTAGCCAGACAAGGGAGCCCCCGTGGACTTCAGCACAACTCTTAGTAGAATTTTCAAATGATAAACAGGCTTCTATTGCATGTAGTTCATGTATAATTATATATACATGTGTTTTCAGCATCTATTTCAAATAAAAAAGTACTGCAGTGGCCCAAATGGAAAATGATAACTGTGTTGCTAAAATATGGATGGAGAAATGTCAGAATCAATTTGAAATACACAGTTATTCAGAAGAATGTAATAAAAAAGAACTTTAAATTATTTCCAAATTATGTTATCAGTAATCTAAAAGCAGAAGAATGTACCCTTGAATCCATAGTTGGTGAAAACATTTACCACACAAGAGAACATGTCTGAGGCAGTGTATTTTATACCCAAAATAACACTTAATGGTGTTTTAAATTACCATTAATTGTTAGGTTATAAGTCATATCCGCATTTACTCTGCAGTGAAATAAATGGGGTTTTAATGGTATGCTGAATTACATAGTAAATCTTCCAATGAGATCATCATTAATTCTTAATATGGGTTGATTTAGCAGTAAGACTGAATATGTTTGTGTATCCCTCCAATTTATGGGATAAGTCTGCACATAAATTTAAACTTCAGTGACTTTCTGGGGTTTTAATAGCTAGAAGAAATTCTTACAGAATACACAGTGAGAGTTAGTGCCCTAGCTTTCCCTGGCTACTGGAAGGGCACCCTGCTCGACTACTTTTATTTTATCCCATAACTAAATCACCAAGAAGGCTTGCAAACTACTTAACCACTATTTTACTTGGTAAGTATCAACAGATACAGTGAGACGTATCTTCTCTTTAAAGAAAAGCAAAAGGTGAGATGAAATATGTAAAACAAATAAGAGGAAGACTAGGTTGCTGAACTCTGAGCAGACAACTCTAGAACTACTTCCCTTCTGCATGAAGTAGAATGCTCAAAGTGAATAACTCAGGACACTGAATATAAGCCGATGGTCTTTGTGTTCTTTCTCTTTCTCTCTCTGTTCATGTGTTTTTATCTCTCTGTCTTTGTTTGTTCATATGCCTGCCTATCTCTGTGTGTCTCTCTGTCTCTCTGTTTCTTTCTGTCTCTCACTGTGTGTCTCTTTGTCTCTGTCTCTCTCTGCCCTTCAAATATGTTTTCTTTGTTCTAATAAACTTCCCTACAATACCATGCTAATATAAAGGTTACAGTTACTTCAGGTAAACAGATATTTTACAAGGCAGGAATGGTTGGTCAGGAAAAACCTGTTGCATGGTCCAGCTGAAGATTCTTCCCTAGTGAGAAACTTTCAGGAGCTTGAAATCTAGACTCATATTCACTGTGAGGCCATACAGCTGTGGTAGGGCTGGAAGATGTAACTGATAGAGGTTCTTGGGAGCAGGAGCCAGTGACTTATCCCTGACGAACAGGCATGTGTAAACTCAGCCATGGTGCTGGAAAATATTTTTAATCCATAGCCACATGGTGGTATTCTCAATGTTCCCTTGCTGATAGGTTTCAGGGCCAAGGCCTAAGATGATGTGCTTCTCGAATAGTGCAATCGTAGGGCCAATCTCTAAAGTTCGAGTTTTTGAATTATTCCAATATAAATTAGGTTGGTGCTATGATGTTGAGGTTCAAGCTTAGATTTGTTCATTAGCATATTAACATTTCTTAGTCTTGGCTCATAACAGAACTGCCTTCTGATTAGCTCCTATCTTGCAAGCCATATACTATTCCAAGTCACACAAAATGCTTTCCAAGTTACACAAAATGGTTTCTCTTATGTTTCTAACAATTCTATGTTCCCAGCAATGATAAATTTAAACACTTCAATTTGTGGTGTATGTTGATCAACATTTGATGCTTCTAGTTTTTTTTTGTTTGTTTTGTTTTGTTTTTCATATGTATTCTGTATAGGCTCTATTTGTGCAACCTACAGAGGCCAGAAAAGGTCATCAGTACTTCTAGAACTGGAGTATCAGGAACTACAGACATGAATGCCAGAGATTAAGCAATCAAAGTCTCCTGGAAGAGCAACATTATGAATACTTTTATGTCAATTTAAAAGAAACCAATGTTATCTGAGAGGAAGGAACCTCAGTTGAGAAATTACCTTCATAAGATCAGGCTGTAGGCAAGTCTGTGGAACATTTTCCTAATTAGTGGTTGATGTAGGAGGACTCAGCCCTTGATGAGCAGAGCCACCCCTGGGTTGGTTATCCTGGGTTCTATAAGAAAGCATGGTAAGAGGTGGAATCTCAGGTTTATTTTGATTTGCATTTCCCTAATGACTAAAGATGTTGAACATTTCTTTAAGTGCTTCTCAGCCATTCAGGATTCCTCAGTTGAGAATTCTTTGTTTATCTCTAGGTGGAGAAAGAATAACACTCCTTCGCTGCTTGTAGGACTGCAAGCTGGTAAATGACTTTGGAAATCAATCTGGTGGTTCCACGGAAAATTGGAAATAGTTCTACCTTGAGAAACAACTATGCCACTCCTGTGCATATACCAAAAAGATGCTCCAACATATAACAAGGACACATTCTTCTATGTTCATAGCAGCCTTATTTAAAATAGCCTGAAGCTGGAAGCAACCCAAATGAATGGATATAGAAAATGTGTTACACAATGGAATACTACTCAGCTATGAAAAACAATGACTTCATGAACTTCTTAGTCAAATGGATAGAACTAGAATATATAACACCCTGAGTGAGATAACCCAATCACAAAAAAACACCCATGGTATGTAATCAGTGAGAAGTGAATATTAGACCAAAAGCTCAGAATACCCAGGATACAACTCACAAACCATATGGAGCATAAAAGGAGGAAGAGGAAATTGTATATGCTCCAATCCTACACAGAATAGGGAACTAAACTGTCACAAGAGGTAGAGGGTGAAACCTGGGAAGGAGACAGGAGGTAGGGGGACTCCGCATTGGGTATTGGAAGGGACTGGAGATAGTTACAGAGGGACAAGGGGTAGCCACTAGAAAGTCCCAGACTCCAGGAAAGCAAGAAGCTCTAAGGAACCAAAAGGGATGACTTTAGGTGAAATACCAAACAAAGTGGAGATATAACTCTTAGAGACCACCTCCAGAAGACAGGCACTGCCCCCAGTTGAGGTATGGGAACACACATATATCTTGACATTTTAACCCAGAAATGTTTCTGTCCAAAGGAAAGACAGGGACAAAAAATGGAACACAGACTGAAGGACAGACCATCCAGAGACCGTCACATCTGGAGATCCATCCTATGTACAGACACCAAACCCCCACACTATTGCTGATGTCAAGAAGTGCTTGCTGACAGGAGACTAGTATGGTGGTTCTTTGAGAGGTTCTACTAGCACCTGACCAATAGAGAGGCAGATACAGCCAATCACAGGAATTTGCGGAGCCTAATGGAGGAGCTAGTGGAAGGACTGAAGAGGATTGCATCCCCATATGAAGAATATCAACTAACTGGACCATCCAGAACTCCTAGGGATTAAGCCATCAACAAAAGAGTATACAAGGAGGGAGCCATGTCTCCAGATACATATGTATGAGAAGATGGGGATGAAGTGGGGCCCTGGCCCTGTGGAGGCTTGATACCCCAACTTAGGTTGATTCTAAATCAGTGAGGTGGGATTGAGTGAGTAGATGGAGGAACATCTTCATAGAGGCAAAGCGGAGGGGGAAGAGGGCACATGGGAGAGGGCATTTGTGGAGGGGTAACTACGAAGGGGAGATCATTTTAAATGTAAATGGACAAAATGATTAATTAGTAAAAGAAAAAGAAAACAGGGTAAACAAGCCATGATAAACAAAACAATAAGCACTACTACTCCATGGTTTCTGCATCAACTCATTCTTCCATGGTCCTGTCCTAATGTTGTTCCTGCCCTTATTCCTCTCCCTCAGTGATGGATCATTGACTGGAAGCTTAAGCAGAATAGTCAGTCCCCTTTCTCCTGACATTGTTGGGTCATGATATTTTATTATAACAATATTAACCCTTACTAAAACAACCTGACTAACAAATGTTATTTGCATATTTTCCTATCTACTTTCCTCTCTGAGCATTCTGAAAGAAATGTTTCCTCTGTTTTTAAACAACCCATACTTGTCTGACTCCTTCAAAGTTCCTGTCTTAGTATCTTTCTGTAGTATCTCCTGAGGCTGATTCTAGTGTTAGATAGCTAGACAGACAGTAGTAGCCTGCTGGTTTGGAGGGTATGGGGATCAACTCTTGTCTCGTGTTCTTTGGAACCCCCTCATCCTCCAAGGTAATACTTGAAAGGAAGGTACCTCCTTAGGATTTAAATTTCCATAAGAAAAGGTCAGCTGCCTAGACTTTGCTTAAGAACAGATGAATTTCTTAATCAAAACTGGACTAGATGAATTCAGATATTTCAACTTCTTGTCTACAATGATCCTTCAAATTACATTTTATAATTTGCTTAGAATTAATTCAGTATCTATCATACAAGATACAATATATTACTTCCTTCCAGTGTATAGACTTGTGTCTGACTTTTATTATTATTAAAAGGCCCAGAAAACTATCCTATATCCCTACAAGATACCCAGATACATTATTAATCTTTATTTCTTTAGGCAGATCCTAACATTTTCAAATAACGCTACCTTGGTGATGTGACTTTTTCATTCTAAGTGAATTTATGTTCATTTATTTTACTTAACTGTTTATATCATCAAATTGTTTATATCATTCGTCATTGGCACATTTCCTTATTATTATCAGTGTGTGGAATTTAAAAAAGATATAATAAAAGTAAAGTTTGATTGTTTGCAATCCAGAACAGTAAAACAGGGATCCAATTTGAAAATTCACCTATATTTAGTGTTCAAACACAAGTGGCAGCCTGGCACTGACTTGTTTGTTTCCCATGCAAATACTTCATATTTGAAGGGTAAAGAATTCTTGTACCTGTTTCCATAAGATCTAGAAAGGAACATCTCTTTTAGTATGAACATTGAATATCTCCCTCATAGGCCATATGACATTGATATATGACATGGCATTAAAAATGTAAGTTTAGGATACAATATGAAATAAATCTTAATATCAGAGATATACTGAATTGAGTGCTAGTTCTCAGCCTCAGAATAGTTTTCCCTAAGATGGATGGTCAGTATTAAACAGAAGTGAAAACAGGACTTCAGAAACAATGGAAGAGACACCCATCCTCATGAAGGCCCAGCAGTAATGACAATACCAGTAAAGACAGAGGGAAATAACCATAGTTACTGAGAAGCATAGTGGAAAATTTAAGAAGGAACTTGGGTTTGTATTCCAAGTAGCAAGACTAGATGGGAAGAAAGAGTCAAAGACAACTTGCTTTATCATTAATTACCATTAATTTTAGAAGTTCTCTGGGAAAATATAACTAGTCCATGAAATAGAGATATAACTAAGATATAATTACGTATATATCACTGTATTTCTAAGATTTTTCTCCACTGCTTGACATTTTAGTCAAGTTCTACTTTTTGGAAGATAGGATATGAATATTTTTACTTCAAACACAAACCTTGTAAATTATATACAAATACATAGATGAATCTAGAAAATGGAGAAGAAAATAAATATAAAGTTTAAGCATCATGTAATTCATAACATCATAGTGATTTTATTGAGAGGGCTTTTACTCAGATTTCCCAAACTTAGGGTCAGAATTGATTACATAGAAACTCTTAATAGATATAGTCATAAATTTTTAGAATTTCTAAAAATTAAGGAATATTAAATTTAAAAATTAGTATATAAAAACCCTTTCTGTCCTAAACAAAAGCCACAGAAAAATGCATCGTCTTCCCCTTGCTCACCTCATGAAAGTCTAAATGGGAAGTGTACATAACTATCTTTATCAGACAGTAGAAAGATGTGTAAATGACATTCTGAGGTTGTGGTATGAAAGAACTACTAAGGACCTGTAGCTTTCTTCATAAGCAGGCAGGATTAAACCTTCCTTCCTTTCTTGTGATCAATGGTAATCATCTAACTAATCTTTCATGAATCATGATGTTTTACCTTCTTTCTTCTGCTAAGTGTTATAGGGAACTTAGAAGGAATCAAACTTTTATCTCTGTTCAGTGACATGAAAGGCATATCCTTGTGATTCTCACAGTGATGACTACCAGTGAAGCACAGAAAGAACCCAACATCTCTCACTGAAGGTGATATAAAGTACACAGTAAGGATCCAGAATTCTCATTTCTGCATCTATGTCATTAGCAATCTCTCATTACTTGAGACAAATAGAGGGAAGAAATCTAGGTAGAAGAAACACTTGAGTAACTCACAGTCCTATGACAATAGCAAATATGTCCAGGTTTCTATAGAAAATTCAAAAGCCAAAACCCTAAAAACCACTCTCAACTTAGATGAGAAAAACAATCTTAACAGATAGTATCAGGCTGACAGAGATGAACTATAAATGATTTATGGCAGCTTTCAAACAAATCATAGATAAACAATAAGTATGCTTGGGGGAAAATATGACGTACAAAGGGTCAAATATATTTAATAAAATGAAAATCC
Source organism: Rattus norvegicus (assembly GCF_021556685.1). Classification (NCBI taxonomy): domain Eukaryota; kingdom Metazoa; phylum Chordata; class Mammalia; order Rodentia; family Muridae; genus Rattus; species Rattus norvegicus. Next base: position 45,970,023 of record NC_141547.1, on the reverse strand, counting down.
AATAGCAGGAATAAAAGGCCCACAACAGACACAGCTAAAGCTGCAGGAGCCTGTGGACCAAACTGTGCCCAGATCTAAAGGGACTCGGTCAAACAGCTGCCTGCACCCAAATCTCGTGGGAGGGAGAGCTAGATCTTCAGAGGGGCAGACATGCCTGGGAAGCCACAGGAGACTACTCTCTGCCCACATTTCTAATTGTAGAGGAAAATGCATAGTGCCATTTGGGGCCCCTGTGCACAGGGGCCCGGGAGAAGGCAGGGCAGGTCCTTCTGGTTGCTGCCCTCATGGAGAGCTGAAACCTAGCCCCGAGGAGTAAATCCAGGCCTGAGACCAGAGGTGAGACCAACTTTTCTGCTCCGAGTGACTTGCCTGGTGGACTCAGGACAAATGCCCACAGGAACAGATGAAGACCAGTATATAGGAATGACTACACACCTGAAAGCAGAACACTCTGTTCCCATAACTGGCTGAAAGAACACAGAAAAAAAGGTCTACTGCACTCCTGACACACAGTCGTATAGGACGATATAGCCATAACAATATAGAAATAACAGAATAAGGTAACACCAGAGACAACCTGATGGGGATAGGAAAGCATAGGAACACAAGCAACAGAACAACAAGTACAAGACTACATGGCATCATCAGAGCCCAATTCTCACACCAAAGCAAACACTGAATATCCAAACACACCAGAAAAGCAAGATCTAGATTTAAAATCACATTTGATCATGATGATGGAGTACTTCAAGAAAGACATAAAGTATTCCCTTAAAGAAATGCAAGGAAACACAAATGAACAAGTAGAAGCCTATAGAGAGGAAACACAAAAATCCTTAAAAGAATTACAGGAAAACACAATCAAACAGGTGAGTGAATTAAAAATGGAAATAGAAGCAATAAAGAAAGCACAAAGGGAGACAACCCTGGATATAGAAAACGAAAGGACAAGACAAGGAACCATACATACAAGCATTACCAACGGAATACAATAGATAGAAGAGAGAAACTCAGGAGAAGAAGATTCCATAGAAATCATCATCACAACTGTCAAGGATATTGTAAAACTGAAAAAGCTACTGACCCAAAACATACAGGAAATCCAGGATTCAATGAGAAGATCAAACATAAGAATAATAGGTATATAAGAGAATTAAGACATCGAACTCAAAGGACCAGTAAATATCTTCAACAAAATCATAGAAGAAAATTTCCCTAACCTAAAGAAAGAGATGCCCATAAACATACAAGAAGCCTACAGAACTCCAAATAGATTGGACGAGAAATGAAACTCCTCCCGTCACATAACAGTTAAAACATCAAATGCACAATACAAAGAAAAAAATTTAAAAGCAGTAAGGGAAAAAGGTCAAGTAACATATAAAAGCAGACCTATCACAATTACATCTCACCAGAGACTATGAAAACCAGAAGAAGCTGGACAGATGTCATACAGACCCTAAGAGAACAAAAATGCCAGACCAGGTTAATGTATCCAGCAATACTATCAATTAACATGAATGGAGAAACCAAGATATTCCATCACAAAACCAAATTTACACAATATCTTTTTACAAATCCAACCCTACAAAGGAAAATAAACAGTAAAGTCTAGCACAAGAAGACAAGCTACACCATAGAAAAAGCAAGAAACTTATCGTTTTGCAACAAAACGAAAAGAAAACAAGCATACACAAATAATCTCACCTCCTAATACAAATATAACAGGAAGCAACAATCGCTAATCCTTAATATCACTAAACATCAGTGGACTAAATTCCCCAATAAAAAGACACAGATTAACAAATTGGATATGCAATGAGGATCCAACATATTGCTGCCTACAGGAAACTGACATTACTTCAGAGTAAAACGCTGGAAAACAACTTTCCAAGCAAATGGTCTGAAGAAGCAAGCTGGAGTAGCCATTCTAATATCGAATAAAATCAATTTTCAACCAAAAGTCATCAAAAAAGAAAAAGAAGGACACTTCATATTCATCAAAGGAAAAATCCACCAAGATGAACTCTCAATCCTAAATATCTGTGCTCTAAATACAAGGGAACCTATATACATAAAAGAAACCTTACTAAAGTTCAAAGCACACATTGCACCTCACACAATAATAGTAGGATATTTCCATACCCCACTGTCATCAATGGACAGATCATGGAAACAGAAATTAAACAGAGACATAGACAGATTAAGAGAAGTCATGAACTGTATGGACTTAAGAGATATTTATAGAACATACTATCCTAAAACTAAAGGGTTTATCTTATTCTCACCAACTCATGGTACTTTCTAAAAAACTGACCACATAATCGGTCATAAAACAGGCTTCAACACATACCTAAAGATAGAAATAATCTCATGCATCCTATCAGACCACCACAGGCTAAAGCTAGTCTTCAATAACAATAAGGAAAAATGTCCACATATACATGGAAAATGAACCATGCACTACTCTATGATAACCTGGTCAAGGAAAAAATAAAGAAAAAAATTAAAGTCTTCTTAGAATTTAATGAAAATGACGGTACAACATACCCAAACTTATGGCACAGAGTGAAAGCTGTGCTAAGAGCAAAACTCATAACTCTGAGTGCCTGCAGAAAGAAATAGGAGACAGCATATATCAACAGCCTGACAGCACACCAAAAAGGTCTAGAACAAAAAGAAGCATGTACACTCAGGAGGAGTAGAAGGCAGGAAATAATCAAACTCAAAGCTGAAATCAACCCAGTAGAAACAAAAAGATTATACAAAGAATCAACATAACCAAAGGTGGTTCTTTGAAAAAAATCAACAAGATAGATAATCCCTTAGCCACACTAACCAGAGGACAGAGAGAGTGTGTCCAAATTAACAAAATCAGAAATGAAAAGGGAGACATAACAGCAGAATCAGAGGAAATTCAAAAAATCATCAGATCGTACTACAAAAGTCTATATTCAACAAAACTTGAAAATCTGGAGGAAATGGACAACTTCCTAGACAGATACTAGGTACCCAAGTTAAATCAGGAACAGACAAATCATTTAAACAACCCCATTACTCCTAAAGATATAGAAGCAGTCATTAAAAGTCTCCCGACAATGAAAAGCCCAGGTCCAGATGGGCTCAGTGCAGAATTCTATCATACCTTCATACATAATCTCATACCAATACTATTCAAACTATTCCACAAAATTGAAAACAATGGAATGCCACCGAACTCCTTCTATGAAGCCACAAATACTCTTATACCTAAATCACACAACGACCTAACAAAGAAAGAGAACTTCAGACCAATTTCCCTTATGAATATCGACGCAAAAATACTCAATAAAATTCTTGCAAACCAAATCCAAGAAGAGTACATCAAAACAATCATCCATCATGATCAAGTAGGCTTTATCCCAGATATGCAGGGATGGTTTAATATATGGTAAATCATCAACGTAATCCATTATATAAATAAACTAGGAGATAAAAACCACATAATAATTTCATTAGATGCTAAGAAATCATTTGACAAAATTTAACACACCTTCGTGATAAAAGTCCTGGAAAGAACAGGAATTCAAGGCCCATACTTAAACATAGTAAAAGCCATATACACCAAACCAGTAGCTAATATTAAACAAATGGAGAGAAACTTGAAGCAATCCCACTAAAATCAGGGACTAGACAAGGCTTCCTATTCTCTCCCTACTTATTCAATATAGTTCTTGAAGTCATAGCCAGAGTAATCAGACAACAAAAGGAGATCAAAGGGATACATATTGTAAAGGAAGAGGGGTACATATTGTAAATCATATCATCATTTACAGATGATATGATAGTATATTTAAGTGATCCCAAAAGTTTCGCCAGAGAACTACTAAACCTGAAATATACCTTCAGCAAAGTGCCTGGGTATAAAATTAACTCAAATATATCAGTAGTCTTCCTCTACACAAAAGAGAAACAAGCTGAGAAAGAAATAAGGGAATAATCCCAAATAATGTAAAATACCTCGATGTGACTTTAACCCAACAAGTGAAAGATCTGTATGATAATAACTTCAAGCCTCTGAAGAAAGAAATTGAAGAAGATCTCAATCTCAAAAGATGGAAAGATCTCCCATGCTCATGTATTGGCAGGATCAATATAGTAAAAAATGGCCTTTTTACCAAAAACTATCTACAGATTCAATGCAACCCCACCAAAATTCCAGTCCAATTCTTCATCGAGTTAGACAGAACAATTTGCAAATTCAACTGGAATGACAGACAACCCAGGATAGCTAAAACTATCCTAAACAATAAAAGGACTTCCCAGGGAATCATTATCCCTGAACTCAAGTAGTATTACAGAGTAATAGCAATAAAAACTGCATGGTCTTGGTACAGAGAGAGGCAGATAGAGCAATGGAATTGAATTGAAGACCCAGAAATGAACCCACACACCTATGGTCACTTGATTTTTGACAAAGGAGCCAAAACCATCCAATGGAAAAAAGATAGCATTTTCAAGAAATGGTGCTAGTTCAACTGGAAGTCACCATGTAGAAGAATGCAGATCGATCCATGCTTATCACCCTGTAAAAAGCTTAAGTCCAAGTGGATCAAGAACCTCCACATCAAACCAGATACACTCAAACTAATAGAAGAAAAAGTGGGGAAGCATCTCGAACACATGAGCACTGGAGAACATTTCCTGAACAAAACACCAATGGCTTATTTTCTAAGATCAAGAATCAACAAATGGGATCTCATAAAACTACAAAGCTTTTGTAAGGAAAGGAGACTGTTGTTAGGACAAAATGGCAATCTACAGATTAGGAAAAGATCTTTACTAATTCTACATCTGATAGAGGGTTTATATCCAAAATATACAAAGAACTCAAGAAGTTAGAGGGCAGGGAGGCAAATAACCCCATTAAAAATGTGGTTCAGAGCTAAACAAAGAATTCACAGCTGAGGAATGCTGATTGGCTGAGAAGCACCTAAAGAAATGTTCAACATCTTTATTCATAAGAGAAGTGCAAATCAAATCATCCCTGAGATTCCACCTCACACCAGTGAGAATGGCTAAGATCAAAAACTCAAGTGACAGCAGATGCTAGTGAGGATGTGGAGAAAGAGGAACACTCCTACATTCTTGGTGTGATTGCAGACTGGTACAACCATTCTGGAAATCAGTCTGGAAATCATACCCAGCTATACCTCTCTTGGACATATACCCAAAAGATTCTCCAATGAATAACAAAACCACATGTTCCACAATGTTCATCGCAGCCTTATTTATAATAGCCATAAGCTGGAAAGAACCCTGATGCCCTTCAACAGAGGAATGAATACAGAAAATGTGGTTCAGCTACACAATGGAATATTACTCAGCTATCAAAAACAATGACTTTATGAAATTCATAGGCAAATGAATTTAACAGGAAATTGTCATCCTGTGAGAGGTAACCCAATAACAGAAAAACACACATGGTATGCACTCATTGATAAGTCGTTGTTAGCACAAGTGCTCGAATTGTCCTAATGCACAGAACACATGAAACTCAAGAAGCATGACCAAAATGTGAATGCTTCACTCCTTCTTTAAGAGCGAAACAATAATACCCTTGGGAGGGAATAGGGAGGCAAAGTTTAGAACAGAGGCTGAAGGAACACCCATTCAAAGCCTGTTTCATATGTGGTCCATACATATACAGCCACCAAACTAGATAAGATGGATGAAGCAAAGAAGTGCAGGCTGACAGGAACCAGATATATATCTCTCCTGTGAGACAGCCAGAATGTGGTAAATACATAGGCGAATGCCAGCGGCAAACCACTGAACTGAGAACTGGAACACTGTTGAAGGAATCAGAGAAAGGACTAAAAGATCTTGAAGGGGCTTGAGACCCCATATGAGCAGCAATTCCAAACAACCATAGCTTCCACGGACTAAGCCACTACACAAAGGCTATACATGGTCTGACCCTAGGCTTCAACTGCATAGGTAGCAATTAATAGCGTAGTAAGGGCACCAGTGGAATGGGAAGCCTTTGGTCCTGCCAAGATTAAACCCCAGTGAATGGGATTGTTGGGGTGAGGGCAGTAATGGGGGGAGGATGGGGAGGGGACCACCCATATAGAAAGGGAGGGGGAGGGGTTAGGGAGATATTGGCCTGGAAACCAGGAAAGGGAATAACAATTGAAATGTAAATAAGAAATACCCAATTTAATAAAGATGGAGAAAAAAATGTCCACAACAGATGAAATTGTAAATAGATCTAAGTGAGAAAGGAAGATATATGAAGGCACAGCAACAGAAATCATCAAACACGAAAAAGAAGAAGACAGGAGTTTGGAGAAATATATCAAATACTCTTTCGGGCCAAAAGAGATCACTCATGGTTTAAGAACAATTCCTACCCTTGTTCACAACCCAGGTTTGAGTCTCAGGACCAAAATTATTGTTCACAACTCTCTGTAACTCCAGTCCCAGGGAATCAGATACCTTTTTCTGTTCTTCACTGGCACCAAGCATGTGAGTGGTACACATATATAACTGTGAGAATACATTCAGGCATAAAATAAAATTAATAAATCTGACATTAATAGGGTTTTTACTGCTGTGAACAGTCAATATAACCATGGCAAATCTTATAAAGGAAATGTAATTAGGCCTGATTTATAGTTTCAGAAGTTTAGTCCATTACCATCATGGTGGTAAGCATGGCAGAACGCAGGCCAACATGGGATTGAAGAAGGAGCTAAGACTTCTATTTCATTAGCCTAAGGAAGCAGAAAGGCTCTATAAGCTTCTGCAGTTTTGAGCGTCTGAGACCTCAAACCCACCCTTCTAGAGGTACATTTCCCCCAACAAAACCACACCTAATTTAACAAGGCCTCCCGTCCTAATAGAGCCACTTTCTATGGACCTGTAGGGGACATTTTTATTCACATCACCACAAGAACCAATAAAAAGGTTTTTTAAAGAAAGTTTTAGGAACACATAGAAAAACATGTTTAAATATTTGTCACCAGAGTTTTGGCTGGGGGAAGAGAAAGAAGAAATATAGTAACAAAATTATATCAAGTTTGTGAATAATGTTTCTAACACAATGAGATAAGTAAACCATGAGATATTCCAGGAAACCCCTGCCAAAACATAACTTAGTCAAACTCGGAAAGGTTTAAAGATGTAAAATATCTTGGACTACATCTTACTTACATAGGGAAATTCTTTTAAACAAATGTAGATATATTTGGGGGGGGACTTTCAACATTAGTAGTGATAAGGATTGATCTTAGTTATATATTAGGCAATCAGTTTACTACTGCATCATACACACACACACATACACACACACACACGTTAAAAGAATATGTGAGTAGAAAATACAGTCTGAGATAATAAAATTTGCAAATTAGCAATAAATATGTAGATATATAAAGGACTTACTACTCTCAAAACTACAAATAAAATAATGCAATTATAAAATGGATAACATTTCCCTAAACTGGGTAAAAAGTAAGCAAAGGAAAAGTGTTTGGCATTGTTAATAAGTCATTAAATTTAAATATACCACATTAGCTAAACTGAGATAAATTACACACACTGGGAGGGATGTAGTGAACCACTTTACTCACACACTTCTGGAGGGAACATACATGGCACAGATACCCTAGAGAGCAGTTTGGCAGCTTCTTAAAAAACAGACAGCTATTATAGGACTTCATAATCACAGTCTTGCATTTTTAATCTAAGAGAAATAAAATTTTATATCTATGCAAAAATTCATGGAAAAATACACACAACAGCTTTACACGTACTAGTCAAATCAGGAAGAAATTCAGATGTCCCTCAGCAGATATAACATTTACCAAAATGTAATGTATACATACAGAACACTACTGAACAGAGAAATTAATTGACACAAGACCGAACTTGGATAAATCTGGAGAGTATTATGTTTATTTTTAAAAGTCAACACCCAAAGACCATTATCACGGTTCTATTTATAAACAACTTGCTGAAATTAAATCCTTGGGAATGGCAGGCGTATTTGCAAATTTGGGGGATGAAGGATGGATAAGGGATACACATGGACTGAACGATGAGTGGGGCTATAGAAGAACAGCTGGAAAGCAGTGTATAGATCAGGCTTTCCTGTACATTTACTATACTGAGGTCACTGTCAGTGTGCCCTATCAACCCACAGTCTTTCAATTTTTTGTACTTAGAGGAAACTATATGTGTTAAAACAGTATCTCTCTCTCTCTCTCTCTCTCTCTCTCTCTCATAGTCCTTGTAACACCATGTGAGTATTTAATCATTTCCAAATAGAAAATTTGATTAAAGAAAGTTTACCAGCATCTCATTGTATGCCACACATACACTTCATGCACAATTTCTTATTTTTTAAAGTGAGCTTGAAATTTTAAGAATTGCAATATATTTCAGAATATTCAGAATCTTCTCATAAATTAGAAACTTTTAAAGTATTCCTGTGAAAATATTCTACCTCCTCCCTCCTACCCACATACACACAAAATGTGATGATAAATTGATAATGGACTACTAGCAATACACCAATTTAAAATTTGCTGGTTTATATATGGAGCATAGAAATAAGGTGTTGCATACCAACATAAATCACTGAGATTTTTTTTTGAGTCAGGTTATTTAGAGATTGCTTATGTTAGTTTTGATAGGTAGTGACAAGTCTCAAAGATTTTAAAGAAAGTACTCCTTATCCTCAAAACCACTTGTTAGACACAATAAAATCAAGGTTGTATGAACTATAACATAAGCACTTACTGATATTCTGGCAAATAACCTTGTAATTAAATCAGGTTAATGAATTCAGCAAGGTCTAGAATTCAGATTTTAGACAGGTTTTATTTTTAATCAGTTCTGTGACCAGTATTGTTGAGGAGGATTTCTGAGACTAGGACTATTAGCTGAAGAGCACCAAATTCTGCCTCTAGAATGCTATTGGATTCATCCAAATTCAATGTCAAAGCTTTGTGGATCTATAGTCTCAGTACTTAAAGAGGCTGGAGCATAAAAAGCACAAGGTGAACTCGGAAAACTTGCTGTTTTCACAATATCCCTTGCCCTAAAAGACCTAGTTTCTTGCCATCCACATTAGCAATTTCTCTAAGCTTCTGTAGTCTATTGTGAATATTCAAGTACTCAATCAACCGTCAAGGGCAAAAATGTGCATCCAGTGGCTGGTTCAACAGGCTCACTTGTTATAGATCTCTTCTACCACATTTGATAAGGGCAAGAATGTACAAAGTAATCATAAAATGGATTGTTAATATGGAAATCTGCAGTTACTCTTCATTTGTTGGGTGAACTCGGCTTTCTCTCACTGTACTTTAGAATAAAAGGCATCCTGATGAATATTCTGAAAAAGACAAAACAAAACAAAACAAAAAAAAACAGAAAACAAGATCTTGGTTAGTAATCTTGAGGACTTTTTCTCCTTAACAAAAAGAAATGGTAAAGAAATTTGTCGGAGTGCCTGAAATCATAGTAATTTGTTGCTTAGATTCAAAGATGGGGAAAAAAAGATTTCTATGTAGGTCAGTAAAGCTCAGCAATACAGACTACCACCATCAGAGAAAAGTCAAAAATAAAAGTAAAACAATAGAATTTGAGTCTGTGTAAAACCAAAGCAGGAACCCAGAAGGACAGCAGCTTGAGTCAGGATGACAGTGGCTAGAAAGAGAGTCTTTAATTATAGCAGCTGTGAGAACCAAGTCTGGGGGCTGAAGTTGTTAAAAGTATGTACGACTTTGCATGTATGTGTGCACCACATCTGATTCACTGGAACTACAGTCACAAACTGTTGCATGTTGATGGTAGGAATTGAAATTGGTCCTCTAGAGGAATATTCAGTGTACTTAGCAATTGAGCCATTTTGGGCCCCCATATCAAATTTATATGGGTATATAATCCCATTTGTGAGACTGAAGCCCTCATGGCTTCAGTGTCGCACTTCAACATTTTGTTTATCTGGGAGTAAATACTCAACATGAATTTGGGAGATGCCAAAAAACTGACACCAGAGAACATAATGTCATGCTCTATGGCACCCAGGTGTTTCACATGACCAACCCTAAAATAAACAAAAGGCAGGTATCATATTTCTGAATGCAAAAGTTATAAACACTTATAATAAATATGCTATTCCTGGACTGGACTGGCATGGCCAGCAGTAACTTGCATATGCTTTTAGAAACTGTATCTTGGAAAATCTGAGAAAATTCTATGTTTAGCTGAGCTGCTGTAGTCAGTCAGAACTAATGCATCCCCAGTAGCTGTTATTAATCCCCATTTATGTGAAACAGAAACCACAACTCTTAGTTGATTGCACCAAAGTCTACTGTGTCTCAGCAGTAGGAATATATAGTCTGTCTGTATCGGGGCTAACAGAACTCCAGTGGGAAGACTTATTAGCTCTGTAGCCATTCCTCCATCTAGCCCATGGTGAGTCCCTTCAGAACATTGTTTTTTGCAGAAAATATGAGTCAGAAATTATCTCCAAACTCTCCCAAGAAAATATTAATTCTAAAAATGTGATAAAAAATTTTTATGTGAATCACATTATGAAACACCAGATTTTAAGAAAAACGCCTAATTTGTCAAAGCATTATCAAAACCTTTCTTAAGCTCTGAGCATAGTGAATTTCAAGGTAGAAGATATTTTATGTGTGCAATCTATTGATACACAAATGATTTACATATTTATTATCATTTATAGAAGATATTATATACAGGTTTCTGAATAATATACTTAATGGAATTTTACATAAAAATGCTGCTTTCAGGATACATGAGATGTGTTAGATTTCTGTGTGAACACAGGTCCTCTCACATTAGCAATAACCATATTATAAAATGCAGCTGTTATATGTTTTGACCCAAAAATCAAATACTCTTATTTAAAATACTGTCAAGCAAAATTATTTTTAGTAATATAAATTATTATAGGTGTATCCCTTTAGGAAAATCTCAGTAGGAGGAAGAGATGCACATCTATGTATATGGTGGTAAATGCTAGTGAATTGTGTGCATGGAAGGATGCAATGAGATCCAAGAGACTGAGTGTATCTAAAACAACTTTTAAATCAATTTGGAAGACGGTGAGAGGAAGGTCACTGTGCAAAAGTGATACAGTCAGTTCTGGAACTGCCATGCTGAAAGATGTCCCTAAGTCATTCAAGTGCAGTTTCAAGATGCACAGTTTGCATGGGTCTGGAGGTCAGAGGGTTTATAGAAGAAACCAGACACATTTGGAAAACTTTAAAGCCTTCAGACTAGAGTAGGTCACCAAAATGTAGGGAGAATTTTAAGAGGGCAACTTCCTTAAGTATTCAGTACTGAGAAACTTAGGAGAAAAAAGAGCAGGGGGAGAAGGAGGAGGAGGAGGAGGAGGAGGAGGAGGAGGAGGGGGAGAAGGAGGAGGAGGAGGAGGAGGAGCAAAGGAAAGAAGGAATGAAAGCAAGCAAAGAAAGAAAGGAGGAAGAAAACAAAGAAGGAAGGAAGGAAAGAAAGAAAGAAAGGTGGAAGGAAAGACAGAAAGAAAGAAAGAAAGAAAGAAAGAAAGAAAGAAAGAAAGAAAGAAAGAAAGAAAGAGAAAGAAAGGAAGGAAGGAAGAAAGGAAGAAAGAAAGAAAGAAATTGCTCAAAGAGGAACAGGCACTGAGTATGGAGCCATCGATGTTCCATCTGAGCTTGCAATGTGATGAGATCTACAAGTAGAGCTGATCCAATGTTTGTAGTAAGTCAACTATCTGTGCTCACTGTCTAGCTTTATCTGGCAGCTTCTGCAAATATCACCCTGAAGAAATATAACATGTCTCTCTCCTCATCCTAAAGATCTGTGCAGAGTTTTAGTCATTCTCACAGTCCAGTAAACTGATAGCAGTTCCATCTGATCTTCACTGTCTTGTCGAAACACATAAATGAATACATTTTAAAAAACTAATATAAACTAATGAAACAAAGAATAGTCTTCATTTTCCATTTTAGTAGAATAAAAACACGTAGAAAAAAGCTGTGTGAATAGACTAACCCACTGATACAAACTTCAGTGACTATGCAGAATTTGGGATGTTGCAGATGGATAGCATAGTTACAGTTTTTTTGGGCTATCTTAGCTTCCACAGATTCATTCTTTATGTTTGCAATCAGCCGAACATCCTGGTGGTCAGATAATTATCTTCAAAATGTATTAACAAAACCCTATCCTCTATCAATGGAAGGACGATGAATGCCATCAGGCAGCTGGTGTCCATACTGAGATTTCTCTGCATGCTGTAACCAACCACTTGATGTTTCCACCCATATATTTTTAAAATGTTTTAATTTATAATTTTCTTTATTCATTTCCTATGAAACACATAAAAAAACTACTTCTATATTGTGACATGGGATCTCAGGTAACCTAATTCTGTGATCCAGGGATGGGGTCACTCAAATTTATTCAAACTATCTCTTATTTATTCCCCTTAAAATGTGTCCTGTGTATTTTGTGTCAACAGTGGTTAAAAGACATTATGTTGCCCAAAAAATAATGAACTTTCATTTGGGCACTGCACTAGTAAACCTCTAGGCAGATGTGAAGTAATGTATAATATGAAAGTCTTGATTTTATAAATTGAAAAGTCTCCTGACTTTCCTGACTTTGGGATCACAGACATGGACCTTGAGTCTTATTCCTAATCCTTACAAAGTCATATTTAATTGACTGTATGTCTCATTTTCTCAGAAGGCAGTTTGAATGTATTATATGAATTGTCTATGTTATGACTAGAAAGAAAATAGTTTCTGGTTCAAATCTACAAGCTTTAAGTTATATTTCCTAGCCTGCGGAATTGTGCATAGTATGGGCAAGAGTCTTAATAGAAGAAAGGACACCAAGAAACAGGTGGATACTTTCAGCAGCTTGGGCTGAGGGTATCTGGATCCTTGTCAATGTGAGGCAATTCTTGGTTACTTGAATATTCTTTCCAGCCTCTTGTTCAGATGTAGTGTATTTTGCATAAAATAGGTGTTTAATATTTGCTAATTGAAAATTAGTGAAATTTTCTTGTGGATAAAATGCTTAATTATTTAGGGAATTATGCATTATTGCATTTCAATAATTCATCACTGTATATATGTCAAAAATTATCAAGAATGCCTTAAAATTGACATGAATGTACTAAATAATATGCAGTTGTAGAAACTGACTTAAAATTAAAGTCAGGAGGCATGTTTTCCCATTTCATCCTTATTACCAGCAGGGGAAATGAGGGCACTTGTAAATTGTAGTTGTCATATATTAAAGATGAACCTATTCTTTACTTTTCATTATTTACTGAATAATTAGGATTCTTTTTTTCCATCTTTATTAACTTGGGTATTTCATATTTACATTTCAATTGTTATTCCCTCTCCCAGTTTGCAGGCCAACATCCACCTAACCCCTCCCCCTTCCCTTCTCTATAGGTGTTCCCCTTCCCATACTCCCCCAATTACCGCCCTCCCCACAACAATCACATTCACTGGGGGTTCAGCCTGGGCAGGACTAAGGGCTTCCCCTTCCACTGGTGCTCTTACTAGGCTATTTATTGCTACCTATGAGGTTGGAGACCAGGGTCAGTCCATGTATAGTCTTTGGGTAGTGGCTTAGTCCCTGGAAGCTCTGGGTGGTTGGCATTGTTGTTCATGTGGGGTCTCGAGCCCCTTCAAGCTCTTTCAGTCCTTTCTCTGATTCCTTCAACGGGGGTCCCGGTCTCGGTTCAGTGGTTTAATAATGGCATTCGCCTCTGTATTTGCTGTATTCTGGCTGTGTCTCTCAGGAGAGATCTACATCTGGTTCCTGTTGGCCTGCACTTCTTTGCTTCATCCATCTTATCTAGTTTGGTGGCCGTATATGTATGAGCCACATGTGGGGCAGGCTCTGAATGGGTGTTCCTTCTGCCTCTGTTCTAAACTTTGCCTCCCTATTCCCTGCCAAGGGTATTCTTTTTCCCCTTTAAAAGAAGGAGTGAAGCATTCGCATTTAGGATTCTTAGATGAGAAGATATAGACCAAAGGAATAGATGACTACAAACTAATGCAGAAAAAAAAAAAACACAAGTTGTTTTGATTGGAAAGAACCAATTGGAAATAAATCACATAACCTCCAAACTTGTTATAGCAATGACTTGTAATAGAACTGAAAGATTTTGCTTAGAAAAATTTAGGCAGCATAAAAAAAGATGTCTTCCCCTAGTCCAGCAGAATATTATGCCAAAGAAAATGAAGGCTTGGAGGGCGAACCTCTAAGGAATACTAAAGTTGCTGGGCAAATTCCTGACTGAAAAAAAAAGGGAGCAGCTGTTGTGTCACTCGGTGTGGCAATGCTGCCAGAGAAAGCTCTGTTTGTTTATGTCACTACCAGTGCCTAAGTAGCCCACGCAACACTTCCACAAAGAAATATGCCTTAACCTGTGGAGCCCTCATGGGCAATATTAAAAGAATCATCATTCCATCCACTTAATTATCATTAAGAATTCTCAGGAATATTTGGGAAGAAGAATGCTTTGAGATAGAATGATTTTCAGCACTTTAAAGTGACATTTAGATTAAGAACCAAGAGAATTGTATGTGACAATAGTCAACAATTGTGACGATTTCAATATTCTCTAAGTCATGTTAACAGTTTTCAATTCCAATTAATTATGCACATGGAATCTTACTCATTTTATGAAAATATTTCATGTGTGAACACTTCCTTTTTAATATTAACAAGTGTTATCCTCTTTCCCGGTTTCCCTCCAGAAATCCATACCCATCTCCCCTCCCCCTATTTCTATGGGTGTGATCCTCATCTCGACCAACCACTCCTTCTGGCTCTCTGTCCTGGTATTCCTCCGCACTGGGGCATTGAGCCTTCACAATACCAAGAGCCTTTCCTCTCATTGACGACCGACAAGTCTATTCTCTCCTACATATGCAGCAGAGTCATGGGTTGCTCCATATGTACTCTTTGATTGGTGGTTTAGTCACTGGGAGCTCTGGGGGTCGGGTTGGTGGATATTGTTCTTCCTATGGGGTTGCAAACCCTTTGAGCTCTTTCAGTACTTTCTCTATCTCCTTCATTGGGGGAACCCATTCTCAGTCCAATGGTTGGCTGCCAGATCCATCTCTGTATTTGCCAGGTTCTAGCAGAGCCTCTCAGGAAACAGCTATGTCAGGCTTCTATCACCATGCACTTCTTGGCTTGATCAATATTGTCTAGGTTTGGTGGCTGAATCCACAGGTGGGGCAGTCTATGAATGGCCTTTCCTTCAATCTCTGCTCCACACTTTGTCTCTGTATTTCCTCCTGTGAGTATTTTGTTCCTTCTTCTAGTAAGGACTGAAGCATCCACACTTTGGTCTTCCTTCTTCTTGGGCTTCATGTGGTCTGTAAATTGAATCTTGGGTATTCCAAGCTTTTGGATTAATATCTACTTAGCAGTGAGTGCATACCATGTGTGTTCTTTTGTGATTGGGTTACTTCATTCAGGATGATATTTTCTAATTCCATCCATTTGCCTAAGAATTTCATGAAATCATTGTTTTTAATAGCTGAGTAGTACATAATAGAGTCATTGTGTAAATGTATCACATTTTCAGTATCCATCCCTCTGTTGAAGGACATCTTGGTTCCTTCCAGCTTCTGGCTATTATAAATAAGGCTGCTATGAACATAGTGGAGCATCTGTCCTTGTTATATGTTGGAGCATCTTTTGGGTATATGCCCAGTAATGGTATATCTGGGTTCTCAAGTAGTACTATGTCCAATTTTTTGAGGAACCACCAGACTGATTTCAAGAATGGTTGTACTACCTTGCAATCCCACCAACAATGGAGGAGTGTTCCTCTTTCTGCACATCCTTGCCAGCATCTGCTGTCACCTGACATCTTTAGCTTAGCAATTCTGACTGGTGTGAGGTGGTCTCTCAGGGTGGTTTTGATTTGCATTTCCCTGATGACTAAGGATGCTGAACATTTTTTTTAGTTGCTTCTCAGCTAATTCATATTCCTCAGTTGAGAATTCTTTGTTTAGCTCTCTACCATGTATATGTATCCCATTTCTAATTCAACTTTGTTGTAAATTCTTCATGGCATAAAATGTGACTTATTTACCTTCTATACAAAATTTCCATAGTGATTCAAATTCCTGATAGAAAAATATGAAAAGAATGCATCTATCTTTGTATATGAGAAAATGATTAAAACATGGATGTTTCTATTAAACTCTTTGAATAGTTAACACCAACATTTGTACCGCTGACATTACATGATATTTGTAAGCATTTTCCTTGTTGCTAATTTGTGAAACTTCTGGATCATGACAAATTTTTGTGTGTGTTAAAAATGCAAACTAGACTAGGTAGTTTCCAAAATAGTTGGTACCTTATACACATCCTGTTTATATTTTGAAATAAAAATACTATGTTGAGAAGTATATGTGTATACCTGTATAAGTGTAGCATTAAAATATAAAATCTAAAAGAAATAGAGTTATCTAAACTCCAAGATGTGATTCTATTCAAAAGTCAAATTCCAGTCCTTTGTCTTTTCTCCCTTCTTTTAAGAAATCTGTCATTAGTTCTTCAGAGATGTTTTTGGATGCCAAAATAGTTTTAAGTTTTCACAGTGGCAAAAAAAATCATCAGGAGTCCAAGATGAGACCTTGTGACAAACAAAGTCTCAGGTGATACAGGTACTAGGATTACTATAAATTTGAGAACAGGCCAGTTTACAGAGTGAGTCCCAAACCAGCTAGAGACAGCTAGGGATGCATAATGAGATCTTTTCTCAGACAAACAACGAGTGTGTGTGTGTGTGTGTGTGTGTATGTGTGTGTGTGTGTGTACATATAAACATTTACTCAGATGCAATATAAAATTAAAATGAGAGAGTCAATATCTATGTCTCATGTGTGATCTTCAACACATCTGAAATAAAAGCAATAATAACAATTGGATAAAAGTATTTATTTGCAGTTAACTGTGGAGTGGTAACTGGACTATGTTCTAGAGGAGGGATAAAATGGTCAGATCTTTACAAACACAAACCCATACTTTTTACATATTATTTGTACAAATTGAGATTTGTGGAGGAGATTGGGTAGTGTATGGGCTCATGGGTTGAAAGTTTTTTGCTGCTGGTCATTAGTGTAGCAAGACCAAGCATAGTTTCATGTTGTTGTGGTTCCTGTGGCTTGACCAGTTAAAAAACTTCAACTACTGTTGTGCTTGTTTCTGCCTTATCAAATTCTCCCCTGCTCTATTTGGGTTCTCTGAACCAAAGTAACACTTCTTTGCAACCACGTTTTATAAAATCATTCCTGATTCAATAATCACTGGCACCATCTAAATTTACACTAAAGTTACTCAACTCAGAGATTTATTTTACTGGTTTTTTTTTTTCTTTTTTTCGGAGCTGGGGACCGAACCCAGGGCCTTGCGCATGCTAGGCAAGCACTCTACCGCTGAGCCAAATCCCCAACCCCAATATTTTACTGGTTTTAAGTGTACAGTTAAGCAGGCAAGAGCCTTACTACATGATGTATAAATTTTATGGAATCTGGGACTCTTGCAATTGTGTTGAAGCTAAAATGAACCAAGTACTCACTGGGTTGTGGCATCAGTGTTAGCATTCTGACAGATAAGGATTAAGGAAAGAAAGCAAGGAGCAAGCCTGAACATGTCCTTTCCTAGCAAACACAGGGCATCTGTATTAGCTGTCCCCTCTATTTGCATATGTCTGCCTAACCCACCTGTCAGGTTTACCAGAGACAGTCACAGTCTCACTTCATTTGCTCTCTTGTTGTCTTTTCAAAATGATTCAATCTTTCATCCATTCTTACATTTAAGTTGAGCATATCAACTCATTCTTATAATGGGACAGTTTTGAACTGGGGGATTGCCTCAGAAATAAAGTGCTTGAAGACTGGAGTTTGGGTCTCCAGACCTCTGTAAAATCCAGGCTAATTGAATCTCAGTGCTGAAGAGAAAGGGACAAGGATGCCTTTAAAAATTAGGTAGCAAGACTAGCTCAATCAGCAAGTGGAAAGCTCACTGACAGACTTTGCCTTAGTATATAAGGTGGAGAGGAATGAGTTAAAGTACATATCAACTTTGAGACTTCATATGTAGACACATGCGTGTATACCTATATACACATATGCATTGACACATACATGAGCACACATACATATATATGATACACAATGTACATAATACACACAAATGTATTATATTTGAAAAGAAAAATAAGAAAGAAAAATGTGAGACAAAATGAGAAAATGAATAAAAGCAAAATCAAGATTCATCCTCAACTAACTACTGACATTTTCCTGATTCAACTCAGCTTAGTTGCGAAGTAGGTTTGAATATTGATATTTTAAAAAGAACTTTCCAAAATTTAAATGACCCCCTTCTTAATAGCATAAATTCCACTGAAATCCCTAGAGTCTTTAGCAGGTTAGCTTCCAGACAGCAAGCGATTTCATCTGGGCAGTGGTAAGAGTTCCCTGCCAGGACACTTCTCTTGCATGGGCTTTACTGGGCAGGCAGTGGGCAGGCAAGGGACAGGCCGTGGACACAGGTGATAGTGAAACCATTTGTCAGAGTTGCTGACAATTGTGAATCAGCTGTTTTAGAAATAAAGATACTGACTTTTTGCTGGCTTTTCTTGTTCCTACCTTAACAATATTTTGTTATATAGTTCTTATAATTGCTTAGTAACTTAAAATACTAATTGTCTAATATAACTCGTTAACTGTGCTGTAAATAAAGATGTTACCTTTAGCGGTAGAGTAGGCATCCAAAATATTTTCTTTAAATAAAATGAGCAGTTCTGTTGTTTAAATTTTAAAGGGAGTAGTAGGTTTCTAGGTGTTTAATTGCCAACATGGTATAAATGTACATTCAAGTTTTGAAAACTACATTTTTCTAAGATTTTACTTTCTAATACTTATAAATAGAGTTATCTAAAATATAGGGTTGTGAAGAAGATATCTTATTTTGGTTACAGACATGGTTTCATACACACACACACATGCACACACATGTGCACACATACATGTATACGCAAATATACATGCATACACATGTACATAGTGAACACACAGACATACAGACACACACATGCACACACACACACACACACACATTTAAAATCCCCAGTAGTGGGAGCTGTTTTAGCTCATTTTGTCAATGCTATTTTTAGTTTGAGTTATCTGGGTAGATAATTTAAATCAAGAAAAGGTATTTGTCTTCATTTTGTAGTTTTCTCATCATAAGATTATGTCTTTGGTGTTCAACAGGTACATAGTTGATATTGAAATAACACAATGTGTGAAACCATATTTTGAAGTGTTTATAAATGTATATATGTGTATATAAATTTATGTGTGTATGTGTTTGTATTTGTTTGTATATACTTGAATGAGTGGGAAAAGAGAGAAAAAACCATCTAAAATGTTAATTTAATGAAGCTTCTAGTAAGTAACAATATTGGTATGAAAATAAATCATTTAAAAAATCACATGGAGGTGAGAAGGCAGGAAAAAATATTATCAGAAATATATAAACAATTAAAATCAGTTCATCACTTATGAAAGCAGTGTTACTCATGCTCTTAGGGGGAAAACAGATTTTGAAAAGGTCAAATGTTTATAAATGTGTCAAAAGAAGAGACATCAGTCCTCTGGAAGCTACCCAATAAGAAAGGTGACATGAACCAACTTAAAACCTAACACCAAAAAGAAATAAACAACTCGCCACCCCTAAACAAACATTTCATTTACTTTAAATTTAAATGTTTTGAATGAATATACTTTAAAATTTTGTTTTTACAATTTTTAATTTTATGTATCTATACATGGGTATGTGCACACGAGTGAAGATAACTCTGGAGGCCCCTTGGAGCTAGAGTTATAAGAAGTCATGTGCTTTCTGTATACGAGTGCTGAGAAGTGAACTCTGCAGGAGAAATGCACACTTCTAACTGCTGAGCTATCTGTTTTGCTACAGAACACTTTGATTCTAACTATCCTCTATGTTTCCATATCCCGTGCCCCCCCACCATCCTCCTTCCAACTTTTTGACCCACCTGCTACTCTTACTGTCTTTCTTCTTCCCTGCCCCTATCTTTCTCTTTGCTCATAACCCAATTAGTTCAAGTTATGTTGCCCATTTGTGTATGTGTGAGGCTATACCACTGGAGCATGGGCTACTTATGAGGAACAACACCATAAAGAAAAGTCACTGTGCCTTCCCCAGCAGCCTGGAACTGGAAATAGCAGCTCAGAGTTGGGACCAATATTCCATGTACTGTGTATGCCTAGGGTGAGGTTGGTTTCTTCTTCTTCTTCTTCTTCTTCTTCTTCTTCTTCTTCTTCTTCTTCTTCTTCTTCTTCTTCTTCTTCTTCTTCTTCTTCGTGATTTATATCCCTGACAATTTTATATGCTATGAAGAAAGACTGTCAATCTGCCAATATAGAATGGAAAAGCAACCCAATTTAGCTGATTTCCACGAAGAAGCAAATAAAGATGAGTAACCCATTAAATTAGCTACAGAGCATAGGAAAATGGGCTTGCACAAAGCTAGAAAACAAGCGCTGCTACTTCACAGGGTTATAGACCAGATAAATATAAACAAACTTTTGCATGATTTCATGAGGCACTATCTGCATAAATGCTTCTGTGACTGCATCTACAGCTGAGTTACACAAAAACTTATCCAAGTAAATAAACAACAAAATGTTCAATAATTGTGTGCCCCTAACCTCTTTAATAATAAACTGTAAAACCCAGAACCATTTAACATCCATTTTCTTAATTATATGGGCTGAGGCAAATACATTTAAATTAAGAAGCATCCATCCTAATATGTTCCCTGATATAGCACTGCACAGGATTCCCTTACCTTAGTATGAAGTTCACTTACTCACTTCGTATCAGAGAGCTCATGTCATGGTGACTCGAGCTTCCGATGGAAAAAGGAGATGGCCTCTTCATCAACAACCATTTCATTCATATCTCCTGTATCTGATAGCATAATCTCATTTCCAGCTTTCCAAATCTAAGTTGCAGCCAATATTGACTTTTAACGAGGCAGAAAATGCATAAAGTGTCATGGAAAAAATAAAGCATTAAACGTTAACTAAAAATAACTCGCAGAGCCAGCTAGCTACCTGGGTTCTTTTATAGTATCAGATTTTAAATTTGTGTGTATTCTGTGTAGTTTTGTGAGGATAAAGACATTATCTCCTTCACGTTAAACTCACTGGGAATCTGGAGGAGTTCCTCTCACCATCCTGATCTACTTTCTGGCATAATTTAAAAGTGAGTGATTCTTCCCTATTTTTCTAAAAAAATAAATAAAAGCTCTCTAACTAAATCCTTAATTTTTAGAAATTATGACAATAAAAAAATAGTAAAATCTTGAATCTCCGGCTCCCTGCATCAGGCTCACTGCTCCCAAACCCTGTGGGAGAGAGAGCTCACCACCGAGAAAGGTGGGCACTTCTGAGACTGCAGAGCAGAAGAGACCACCAACACTGCCCACCCCTGCCTACATCCCTGGCCCAAGAGGAAACTGTATATGGCCTCTGGGTTCCCTTGGATAAGGGCACAGGAGCAGGAAATCCACTGCCTCTGAGACACCGCGGAACCTGAAGGGACCGACTAGATAAACAGTTCTCTGCACCCAAATCCCGTGGGAAGAAGAGCTAAATCTTCAGAGAGACAGACACGCCTGGGAAACCAGAAGAGTCTACACTCAGCCCACATCTCTGACTCCAGAGGAAAACACCAAACGCCATCTGGAACCCTGGTGCACGGAAGCTCCCGGAAGAGGCAGCACAGATCTTCCTGGTTGCTGCCTCCACGGAGAACTCATAAGCAACACCCCACGAGAAAACTTGAGCCTTGGGACCGCAGGTAAGACCAACTTTTCTGCTGCAAGGGACCTGCCTGGTGAACTCAAGACACAGGCCCACAGGAACAGCTGAAGATCTGTAGATAGGAAAAACTACACGCCCGAAAGCAGAACACTCTGTCCCCATAACTGGCTGAAAGAAAACAGGAAAACAGGTCTACAGCACTCCTGACACACAGGCTTATAGGACAGTCTAGCCACTGTTAGAAATAGCAGAACAAAGTAAGACTAGAGATAATCTGATGGCAAGAGGCAAGCGGTGGAACCCAAGCAACAGAAACCAAGACTACATGGCATCATCGGAGCCCAATTCTCCCACCAAAGCAAACACAGAATATCCAAACACAACAGAAAAGCAAGATCTAGTTTCAAAATCATATTTGATCATGATGCTGGAGGACTTCAAGAAAGACATGAAGAACTCCCTTAGAGAAACACAGGAAAACATAAATAAACAAGTAGAAGCCTACAGAGAGGAATCACAAAAATCCCTGAAAGAATTCCAGGAAAACATAAATAAATAGTAGAATCCTATAGAGAGGAAGCACAAAAATCCCTGAAAGAATTCCAGGAAAACACCATTAAACAATTGAAGGAATTAAAAATGGAAATAGAAGCAATCAAGAAAGAGCACATGGAAACAACCCTGGATATAGAAAAACAAAGGAAGATGCAAGGAGCCGTAGATACAAGAATCACCAACAGAATACAAGACATAGAAGAGACAATCTCAGGAGCAGAAGATTCCAAAGATATCATCGACTCAACAGTCAAAGATAATGTAAAGTGGAAAAAGCTACTGGTCCAAAACATACAGGAGATCCAGGACTCAATGAGAAGATCAAACCTAAGGATAATAGGTATAGAAGAGAGTGAAGACTCCCAGCTCAAAGGACCAGTAAATATCTTCAACAAAATCATAGAAGAAAACTTCCCTAACCTAAAAAAAGAGATACCCATAGGCATACCAGAGGCCTACAGAATTCCAAATAGATTGGACCAGAAAAGAAACACATTCCAACACATAATAGTCAAAACACCAAATGCAGAAAATAAAGAAAGAATATTAAAAGCAGTAAGGGAAAAAGGTCAAGTAACATATAAAGGCAGCCCTATCAGAATCACACCAGACTTTTCACCAGAGACTATGAAAGCCAGAAGATCCTGGACAGATATCATACAGACCCTAAGAGAACACAAATGCCAGCCCAGGATACTGTATCCTGCAAAACACTCAATTAACATAGATGGAGAAACCAAGATATTCCATGACAAAACCAACTTTACACAATATCTTTCTACAAATCCAGCACTACAAAGGATAATACATGGTAAAGCCCAATATAATGAGGCAAGCTACACCCTAGAAAAAGCAAGAAACTAATCGTCTTGGCAACAAAACAAAGAGAAGAAAAGCACAAAAACATAACCTCACATCCAAATATGAATATAACAGGAAGCAACAATCACTATTCCTTAATATCTCTCAACATCAGTGGTCTCAACTCCCCAATAAAAAGACATAAATTAACAAACTGGATATGCAAGGAGGACCCTGCATTCTGCTGCCTACAGGAAACACACCTCAGAGACAATGATAGACACTACCTCATAATGAAAGGTTGGAAATCAAATTTCTAAGCAAATGGTCAGAAGAAGCAAGCTGGAGTAGCCATTCTAATATCAAAGAAAATCAATTTTCAACTAAAAGTCATCAAAAAAGATAAGGAAGGACACTTCATATTCATCAAAGGAAAAATCCACCAAGATGAACTCTCAATCCTAAATATCTATGCTCCAAATACAAGGGCACCTACATACGCAAAAGAAACCTTACTAAAACGCAAAACACACAATGCACCTCAAACAATAATAGTAGGAGATTTCAACATCCCAGTCTCATCAATGGACAGATCATGAAAACAGAAATTAAACAGAGACATAGACATACTAAGAGAACTCATCAACCAAATGGATTTAACAGATATTTATAGAACATTCTATCCTAAAACAAAAGGATATACCTTCTTCTCACCACCTCCTGATACTTTCCCCAAAATTGACAATATACTTGGGTAAAAAACAGGCCTCTAGAGATACAGAAAGATAGAAATAATCCCATGTGTGCTATCAGACCACCACAGGCTAAAGCTAGACTTCAAGATCAGTAAGGAAATAATGAACACATACACATGGAAGTTGAACAATGCTCTACTCAACGATAACCTAGTCAAAAAAATAAAGAAAGAAAGAAATTAAAGACTTCTTAGAATTTAATGAAAATGAAGGTAAAACATACCCAAACTTATGGGACAGAATGAAAGATGTGCTAAGAGGAAAACTCATACCTCTGAGGGCCTGCAGAAAGAAACAGGAGAGAGCATATGTCAGCAGCTTGACAGCACACCTAAAAGCTCTAGAACAAAAAGAAGCAAATACACCCAGGAGGAGTAGAAGACAGGAAATAATCAAATTCAGAGCTGAAATCAGCCAAGTAGAAACAAAAAGGACCATAGAAAGAATCAACAGAACCAAAAGTTGGTTCTTTGAGAAAATCATCAAGATAGATGAACCCTTAGCCAGACTAACGAGAGGACACAGAGAGTGTTTCCAAATTAACAAAATCAGAAATGAAAAGGGAGACATAACTACAGATTCAGGGGAAATACAAAAAATCAACAAATCTTACTATAAAAGCCTATATTCAACAAAACTTGAAAATCTGCAGGAAATGGACAATTTTCTAAACAAATACCAGGCACCGAAGATAAATCAGGAACAGATAAACCAGTTGAACAACCCCATAACTCCTAAGGATATAGAAGCAGTCATTAAAGGTCTCCCAACCAAAAAAAGCCAAGGTCCAGATGGGTTTAGCGCAGAATACTATCAGACCTTCATAGAAGACTTCATACCAATACTATCCAAACTATTCCACAAAATTGAAACAGATGGAGCACTACCGAATTTCTTCTATGAAGCCACAATTACTCTTATACCTAAACCACACAAAGACCCAACAAAGAAAGAGAACTTCAGACCAATTTCCCTTATGAATATCAACGCAAAAATACTCAATATAACTCTGGCAAACCGAATCCAAGAGTACACCAAAACAATCATCCACCATGAGTAAATAGGCTTCATCCCAGGCATGCAGGGATGGTTTAATATACGGAAACCCATCAACGTGATCCATTATATAAACAAACTGAAAGAACAAAACCACATGATCATTTCATTAAAAGCTGAGAATACACTTGACAAAATTCAACACCCCTTCATGATAAAAGTACTGGAAAGAATAGGAATTCAAGGCCCATACTTAAACATAGTAAAAGCCATATACAGCAAACCAGTTGCTAACATTAAACTAAATGGAGAAAAACTTGAAGCAATCCCACTAAAATCAGGAACTAAACAAAGCTGCCCACTCTCTCCCTACTTATTCAATATAGTTCTTGAAGTTCAAGCCAGAGCAATCAGACAACAAAAGGAAATCAAGGGGATACAGATTGGTAAAGAAGAAGTCAAAATATCACTATTTGGAAATGATATGATAGTATATTTAAGTGATCCCAAAAGTTCCACCAGAGAACTACTAAAGCTGATAAACAACTTAAGCAAAGTGGCTGGATATAAAATTAACTAAAATGAATCAGTAGCCTTCCTCTACACAAAAGAGAAACAAGCCAAGAAAGAAATTAGGGAAACAACACCTTTCATAATAGACCCAAGTAATATAAAGAACCTCGGTGTGACTTTAACCAAGCAAGTAAAAGATTTGTACAATAAGAAGTTCAAGACTCTGAAGAAAGAAATTGAAGAAGTCCTCAGAAGATGGAAAGATCTCCCATGCTCATGGATTGGCAGGATTAATATAGTAAAAATGGTCATTCTACCAAAAGCGATCTACAGATTCAATGCAATCCCCATCAAAATACCAATCAAATTCTTCAAAGAGTTAGACAGAACAATTTGCAAATTCATCTGTAATAACAAAAAACCCAGGATAGCTAAAATTATCCCCAAATAAAAGGAGTTCAGGGGGAATCACTATCCCTGATCTCAAGCAATATTACAGAGCAATAGTGATAAAAACTGCATGGTATTGGTTAAGAGACAGACAGATAGACGAATGGAACGGAATTGAAGACCCAGAAATGAACCCACACACCTATGGGCACTTGATTTTTGACAAAGGAGCCAAAACCATCAAATGGAAAAAAGATAGCATTTTTAGGAAATGGTGCTGGTTCAACTGGAGGTCAACATGTAGAAGAATGCACATTGATCCATGTTATCACCCTGTACAAAGCTTAAGTCCAAGTGGATCACGGACCTCCACATCAAACCAGATACACTCTAACTAATAGAAGAAAAACTATGGCAGCATCTCGAATACATGGGCACTGGAAAATTTTTCCTGAACAAAACACCAATGGCTAATGCTCTAAGATCAAGAATTGACAAATGGGATCTCATAAAACTGCATAGCTTCTGTAAGGCAATGGACACTGTGATTAGAACAAAACGGCAACCAACAGATTGGGAAAAGATCTTTACCAATCCTACAATACATAGAGGCCTTATATCCAAAATATTCAAAGAACTCAAGAAGTTAGACCGCAGGGAGACAAATAACCCTATTAAAAAATGGGGTTCTGAACTAAACAAAGAATTCACAGCGGAGGAATGACGAATGGCTGAGAAACACCTAAAGAATTGTTCAACATCTTTAGTCATAAGGGAAATGCAAATCAAAACAACTCTGAGATTTCACCTCACACCAGTGAGAATGGCTTAGATCAAAAACTCAAGTGACAACAAATGCTGGCGAGGATGTGGAGAAAGAGGAACACTCCTCCATTGTTGGTGGGATTGCATTCTGGAAATCTGTCTGGAGGTTCCTCAGAAAATTGGACACTGAACTACTTGAGGATCTAGCTATACCTCTCTTGGGCATATACCCACAAGGTGTCCCAACATATAAAAAAGTCACGTGCTCCACTATGGTCATTGCAGCCTTATTTATAATAGCCAGAAGCTGGAAAGAAGCCAGATGCCCTTCAACAGAGGAATGGATACAGAAAATGTGGTACATCTACACAATGGAATATTACTCAGCTATCAAAAACAATCACTTTATGAAATTCGTAGAGAAATGGTTGGAACTGGAAAATATCATCCTGAGTGAGGGAACCCAGTCACAGAAAAACACACATGGTATGCACTCATTGATAAGTGGCTATTAGCCCAAATGCTTGAATTACCCTAGATGCATAGAACACATGAAACTCAAGACAGATGATCAAAATGTGAAAGCTTCACTCCTTCTTTAAAAGGGGGAACAAGAATACCCTTGGGAGGGAGTAGAGAGGCAAAGATTAAAACAGAAACAGAAGGAACACCCATTCAGAGCCTGCCCCACATGTGGCCCATACATATACAGCCACCCAATTAGACAAGATGGATGAAGCAAAGAAGTGCAGGCCGACAGGAGCCGGATGTAGATCTCTCCTGGGAGACACAGCCAGAATACAGCAAATACAGAGGCGAATTGCAGCAGCAAACCACTGAACTGACAACGGGACCCCTGTTGAAGGAATCAGAGAAAGAACTGGAAGAGCTTGAAGGGGCTCGAGACCCCTTATGAACAACAATGCCAAGCAACTAGAGCTTCCAGGGACTAAGCCACTACCTAAAGACTATACATGGACTGACTCTGGACTCTGACCTCATAGGTATCAATAAATATCCTAGTAAGATCACCAGTGGAAGGGGAAGCCCTTGGTCTTGCGAAGACTGAACCCCCAGTGAACGTGATTGTTGGGGGGAGGGCGGCAATGGGGGGAGGGTGGGGAGGGGAACACCCATAAAGAAGTTGAGGGGCAGGGATTAGGGGGATATTTGCCCGGAAACCGGGAAAGGGAATAACATTCGAAATGTAAATAAGAAATACACAAGTTAATAAAAAAATATTTAAATTGCTGCTAAAAAAAATAGTAAAATCTTTTTAAGGGAAAGGGTCATGACACAGTAACATAACTTTTTTCCACATCTTTATTAAATTGGGTATTTCTTATTTACATTTCAATTGTTATTCCCTTTCCCTATTTTCAGTCTAACATCCCCCTGACCCCTCCCTCCCCATTCTACATGGGTTTCCCTTCCCCATTCTTTCCCCATTACTGCCCTGCCCCCAACAATCCTGTTCACTGGGGGTTCAGTCTTGGCAGGACCAAGGGCTTCACCTTCCACTGGTGCCCTTACTAAGCTATTCATTGCTACCTATGCAGTTGTAACCTAGGGTCAGTCCATGTATAGTCTTTGGGTAGTGGCTTAGTCCCTGGAAGCTCTGCTTGGTTGGGATTGTTGTTCATATGGTGTCTCAAGCTCATTCAAGCTCTTTCAGTCCTTTCTCTGATTCATTCAATGTGGTTCCAAACCACTAACATCAAAAACTTAAGTGTCCACACATGCTGGTGTGGATGTGTATAAAAGGGAACACTCTTCCATTGTTGGTAGAATTGCAAACTTATTCAACAACTCTGGTAATCAATGTGGCAATATCTCAGAAAACTGAAAATAGTTCTACATGAAGATCAGCTATACCTCTCCTGGCCATATACCCAAAAGATGCCCCACCATACCCCAAAGACATGTATTCCGCTGTGTTCATAGCAGCATTATTCATAATAGCCAGAAATTTGAAACAACCTAGATGTCCCTCAACTGAAGAATGGATACAGAAAATGTGGTTCATTTACACAATGGAATAATAGTATTCAGCTATTAAAAATAAGGACATAGTGAATTTTTCAGGCATATAAATGGAACTATAAAATATTATCCCAAGTGAGGTAACCCAAAGGATGTCCCTATTCTGGAAGAGATTTGATGGACCAGAGTAGAACAATAGTTGGTAGGGTTTCTCTCAGAGGAAAAAGATATAGGATGGATAAGGAACTCTGTGGGACAGATAGAGAAGGGGGGAGAATTTTAGGTAAATAAATAAATGTAAAAAAGTATCACACTTACATTTAACAAATATTTAATAAATTCTAAATAACATGATAGATTTTGAAGACAGAGGAAAATTAAGGGTTCCTGTTAAAGGAGCTTCATGAGTTATTATCAGAGAAGGAATCCCTCTGGCATGATTTAAAGAAGAAACAAGGTTATTTGTTTGTGCAGATAGTGGTATCTGAATTTCACATTAATTTTTTTAATAGATCTATACAGTATTTCATCTAAACACCATAGTATGGAAATAGAAACTTTATGTCTTCATGTCTATCTAT
The DNA here is from genome assembly GCF_021556685.1 of Rattus norvegicus. Lineage (NCBI taxonomy): Eukaryota > Metazoa > Chordata > Mammalia > Rodentia > Muridae > Rattus > Rattus norvegicus. The sequence continues at coordinate 45,940,770 of NC_141547.1, read as the reverse complement.
AGTTTCTTAAATAAATAGACTCTAACTTAGCCAGTTAATCTTACCCCTTGTCAAGCAATTGCTCATGTTATGGATGTAAAGGACAGACATACTAGCTTATTTAATAGTGACTCATTTTTTTGTATGTGTTTGCAGAAAGCGAAGCAAATTTGCTCTTGACCGTGTAGCCCTACATGAAGAGACAATAAGTAAGACAAATATTTCCTGATTTGTCTATATTATACCTATCTTTAAATTGCCTTTAGAGGTCTTGGAATCAAACTTATCCATAAAAGTTACATTACGGGGAGAGAGACCTAGACCTTCAGAGGGGCAGACATGCCTGGGAGGCCAGAGGAGAATACTCTCTGCTCACATTTCTGACTCTAGAAGAAAACGCCTGGTGCCATATGGGCCACCTCTGCAGAGGGACCTGAGAGAAGGCCGGGCAGGCCCTTCTTGTTGCGGCCCTCACGGAGAGCTGGAACCAAGCCCTGAGGAGTGAATTCAGGCACAAGAGCAGAGGTAAGACCAACTTTTCTGCTCTAAGTGACCTGTCTGGTGGACTCGGGACACACCCCCACAAGAACAGCTGAAAACCAGTAGACAAGAAGGACTACAAACCTGAAAGCAGAACACTCTGTTCCCATAACTGGCTGAAAGAACACAGGAAAACAGGTCTACTGCACTCCTGACACACAGTCCTACAGGACGGTCTAGCCACTGTCAGAAATAGCAGAACAAGGTAACACCAGAGACAACCTGATGGTGAGAGGTAAGCACAGGAACACAAGCAACAGAAACCACAAGTACATGGCATCATTGGAACCCAATTCTCCCACTGAAGCAAACACTAAATATTCAAACACACCAGAAAAGCAAGATCTTGATTTTAAATCACATTCGATCATGATGATGGAGGACTTCAAGAAAGACATAAAGAACTCCCTTAGAGAAACACAGGAAAACATAAATGAACAAGTAGGAGCCTACAGAGAGGAATCACAAAAATCCCTGAATGAATTACAGGAAAACACAATCAAATAGGTGAATGAATTAAAAATGGAAATAGAAGCAATAAAGTAAGCACACAGGGAGACAACCCTGGATATAGAAAAACAAAGGAAGAGAAAAGGAGCCATAGATACAAGCATCACCAACAGAATATAAGAGATAGAAGAGAGAATCTCAGGAGCAGATGATTCCATAGAAATCATTGACACAACTGTCAAAAGTGATGTAAATGGAAAAAGCTACTGGTCCAAAACATACAAAAAATCCAGGACTCAATGAGAAGATAACATCTAAGTATAATAGTATAGAAGAGAGTGAAGACTCCCAGCTCAAAGGACCAGTAAATATCTTCAACAAAATCATAGAAGAAAACTTTCCTAACTTAAAGAAAGAGATGCCCGTAAACATACAAGAAGCCTACAGAACTCCAAATAGATTAGAACAGAAAAGAAACTCCTCCCATCACATAATAGTCAAAACACCAAATACATAAAACAAAGAAAGAATATTAAAAGCAGTAAGGGAAAAAGGTCAAGTAACATATAAAGGCAGACCTATCAGAATCACACCAGACTTCTCACCAGAGACTATCAAAGCCAGAAGATCCTGGACAAATGTCATACAGACCCTATACACAAATGCCAGCCCAGCTTACTGTATCTAGCAAAACTCTCAATTAACACAGATGGAGAAATAAAGACATTCCAGGAGAAAACCAAATTTACACAATATTTTTCTACAAATCCAGCACTACAAAGATAATAAATGGTAAAGCCCAACATAAGGAGGCAAGCTACAACCTAGAAAAAGCAAGAAACTAATCATCTTGGCAACAAAACAAAGAGAAGAAAAGCACACAAACATAATCACACATCCGAATATGAATATAACAGGAAGCAACAATCACTATTCCTTAATATCTGTCACCATCAATGGACTCATTTCCACAATAAAAAGACACAGATTAACAAACTGGATACACAATGAGGACCGTGCAATTTGCTGCCTACAGGAAACACACCTCAGAGACAAAGACAGAAACTGCCTCAGAATGAAAGACTGGAAAACAACTTTCCAAGCAAACAGTTTGAAGAAGCAAGCTGGAGTAGCCATTCTAATATCGAATAGAGTTAATTTTCAACTAAAAGTCATCGAAAAAATAAGGAAGGACATTTCATATTCATCAAAGGAAAAATCCACCAAGAGGAACTCTCTATCCTAAATATTTATGCTCCAAATACAAGTGCACATACATACATAAAAGGAACCTTACTAAAGCTCAAAGCACACATTGCACCTCACACAATAATAGTAGGATATTTCAACATCCCACTCTCATCAATGGACAGATCATGGAAGCAGAATTTAAACAGAGACATAGACAGACTAAGAGAAGTCATGAACCAAAGAGACTTAACAGATATTTATAGAAAATTCTACCCTAAAACAAAAGGATATACCTTCTCACCAACTCACGGTACTTTCTCCAAAATTGACCATAGAATTGGTCAAAAAACAGGCCTGAATAGATACAGAAAGATAGAAATAATCCCATGTCCTATCAGCCCACCACGGGCTAAAGCTGGTCTTCAACAACAAGGGAAGAATGCCCACAGATATGTGGAAGTTGAATAATGCTGTACTCAAAGATAACCTGGTCAAGGAAGAAATAAAGAAAGAAATTAAAGACTTCTTAGAATTTAATGAAAATGAAGGTACAAAATACCCAAACTAATGGGATACAATGAAAGCTGTACTATGAGGAAAACTCATAGCTCTGAGTGCCTCCAGAAAGAAACAGGACAGAGCATATATCAGCAGCTTGACAGCACACCTGAAAGCTCTAGAAGAAAAACAAGCAAGTACACCCAGGAGGAGTAGAAGGCAGGACATAATCAAACTCAGAGCCGAAATCAACCAAGTAGAAACAAAAAGACTATACAAATAATCAACAGAACCAAAAGCTGGTTCTTTCAGAAAATCAACAAGATGGATAAACCCTTAGCCAGAGTAACAGAAGGATACAGAGAGTGTGTCCAAATTAACATAATCAGAAATGAAAAGAGAGGCATAACTACAGAATCAGAGGAAATTCAAAACACCATCAGATCCTACTGCAAAAGCCCATATTCAACAAAACTTGAAAATCTGCAGGAAAAGAACAATTTCCTAGACAGATACCAGGTCCCAAAGTTAAATCAGGAACAGATAAACCATTTAAATAATCCCATGACTCCTAAAGAAATAGAAGCAGTCATTAAGGTTCTTCCACCGAAAAAGAGCCCCGGTCCAGAAAGGGTCAGTGCAGAATTCTATCAGACCTTCATAGAAGATCTCATACCAATACTATCCAAACTATTCCACAAAATTGAAGCAGACGGAGTACACCAGAATTCCTTCTATGAAGGCACAATTACACATATACCTAAATGACACAAAGACCCAACAATGAAAGAGAACTTCAGACCAATTTCCTTTATGAATATCGACGCAAAGATACTCAATAAAATTCTTGCAAACCGAATCCACGAGTTCGTCAAAACAATCATTAATCATGATCAAGTAGGTTTCATCCCAGGCATGCAGGGATGGTTTAATATACGGAAAACCATCAACATAATCCAATATAAAAACAAACTGAAAGATAAAAACCACATGATCATTTCATTAGATACTGAGAAACCATTTGACAAAATTCAACACCCCTTCATGATAAAAGTCCAGGAAAGAACAGGAATTTGAGGCCCATACCTAAACATAGTAAAAGACATATACAGCAAACCAGTAGCTAATATTAAACTAAATGGAAAGAAACTTGAAGCAATCCCACTAAAATCAGGGGCTAGACAAGGCTGCCCCTTCTCTCCCTACTTACTAAATACAGTTCTCGAAGTCCTAGCCTGAGCAATCTGACAACAAAAAGAGATCCAAGGGATACAGATTGGAAAGGAAGAAGCCACAATATAACTGTTTGCAGATGATATGATAGTATATTTAAGTGATCCCAAAATTTCCACCAGAGAACTAAACCAGACACACATCTTCAGCAAAGTGGCTGGGCATAAAATACATTAAAATAAATCAGTAGCCTTCCTCAACACAAAAGGGAAATAAGCAAAGAAAGAAATTAGGGAAACAACACACTTCATAATAGTTCCAAATAATATAAAATATGTCGGTGTGACTTTAACCATGCAAGTGAAAGATCTGTACAATAAGAAATTCACATCTCAGTAGAAGAGTGCCCAGGAGCAGCAGGTCTGCTGCATCTGAGACACCGCCGGAACCTGAAGGGACCAACCAGATAAACAGTTCTCTGCACCCAAAACCTGTGAGAGGGAGAGCTAAACCTTCTGAGAGGCAGACAGGCCTGGGAAACCAGAAGAGACTGCACTCTGCATACATTACTGATTCCAGAGGAAAACACCAAATGCCATCTGGAACCCTGGTGCACTGAAGCTCCCGGAAAGGGCGGCACAGATCTTCCTGGTTACTGCAGCCGCAGAGAGCTCATAAGCAACACCCCATGAGCAAACTTGAGCCTTGGGACCACAGGTAAGACCAACTTTTCTGCTGCAAGCGACCTGCCTGGTGAACTCAGGACACACAGAGGCAAAATTCCTCTAGGACCAGACACTTCCAGTTTTTACCAGGAGTCTCAACCCTGCAGATCCCTGCCCGCAGCAGCTCTCTGATCCCAAACCCCTTGGGAGAGAGCCCTCACCACCTGGTCAGGTGGGCACTCCTGAGACTGCAGAGCGGAAGAGACCACCAATACTGACCACCCCTGCCAACATCCCTGGCCCAAGAGGAAACTGTATATGGCCTCTGGGTTCCCTTAGAGGAGGACCCAGGAGCAGCAGATCCGCTGCATCTGAGACACCGCCAGAACCTGGAGGGACCGAACAGATAAACAGTTCTCTGCAACCCAAATCCCGTGGGAAGGAGAGCTAAAGCTTCAGAGAGGCAGACACGCCTGTGAAACCAGAAGAGACTGCACTCCGCACACATTACTAATTCCAGAGGAAAACACCAAACGCCATCTGGAACCCTGGTGCACAGAAGCTCCCAGAAAAGGCAGTGCAGATCTTCCTGGTTGCTGTGGCGGCAGAGAGCTCATAAGAAACACCCCATGAGCAAACTTGAGCCTTGGGACCACAGGTAAGACCAACTTTTCTGCTGCAAGGGACCTGCCTGGTGAACTCAAGACACAGGCCCACAGGAACAGCTGAAGATCTGTACATAGGAAAAACTACATGCCCGAAAGCAGAACACTCTGTCCCCATAACTGGCTGAAAGGAAACAGGAAAACAGGTCTACAGCACTACTAACACACAGGCTTATAGGACAGTCTAGCCACTGTTAGAAATAGCAGAACAAAGTAAGACTAGAGATAATCTGATGGCGAGAGGCAAGCGCAGGAACCCAAGCAACAGAAACCAAGACTACATGGCATCATCGGAGCCCAATTCTCACACCAAAGCAAACACAGAATATCCTAACACACCAGAAAAGCAAGGTCTAGTTTCAAAACCATATTTGATCATGATGCTGGAGGACTTCAAGAAAGACGTGAAGAAATCCCTTAGAGAAACATAGGAAAACATTAATAAACAAGTAGAAGCCTACAGAGAGGAATCGCAAAAATCCCTGAAAGAATTCCAGGAAAACATAAATAAACAAGTAGAAGCCCATAGAGAGGAGTCACAAAAATCCCTGAAGGAATTCCAGGAAAACACAATCAAGCAGTTGAAGGAATTAAAAATGGAAATAAAAGCAATCAAGAAAGAACACATGGAAACAACCCTGGATATAGAAAACCGAAAGAAGAGACAAGGAGCTGTAGATACGAGCTTAACCAACAGAATACAAGAGATAGAAGAGACAATCTCAGGAGCAGAAGATTCCAAAGATATCATCGACTCAACTGTCAAAGATAATGTAAAGTGGAAAAAGATACTGTTCCAAAACATACAGGAAATCCAGGACTCAATGAGAAGATCAAACCTAAGGATAATAGGTACAGAAGAGATTGAAGACTCCCAGATCAAAGGACCAGTAAATATCTTCAACAAAATCATAGAAGAAAACTTCCCTAACCTAAAGAGATATCCATAAGCATACAAGAAGCCTATAGAACTCCAAATAGATTGGACCAGAAAAGAAACTCCTCCCGCCACATAATAGTCAAAACACCAAACGCACAAAATAAAGAAAGAATATTAAAAGTAGTAAGGGAAAAAGGTCAAGTAACATATAAAGGCAGACCTATCAGAATCACACCAGACTTTCCTCAGAAACTATGAAAGCCAGAAGATCCTGGACAGACGTCATACAGACCCTAAGAGAACACAAATGCCAGCCCAGGTTACAGTACCCTGCAAAACTCTCAATTAACATAGATGGAGAAACCAAGATATTCCATGACAAAACCAAACTTACACAATATCTTTCTACAAATCCAGAACTACAAAGGATAATTAATGGTAAAGCCCAACATAAGGAGGCAAGCTATACCCTAGAAGAAGCAAGAAACTAATCGTCTTGGCAACAAAACAAAGAGAAGAAAAGCACACAAACATAACCTCACATCCAAATACGAATATAACAGGAAACAATAATCACTATTCCTTAATATCTCTCAACATCAATGGTCTCAAACACCCAATAAAAAGACATAGATTAACAAACTGGAAACACAACGAGGACCCTGCATTCTGCTGCCTACAGGAAACACACCTCAGAGACAAAGACAGACACTACCTCAGAGTGAAAGGCTGGAAAACAACTTACCAAGCAGACGGTCGGAAGAAGCAAGCTGGAGTAGCCATTCTAATATCAAAGAAAATCAATTTTCAACTAAAAGTCATCAAAAAGATAAGGAAGGACACTTCATATTCATCAAAGGAAAAATCCACCAAGATGAACTCTCAATCCTAAATATCTATGCTCCAAATACAAGGGCACCTACATACGTAAAAGAAACCTTACAAAAACCCAAAACACACATTGCACATCACACAATAATAGTAGGATATTTCAACACCCCACTCTCATCAATGGACAGATCATGGAAACAGAAACTAGACAGAGACGTAGACAGACTAAGAGAAGTCATGAGTCAAATGGACGTAACAGATATTTATAGAACATTCTATCCTACAGCAAAAGGATATACCTTGTTCTCAGCTCCTCATGGTACTTTCTCCAAAACTGATCATATAATTGGTCAAAAAATGGGCCTCAACAGGTACAGAAAGATAGAAATAATCCCATGTGTGGTATCAGACCACCACGGCCTAAAGCTGGTCTTCAATAACAATAAGGGAAGAATGCCCACATACATGTGGAAATTGAACAATGCTCTACTCAATGATAACCTGGTTAAGGAAGAAATAAAGAAAGAAATTAAAGACTTCTTAGAATTTAATGAAAATGAAGGTATAACATACCCAAACTTATGGGACAGAATGAAAGATGTGCTAAGAGGAAAATTCATAGCGCTGGGTGCCTTCAGAAAGAAGCAGGAAAGAGCATATGTCACCAGGTTGACAACACACCTAAAAGCTCTAGGACAAAAAGAAGCAAATACACCCAGGAGGAGTAGAAGGCATGAAATAATCAAACTCAGAGCTGAAATCCACCAATTAGAAAGAAAAAGGACAATAGAAAGAATCAACAGAACCAAAAGTTCATTCTTTGAGAAAATCAACAAGATAGATAAACCCTTAGCCAGACTAATGAGAGGACAGAGAGAGTGTTTCCAAATTAACAAAATCAGAAAAGAAAAGGGAGACATAACTACAGATTCAGAGAAAATTCAAAAAATCATCAGATCTTACTATAAAAGCGTATATTCAACAAAACTTGAAAATCTGCAGGAAATGGACAATTTCCTAGACAGATACCAGGTACCAAAGTTAAATCAGGAACAGATAAACCAGTTAAACAACCCCATAACTCCTAAGGAAATAGAAGCAGTCATTAAAGGTCTCCCAACCAAAAAGAGCCCAGGTCCAGACGGGTTTAGTGCAGAATTCTATCAGACCTTCATAGAAGACTTCATACCAATACTATCCAAACTATTCCACAAAATTGAAACAGATAGAGCACTACCAAATTCCTTCTATGAAGCCACAATTACTCTTTTTTTTTTTTGGTTCTTTTTTTTCGGAGCTGGGGACCGAACCCAGGGCCTTGTGCTTCCTAGGTAAGCGCTCTACCACTGAGCTAAATCCCCAGCCCCTCACAATTACTCTTATACCTAAACAACACAAAGACCCAGCAAAGAAAGAGAACTTCAGACCAATTTCCCTTTTGAATATCGACGCAAAAATACTCAATAAAATTCTGGCAAACCGAATCCAAGAGCACATCAAAACAATCATCCACCATGATCAAGTAGGCTTCATCCCAGGCATGCAGGGATGGTTTAATATATGGAAAACCATCAATGTGATCCATTATATAAACAAACTGAAAGAACAAAACCACATGATCATTTCGTTAGATGCTGAGAAAGCATTTGACAAAATTCAAAACCCCTTCATGATAAAAGTCCTGGAAAGAATAGGAATTCAGGGCCCATACCTAAACATAGTAAAAGCCATATACAGCAAACCAGTTGCTAACATTAAACTAAATGGAGAGAAACTTGAAGCAATCCCACTAAAATCAGGGACTAGACAAGGCTGCCCACTCTCTCCCTACTTATTAAATATAGGTCTTGAAGTTCTAGCCAGAGCAATCAGACAACAAAAAGAGGTCAAGAGGATACAGATCGGAAAAGAGGAAGTCAAAATATCACTATTTGCAGATGATATGATAGTATATTTAAGAGATCACGAAAGGTCCACCAGAGAACTACTAAAGCTGATAAGAACTTCAGCAAAGTGGCTAGGTATTAAATTAACTCAAATAAAACAGTAGCTTTCCTCTACACAAAAAAGAAACAAGCCGAGAAAGAAATTAGGGAAGCGACACCCTTCATAATTGACCCAAATAATATAAATTACCTCGATGTGACTTTAACCAAGCAAGTAAAAGATCTGTGACAATAAGAACTTCAAGACTCTGAAGAAAGAAATTGAAGAAGACCTCAGAAGATGGAAAGATCTCCCATGCTCATGGATTGTCTGATTAACATAGTAAAAATGGCCATTCTACCAAAAGCGATCCACAGATTCAATGCAATCCCCATCACAATACTAATCCAATTCTTTAAAGAGTTAGACAGAAATATTTGCAAATTCATCTGGAATAACAAAAAATGCAGGATAGCTAAAACTATCCTCAACAATAAAAGGACTTCAGGGGGAATCACTATCCCTGAACTCAAGCAATATTACAGAGCAATAGTGATAAAAACTGCATGGTATTGTTTCAGAGACAGACAGACAGACCAATGGAACAGAATTGAAGACCCAGAAATGAACCCACACACCTATGGTCACTTGATTTTTGACAAAGGAGCCAAAACCATCAAATGAAAAAAGATAGCATTTTTAGGAAATGGTGCTGGTTCAACTGGAGGTCAACATGTAGAAGAATGCAGATTGATCCATGCTTATCAACCTGTACAAAGCTTAAGTCCAAGTGGATCAAGGACCTCCACATCAAACCAGATACACTCAAACGAATAGAAGAAAAACTAGGGAAGCATCTCAAACACATGGGCACTGGAAAAAATTTCCTGAAGAAAACACCAATGGCTTATGCTCTAAGATCAAGAATCGACAAATGGGATCTCATAAAACTGCAAAGCTTCTGTAAGACAAAGGACACTGTGGTTAGGACAAAACTGCAACCAACATATTGGGAAAAGATCTTTACCAATCCTACAACAGATAGAGGCCTTATATCCAAAATATACAAAGAACTCAAGAAGTTAGACCGCAGGGAGACAAATAACCCTATTACAAAATGGGGTTCAGAGCTAAACAAAGAATTCACAGCTGAGGAATGACAAATGGCTGAGAAACACCTAAAGAATTGTTCAACATCTTTAGTCATAAGGGAAATGCAAATCAAAACAACTCTGAGATTTCACCTCACACCAGTGAGAATGGCTAAGATCAAAAACTTAGGTGATAGCAAATGCTGGCGAGGATGTGGAGAAAGTGGAACACTCCTCCATTGTTGGTGGGATTGCAGACTGGTAAAACCATTCTGGAAATCTGTCTGGAGGTTCCTCAGAAAATTGGACATTGAACTACCTGAGGATCCAGCTATACCTCTCTTGGGCATATACCCAAAAGATTCCCCAACATATAAAAAAGACACGTGCTTCACAATGTTCACAGCAGCCTTATTTATAGTAGCCAGAAGCTAGAAAGAACCCAGATGCCCTTCAACAGAGGAATGGATACAGAAAATGTGGTACATCTACACAATGGAATATTACTCAGCCCTCAAAAATAATCACTTTATGAAATTCATAGGCAAATGGCTGGAACTGGAAAATATCATCCTGAGTGGGGTAACCCAATCACAGAAAAACACACATGGTATGCACTCATTGATTAGTGGCTATTAGCCCAAATGCTTGAATTACTCTAGAGCATAGAACAAATGAAACTCAAGACGGATGATCAAATTGTGAATGCTTCACTCCTTCTTTAAAGGGGGAACAAGAATACCCTTGGCAGGGAATAGAGAGGCAAAGATTAAAACAGAGACAGAAGGAACACCCATTCAGAGCCTGCCCCACACGTGGCCCATACATATACAGCCATCTAATAAGACAAGATGGATGAAGCAAAGTACTGCAGGCCGACAGGAGCCGGATGTAGATCTCGCCTGAGAGACACAGCCAGAATACAGCAAATACATAGGCGAATGCCAGCAGCAAACCACTGAACTGAGAACAGGACCCCTGTTGAAGGAATCAGAGAAAGAACTGGAAGAGCCTGAAGGAGCTCAAGACCCCTTATGAACAACAATGCCAAGCAAACAGAACTTCCAGGGACTAAGCCACTACCTAAAGACTATACATGGACTGACCCTGGACTCTGACCTCATTAGTAGCAATGAATATTCTAGTAAGATCACCAGTGGAAGGGGAAGCCTTTGGTCCTGCGAAGACTGAACCCCCAGTGAACGTGATTGTTGGGGTTAGGTCGGCAATGTGGGAAGGATGGGGAGGGGAACACCCACAAAGAAGGGGAGGGGGAGGTATTAGGGGGATGTTTGCCTGGAAACGGGGAAAGGGAATAACACTCGAAATGTAAATAAGAAATACTCAAGTTAATAAAAAAAATTAAAAAAAAAGAAATGTAAATAAGAAATACTCAAGTTAATAAAGATAAAAAATAGAAAAAAAAAACAGACCTGTTTCTTGGGTTGACCAGATAGCTTTGTGGGTAAAGGTAGCCTTCACCAAGCTTGACAGCCTGAGTTCAATCTCTGGGCCCTACATGGTGGACAGACAGAAAACACTAACTGCTGAACGTTGTCTTCTGACCTATATACAAGTGCTATGGGACTGTGTGACCCTCTTCACACATGAACACAAAGTAAATATATAAAATATAAAAAAAATTTAAAAAAAGAAATTCACGTCTCTGAAGAAAGAAATTGAAGATCTCAGTAGATGGAAAGATCTCACATGCTCATGTATTGGCAGGAATAATATAGTAAAAATGGCCATTTTACCAAAAGCTATCTACAGATTCAATGCAATCCCCATCCAAATACCAATCCATTTCTTCAGAGATTAGATAGAACAATTTGCAAATTCACCTGGAAAACAAAAAGCCCAGGATAGCTAGAACTATCCTCATCAATAAAAGAACTTCCAGGGGAATCACTATCCCTGTATTCAGTATTCCAGAGCAATAGTGATAATCACTGCATGGTATTGGTACAGAGACAGACAGATAGACCAGTGAATTGGATTGAAGACCCAGAAATAAACTCTTTGGTCACTTGATTTTTGACAAAGGAGCCAAAACCATCCAATGGAAAAGAGATAGCATTTTTAGGAAATGGTGCTGGTTCAACTGGAGGTCAGCATTTAGAAGAATGCAGATAGATCCATTCTTATCACCCTGTACAAAGCTTAAGTCCAAGTGGACCAATGACCCCCACATCAAACCAGATACACTCAAACTGATAAAAGAAAAATTGAGGAAGAATCTTGAACACATGGGCACTGCAGAAAATTTCCTGAACAAAACACCAATGGCTTATGCTCTAAGATCAAGAATCATCAAATGGGATCTCATAAAATTGCAAAGCTTCTGTAAGGCAAAGGACACTGTTGTTAGGACAAAAAGACAAGCAACCAATTGGAAAAAGATCTTTACCAATGCTACAACTGATAGAAGGCTTATATCCAATATATACAAAGAACTCAAGAAGTTATACTGCAGGGAGACAAATAATCCTATTTAAAATGGGGTTCAGAGCTAAACAGAGAATTCACAGCTGAGGAATGCCGAATGGCTGAGAAACACCTAAAGAAAAGTTCAACATCTTTAGTCATAAGGGAAATGCAAATCAAAACAACCCTGAGATTTCATCTCACACCAGTGAGAATGGCTAGGATCAAAAACTCAAGTGACAACAAATGCTGGCGAGGATGTGGAGAAAGAGGAACACTCCTTCATTGTTGGTGGGATTGCAGACTGATACAACCATTCTGGAATTCTGTCTGGAGTTTCCTCAGAACATTGGACATTGAACTACCTTAGGAGCCAGCTATACCTCTCTTGTGCACATACCCAAAAGATGCCCCACATATAACAAAGACACATGCTCCACTATGTTCATAGCAGCCTTATTTATAATAGCCAGAAGTTGAAAAGAACCCAGATCCCCTTAAACAGAGGAATGGATACAGAAAATGTGGTTCATCTACACAGGACAGATATAGATCTCTCCTGAGAGACACAGCCAGAATACAGCAAATACATAGGTGAATGCCATAGGTCTTGTTTCTATCCATTCTTCCAGATTCAATTTCATGGGAAAAGAAGGAGAAGAAAGACAAGAAGGAGGAGGATGAGGAGGAAGAGGATGAAGAGGAGAATAAGGAGGAAGAGAAGGAGAAGGAGGAGGAGGAGGAAAGTAGGAGAAAGAGGAAGAGGAGGAGGAAAGTAGGAGAAAGAGGAAGAGGAAGAGGAGGAGAAAGAAGAGGAGAAAGAGGAGGAGGAGGAGGAAGAGGAGGAAGAGGAAGAGAAGGAGCAGGAGGAAGAGGAGGAGGAGGAAGAGGAGGAGGAAAGTAGGAGAAAGAGGAAGAGGAAGAGGAGGAGAAAGGGGAGGAGAAAGAGGAGGAGGAGGAAGAAGAGGAGGAAGAGGAAGAGAAGGAGCAGGAGGAAGAGGAGGAGGAGGAAGAGGAGGAGGAAGCAGAAGAGGAAGAGGAAGAGAAGGATTAGGAGGAAGAGGAGGAGGAAGCAGAAGAGGAAGAGGAAGAGAAGGAGGAGGAGGAGGAAGAGGAAGAGAAGGAGGAGGAGGAGGAAGAGAAGGAGGAGGAAGAGGAGGAGAAGGAGGAGGAGGAGGAGGAGGAAGAGGAGGGGTACGACGACAACAATGACCTTTAAAAGCATAGAAAACAATTCAGAAAAGAAGTGTAACAGGATATTATACTTTATTTTCTCAAAATAATTCATCTGGGCATAAAGATTATCTACTATAATCTAGGAACTTGGCTGGGTACCTGGCAGAGAAAGGGAAAAATGTACTTAGGTTCCTTTTAGAAATTGTTAAGCCTTTTCCCCTTTTAGGAAACAATAGCTTCTTTTTTTACATAGTATTACAGTTTTACCTTCCTCTTATCTTCCTAGTTCCTCCTCACCCCCCTTCCCATGAATCTACCTCTTGTCTTTCTCTCATTAACAAACATCAGGATTATAAAATATAATAATTTTTAAAAGTAAAATAATAAAACACACCAGAACTAATTCATTTTAGTAGGACAAACAGAAGGGAAGGAGCCCAAGACTAGGCTCAAGAAGTAGAAGAGACTCAGAAACCCACCAGTTCATACCCCCAGGCATCCTATAAAAACAAATTGGAAGTCATAATACATATTCTTATAATGTATCCAGTAAAGACAGAGAAATATGAATATAATAAAGTAAAAATAAGAAATCGAATGAAATTTCAAAATATATCATGAGAAAAGGCACTTCTAATGTTGCTGCTGGCTTCACTTTCTATTGACCATTTAATACCAAGCATGTAATCTCCTCTCTAAAGAGTAGTTTGTTTCTCCAGTGAAACTACCTTGGAAACAAACCAAATTTTCATTTACAAGTGATTATCAATTAGAGACAGTTTCTAGGTTAGAAATGGGGGACATATATCCACTTCTCCTTTCAGCTCTAGGATCTCTTCTATAGATTCATGGTGTCTCTGTCTTTTTGAGTTCACATTTGCAATGATCATGCTGATTTAGAGAGTCTTGGTTTTTGGTTTGTTTGTTGTTTTTCTTTGGTTTCTGTTTCATTTTGTTTTTCTTGATGTGTGACATCCCCCCTGACTCTTAGACTCTTTATGAATCCTCTTTTACAGTGTTCTCTGAGTCCTCAGGAGAGGGATTTGATGGAGACTTCCCTTTTAAGGCTGATTGCTCTAAGGTCTCTCCTTGTTTCATAATGTCTGCTTGTGGACCTCTGTATTTATCTGCTGCAGCAGGAGGCTTATCTGATGATGGCTGAGCAAGGTACGGCTCTATGAGTGTATCATAGCAGGATGTTATTAGAGGTCATTGTATTAAACTTTGTTGCTGTTGTTGTTCTTGTTGTTGTTTTCATTGTCATTATTATCTCCCTGTGTTATATTGGTACAGAAATGTACTCTGAATGCCAACAGAAGAGAAACTTAAACACCAAATCAGTCACAAACTGTTTTACCTAGTATGATGTCCTGCCTGTAAGATAAACTAGTGCAATGGTGACACAAAACTTGTGGAGATAGCCAATTAATAACTGATCTGATTTAAACCCTTCTCCACAAGATAAAACCCATACCTGGCAATGTTTGAGAACCCAAGAAACTGAGACTAGATAGCTCAGGGACCTAACTAATTCTGTTTAAAAACACTTCCCTTCAAAAAAAGATAAGAAATCATGACAATGTAGTGATCAAGTGATTACTAATGTTATTCTGCTATGCTCATAGATCAATGCCTTGTTTATCCATTGTCAGAGAAGCTTGCTACTAAAACAGATGGGAAGACCGACAGCTAGATATTAAGAAGAGTGAGACTTATATCCCCCCAAAATTGCTAGCACATGTGAATGAAGGCTTCATGTTGGTACCAGCTGGATTTCTCCACATTCAGTTAATTCTCTAGGTGTTGTCTTCATCAATTGGGACTTGCTGTCAACTTGTGAAGATTAACCCATAGTTTACAACTACCTGGGTTGTTTTGGGCTTCCAATTGGACCCCTTTGTCCAATTATTCTGTTAGATGCAACCCAATCTTGGTACTGGAAGGTCAGATGATAAGAAATGTCTGGTCAGGGTTCTTTCTCCCACATTATTTGATGATTTTATTTACATCCTCTTCATATATGTAAACATTTTCTAAAGGCTCTACTGTGTTCTATTCCCATAATCCCCTCTCAAATAACCATTAATTTTAGCAGTGTCTCTTGCATTACCTTTCTTGTACCCTCTTTTTATTCCCAACCTAATCCTCATTTATCAATGACCTTTAATATCCATAACTATCAATTTCATTTTCCTTTCATAGGGAGATCCTCCCCTTCCCTCCAGTCTCTTACTCTGTACCTAACCTTGGTGATTATATGGTGTTGTTTGGTTATCATAGGCTTAAGAGCTAATATCCACATATATAAAAACAAATAATCAAAATTGTCTTTCTGGGTCTGGTTTACCTCACACAGCATGAATTTGCTCTAGTTCCATCCATTTACCTAGGAATTTCATGATTTCTTTCTTTTTTTTTTAAATGGTTGAGTAATATTCCACATATAAATGTAACACATTTTATTTATTCATCCATCTTTTGATTGACAACTATGCTGTTTCTATTTTCTGGCTATTATTGATAAAACATTAATGCAAGTGTCTCTGTATTAGGATGAAGTGACCTTTGGGTTTATTCCCATGAGTGGTATAGCTGATTTTGAGATAGATCAATTTCCACCTTCCTAAAGAACTTTCACACAGACTTTCATAATGGCTGTATAAGTTTGTAGTCTCACCAGCAATGGATAAGCATTCCCATTACTTCAGCTCCTCTCCAGCATGAGCTTCATTTGTTTAATTGGTCTTAGCCATTCTGACAAGTATAAGATGAAATCTGACACAAGTATTAATTTGCATTTCCCTGCTGAGTAAGGATGTTGAACATTTCTTTAAATGTTTCCCATCCATTTGTGTTTTCTCTATTAAGAACTCTCTATTTAGATCTGTACCACAATTTAATTAAGTTATTTATTTTCTGTATATCTAGTCCTTTGACGCACATATATCTATATCTATGTCTACATCTACATCTATATCTCTTCTCTCTCTGTCTCTCTCTCTGTCTCTGTGTATGTGTCTGTCTCTGTCTCTCTCTGTCTCTCTCTGTGTGTGTGTATGTGTGTGTGTGTGCGTGCGTTCACGCGTGAGTACTCACGTGTGTATTTCCCTTTGGAGGTGAAAAAAATACTTTTATGGCTTGTGAAGAATTGTGTTAAAATTCTGATGGGGATTTCACTGAATCTGGAGACTGCTTTTGGTAGGATAGCCATGTTTACTGTATTAATACAAAAACATTAGAGGTCTTTCCATCTTCTAATATGTTCTGTTTCTCTTTTCAATGTTAATGTTTTTAATGTAAAAGTATTTCTCTTATCTGATTAAAATTCCTCCAAGATATTTTCTATTATTTGAGGCTATTGTAAAAAATGTGGTTTTATCCCTGATTTCTGTCTCAGACTATTTGTCATATGTATATAGGAAAGATACTAATTTTTGTGAATTAATATTACATCCAGCTTCTTTGCTGAAAGTGTTTGCTGTCATTGTTTACACAATGAGAATTAAAAGCTTATTGATGTAGAAATATTTTAGCATATTTATGAATTATATGTAATGCTTTGATCTACAATATGACCTGCCTACATGATATACTGGTACTTAACGGCATTAATGTTAAGGGAGTAACCAACCACCATCTGGTTGGATTTAAACCCACTCCATGAGGTGTAACCCTTGCCTAATACTACCTGTGTGGCCAATAATTTGATACTAGATATCTCATTGACCTGGAGGGAATCAAATATTATTGTTCTGATAAGAAACATACCAATAAAATGGCTTCTAATGACATTCTGTCATAACCATAGATCATTGTCTTGCTCAGCCATAATCAGAGAAGCTTCTTTCTGCTGGAGTTAGAATGTAGCACAAACACCCACAACTGGACAATGTGCAGAGAGTGGAAGACATGAAACCCTCAGTCCTAAATGAGATGTCTTCATATAATCACTTCTTCAGGGTTTAGGAAACACAACTGAAGAGGAAAAAGAAATATTGTAAGAACCAATTGGAATGGAAGATACCAAGAAAACAGTACCTTTAAGTCACAACAGGATTGATATGCACATGTATTCACAGAGACTGTATGAGTTAAATCAGGTCCCAGCGAGGAGTGTGGAAGTGGTTATGAGACCACAGAAGCTGTCTTCAAATTGCTAAGTGCTCACAAAGGAAATTTTTTTCTCAAATGGAATCTCACTATGTATACGAACAATACTTAAGAGCAAACTTTATGCCCAGTGTAGATGGCAAACATAAGAATAATTCAATGGGGGGGCTGGAGAGATGGCTCAGCGGTTAAGAGCACCCGACTGCTCCTCCAGAGGTCATGAGTTCAATTCCCAGCAACCACATGGTGGCTCACAACAATCTGTAATGGGATCCGAAACCTTCTTCTGGTGTCTGAAGACAGCTGCAGTGGACTTATATATAATAAATGAATAAATCTTTAAAAAAAAGAATAATTCAATGGTATTTTTGAAATATGTTTGTGTATCACAATGCTTGGTTTTTGGTTTTGGTTTTTCTCTTTAACCTTACAGGTCTGATTGTTATATATTACAGTTTCTCATTTTGTATTTTATAGGTTTTGTGTGTTTCTCATCTTTTCCTATTTCTTTCTTGTAATTTATTTGGTTTGTTCATTGTATTAATTATCTGTTTATTTTCTAAAGATAGAGGAAAGAAGACATGGAGATGAAGAGGTACGCAAATGGGAGGATCTGGAGGGAATTGGAAGAGGAGAAACCATGCTCAGAATATACTATCTGGAAAATTAATTTTCAGTAACTATAAAGAATAATTTGTATCCTCATCCAGATATAAAATTAAAGGTTAATAGTTTAAAATCTTATTATATAAGCCATAAATTTTGTGTAATTTATTAAATACATTTGTTTATATTCTAACCAAAATGAGAATGGGACCCCCGTTGATGGAATCAGAAAAAAGACTGGAAGAGCTTGAAGCAGCTTGAGATCCCATATGAACAACAATGCCAACCAACCAGAGCTTCCAGGGACTAAGCCACTACCCAAAGACTATACATGGACTGACCCTGGTCTTCAACCTCATAGGTAGCAATGAATAGCCTAGTAAGAGCACCAGTGGAAGGGGAAGCCCTTGGTCCTGCCAAGACTGCACACCTAGTGAACGTGATTGTTGGGGGGTGTGGTAATGGGGGGAGGATGGGGAGGGGAAGCCCATATAGAAGAGGAGGAGGATGGGTTAGGGGGATGTTGGCCCAGAAACCGGGAAGGGGGATAACAATCAAAATGTAAATAAGAAATACTCAAGTTAATAAAGATTAAAAAACAAAGAAAAGATAAAACAAAGCAAAACAAAACAAAAAAAAAATCCATATGATTATCTTCTGGAAATACCTTAATATAAATGAAGTTAGTAGTTTAAATGAATTAAAATGAACTTTGGAACCAAAAGTTGTATAATATTTGAGAAAACCTGTGATGTGTGATAGCAAAAAATATTTTCTTTGACACTTGCATGAAAATATAGATAGGAATAAAGAAATCACTTGAAGGTTTACTTTCTTGATCAGTTCAGTGTTATTCCTAGGACCAGATACATAGATTCCTAGACAATTCATATAAAGCCATTCTTTAGAAAGTCTTAAATTATAATAGGGTGTTTAATCTTGATTATCACCTGATTTGATTGCATGTACAGACTATGAACAAAGACTCATCACTGATTTTCCCAAGAACTTCTAAGCCTTTTATGTGGCACTGGGCATGGGACACAGTTTCCTCTTGTTTTGAGACTTCTTGCTATTTAAACTTGGAGGCTACAATTTTCTTAGGCTCTTCACCTAGAAGATGTCCATTTTACAGGAACAATATATTCTTGACTTGTTTCTTATAAATTTTATATATAATATAAGATAAAATATTCCAACAATATAATTATAAGATAAATAATATGTGAATAAATATTAATATAATTAAGATATAACTATATTGTATTAAATGAAATATAATTATTTTATTACACATATAATATATCGATTATTAAATATAGTAGAAATAATATCATATGTAATCATATATTATATATTATATTATCATTAATAATGTCATACATACTATTCATAAAGTTTATATATGCTATATATACTACTTCTTACATATTTATAATATTTACTGAAGTTAAATTCTCTGATATTGAATCGATGAACTTTGTGATTATTTTTCTTTTTTATTTTAGCTTAAATTGTTTTTTAAACCTTTTACTTCTTTTCACTTGGGGTATATACAAGCAGAGGCTCTTATCTATAAAATATTGGCATCACTTCTGATAATTTCTTATACTAAGATATATATTTTTTGATTTCATATCATTAGAAAATTTTAGAGACATAATTGGCTTTGATGGTATCTAATGTAATAATTAGTGTATACTTTTAGATTTTTTGGCTTGAGAGTTTCCCAGCAGATTTGTTTAATGCATCTTTGGGACTTCTGGTCTCTATGTGTGCCCAGAGCTAAGGCTGTCCCACAGCCTTCTAGACCCAAAGCCTGACAGGAGAGAGCTGTTCTTCCAGGAGTGCTTTCACTCCAAGATCACAGGCTCCAAATGCAACGGCACCACATTCATAAAAACAACTCTATTAAACCTCAAAGTGTGCATTGCATCACACAAAAACTATACAAAGAATCAACAAATCCAGGAGCTGATTCTTTGAGAAAATCAACAGGATAAACCCTTAGTCAGACTAATCCGAGGGCACAGAGAGTGTATGCAAATTAACAAAATCAGATGAAAAGGTCGACCTTGTCTCTGAGGTGTGTTTCCTGTAGGCAGCAGAATGCAGGGTCCTCATTGCGTATCCAGTTTGTTAATCTATGTCTTTTTATTGGGGAGTTGAGACCATTGATACTGAGAGATATTAAGGAATAGTGATTATTGCTTCCTGTTATATTCATATTTGGATGTGAGATTATGTTTGTGTGCTTTTCTCCTCTTTATTTTGTTCCCAAGATGATTAGTTTCTTGCTTTTTCTAGGGTATAGCTTGCCTCCTTATGTTGGGCTTTACCATTTATTATCCTTTGTAGTGCTGGATTTGTAGAAAGAAATTATGTAAATTTGGTTTAGGGTTCAGTGCAGAATTCTATCAGACCTTCATAGAAGACCTCATACCAACACTATCCAAACTATTCCACAAAATTGAAACAGACGGAGTACAACCGAATCCTTCTATGAAGCCACAATTACTCTTATAACTAAACCACACAAAGACCCAACAAAGAAAGAGAACTTCATACCAATTTCCCTTATGAATATTGATGCAAAAATATTCAAGAAAATTCTGGCAAACCGAATCCAAGACCACATTAAAACAATCATCCAACATGATCAAGTAGGCTTCATCCCAGGCATGCAGGGATGGTTTAATATATGGAAAACCAACAACGTGATTCATTATATAAACTAACTGAAAGAACAAAACGATATGATCATTTCATTAGATGCTGAGAAAGCATTTGACAAAATTCAACACCCCTTCATGATAAAAGTCCTGGAAAGTATAGGAATTCAAGGCCCATACCTAAACATAGTAAAAGCCATATAGAGCAAACCAGTAGCTAACATTAAACAAAATGGAGAGAAACTTGAAGCAATCCCACTAAAATCAGGGACTAGAAAAGGCTGCCCACTCTCTCCCTACTTATTTAATATAGTTCTTGAAGTTCTAGTCAGAGAAATCAGACAACAAAAGGAGATCAAAGGGATACAGATCGGAAAAGAAGAAGTCAAAATATCACTATTTGCAGATGATATGATAGTATATTTAAGTGATCCCAAAAGTTCCACCAGAGAACTACTAAAGCTGATAAACATCTTAGCAAAGTGGCTGGGTATAAAATTAACTCAAAGAAATCAGTAGCCTGCCTCTACACAAAAGAGAAACAGGCAGAAAAAGAAATTAGGGAAACAACACCCTTCATAATAGTCCCCAATAACATAAAATACCTCGGTGTGACTTTAACCATGCAAGTGAAAGATCTGTATGATAAGAACTTCTAGCCTCTGAAGAAAGAAATTGAAAAAGACCTCAGAAAATGAAAAGATCTCCCATGCTCATGGATTGGCAGGATTAATATTGTAATAATGGCCATTTTACCAAAAGCGATCTACAGATTCAATGCAATCCCCATCAAAATACCAATCCAATTCTTCAGAGTTAGACAGAACAATTTGCAAATTCACCTGGAATAATTAAAAACCCAGGATAGCTAAAACTATCCTCAACCATAAAAGGACTTCTGGGAGATCACTATCCCTGAACTCAAGCAGTATTACAGAGCAAGAGTGATTAAAAACTGAATGGTATTTTTATAGAGACAGACAGATAGACCAGTGGAATAGAATTGAAGACCCAGTAATGAACCCACACACCTACGGTCACTTGACATTTGACAAAGGAGCTAAAACCATCCAGTAGAAGAGAGACAGAATTTTCAACATATAGTACATGTTCAACTGGAGGTCAGCACATAGAAGTATGCAAATAGACACATTCTTATCACCCTGTACAAAGCTCAAGTCCAAGTGGATTGCGGACCTCAACATAAAACCAGATACACTGAAACTACTAGAAGAGAAAGTGGTGAAGATTCCTTAAACAGAGGCACTGGGGAGTATTTCCTGATGAGAACACTGCAAAAGGCTTATGCTCTAATATAAATAGTACCTCATAAAATTGCAAAAGTTCTATAAGCTAAAGGACACTCTCAATAGGACAAAAGGGCAACCAATAGTTTGGGGAATGATCTTTAACAATCCTACATCTGATAGAAGGCTAATATCCAATATATCTATATCTATATCTATATCTATATCTATATCTATATCTATATCTATATCTATATCTATATCTATATCTATATCTATATCATCTATATCTATATCTATATCATCTATATCTATATCTATATTCTATATCTATATCATCTATATCTATATCTATATCATCTATATCTATATTCTATATATATATATGAGAGAGAGAGAGAAAGAGAGAGAGAGAGAGAACTAGGAGAAGTTAGACTCCATAGACTAAATAATAGGTCAAATAACCGTCATAAAATTGGGGTACAGAGCTAAACAAAGAATTTTCAGCTGAGGAATATCAAATGGCCAAGAAAACAACTAAAGAAATGTTCAACATCATTAGTCATCAGGGAAATGCAAATTAAAACAACACTCAGATTCCACCTCACACTAGTCAGAATGGCTAAGATAAAAAACTCAGGTTACAATAGATGCTGGCAAGGATGTGGAAAAATAGGAACATTTCCTCCACTGTTTGTGGGATTGCAAATTGGTGCAACCACTCTGGAAATCAGTCTGGAGGTTCCACAGAAATTTGGACATAGTACTACCTGAGGACCTTGCTATACCATTCCAGGGCATACACTCAAAAAATTCTCCAAAATATAACATGCTCCACTATGTTCATAGCAGCCTCATTTATAATAGCCAGAAGCTGGAAAGAACCCAAATGCCCTTCAACAGAGGAATGGATACAGAAAATGTGATACATTTACACAATGGCGAACTATTCAACTATTAAAAAACAATTATTACCTGAATTTCTTAGACACATGAATGGAACTAGAAAATATCATCCTGAGTGAGGTAACTGAGTCACAAAAAACACACCTGGTATGTATTCACTGATAAATGGATATTAACCCAAAAGCTTGGAATACCTATGAAAAAATCACAGATCATATAAAGCCCAAGAAGAAGGAAGACCATAAGGTGGACGGCTACTTCATTCCTTCTTAGAAGGGAGAACAAAATACTCATGGGAGAAAATACAGGGACAAAGAATAGAGCAGGGACTGAAGAAAAGGTCATCCAGAGACTGCCCCACCTGGGGATTCATCCCATATGCAGCCATCAAACCCAGGCACTATTGGTGATACCAAGAAGTGCTTGCTGACAGGAGCCAGATATGGGTGTCTCCTGAGAGACTCTGCCAGAGCCCTACTGATACAAATGAGGATGTTTGCAGATGACCAGTGAACTGAACAAAGAGACCCCAATGGAGGAGTTAGAGAAAAGATGGTAGCAGCTGAAGGGTTTTGCAACCCCATAAGAAGAACAGAAACATCAACCATCCAGACCACACTAGAGCTCCCAGGGACTAAACCACCAACCTATGTGTACACATGGAGAGACCCATGACTACAGCCACGTATGCAGCAAAGGATGGCACTGTCCAGCATCAATAGGAGGAAAAGCCCTTGGTCCAGTGAAGGCTTGTTTCCCCAGTGTAGGTGAATGCTGGTGTGTTGAAGCGGGAGTGGGTGGTGGGAGTGGGAGCATCTTCATAGAAACAGGGAAGGGTGGTATGCAATAAGGGGGAGGGGATAACATTTGAATTGTACATACATAAAATATACAATAAAAATAAATTTGAAATGCATCCCTGGGCATGTCTTTGAGGCTATAGTCAGGTACAAATTGATCATAATGGCCTGAACTTTTCTGTATCTTAATTGTCACTTGGCATAAACCTAAACATACTATTAATTAGAGGTGGAACTTGGGAAGATTTATCCTGGTTGATTATACACTTTATGTGGATATGCCTCTTAATATCATGTCTTAGTTAGGGTTTTACTGCTGTGAACAAACACCATGACAACTCTTATAAGGACATTTAATTGGGGTGGCTTAAAAGTTCAGAGTTTCATTCCTTTATCACCAAGGTGCAAACATGGCAGCATCCAGGCAGGTATTGTGTAGGAGGAGCTGAGAGTCTTGCATCTTTATCTGAAGGCTGCTAGAGGAATAATTGGTTCTAGGCAGCTATAATGAGGCTCTTACAGCCCATGCCCACAGTGACACACCCACTCCAACAGGGCCACTTCCTGGGCTGAGCATATAAAACCATCATAGGTCTTATATTGATCTTAGCCTATTTTTCTTGGTCTCTCATTCCTGGGACTACATCATACATGGCTGTGCTTGTATCTCTCTCTGTCTCTGCCTCTCTGTTTCTCTCTGACTTTGTCTCTCTGTCTCTCTCTCTGTCTCTCTCTGTCTCTGTTTCTCTCTCTCTCTCTCTGTGTGTGTGTGTGCGTGCGTGCGTGTGTGTGTGTGTGTGTGTGTGTGTGTGTGTTTGGGCATTTCAAAGGAAACATTCACTAACTGTGGAGAATATGCTTAACTTGAGATATAGTGGTGCTATTTTATGGAGTAGGAGCCTCTGTGGAATAAAAATAGAAAAAAAAGCTAGTCAGTTAATGAAAGGTCTACTACTCATCTCTTCCTGAATGTTTGTAACTATTATGGTTTATGCCAGCCAAGGATATCAGACTTCAGCTTAATAAGTCTTTCAATAAGAACATGTATTAGCTCCACTCTGCAGAAAGCTTCTAGGATTCACTGTTAGACAAGGATGGTTCAGGCTTCTATATTCTTAGTCCCGGCTGCTATACATTTATTTATGTCTCTATTATGTTGATAGGAATTTTTAAATTACCAAGACGTCTAAATGTCTATAGTCTAAAAGTCTTTATTTTTCTAATATTTTCTGAAAATTGCAAGATATACATTTATCACCCATAATATTAATAATTTCTGATTTCTAAAGTACCCAGCCAAGCAACCAACATAGTGTTTGGCATTTTAAAGAAGTAGCATCTTACTTTATATAACTCATTCATCCCAGATGCTTTCAACTCCCTGAATTCCTGTTTCCTCTGTGCAACAGAAGCCATTGCCGATTATAGTGTACATTCCACTGTCTCTATTTTCCAGAGAGTCTTTAGTAACTCATTTGGATTGTTCTAACTAATCAGCTTTCTCTTGGTTTATGTCTATGTCAATTTTTTTCCATAATCTAACAATGCACCAACATATAAATTGTTCAAATAAGAGTCCTGCAAGTTAGCATAACTTAATGCAAAAATACAAGCTTGCTTATATTTCAAACAAAGTTTACATTAACTGTAACTTCAAATGAGTTATTAGAAATTTGTGGAACTAAATAAATTTAGAATATTTGCATGAAAATTTAATTATTATACTTCTTTAATCTACATACTGCTGAATGTGCACAGGGAAAGGGTAATTTAGGAAGTTGAGAGAATATTTAATACCTTATAAAGCATCTGGAAGGAATGTGTTATATAAAGTAAGATGTTACATGTTTAAATGTCAAAAGACATGTTTTTCGCTTGGTTGCTTACATTAGAAATCAGAAGTTCTGAATATTATGGCTGATAAATGCATATCCTCCCAATTTCAGAGAACATTGAAAAAGTAAAGAAATCTAAATGTATATTAAACATTCCAAATAAATATCTGTGAAGTTTGCTGGTCGTATGTTATTGTTTCTGTGACCAAGGTAAAAGAGACTGAATTAGCTGTAAAACACAATGGTTTTAAAACAAAAAATCACTCACCAATATTAAGGCAATTAACTTAACCCCTGAAACAAAATAAGCCTTCCTTCCTTTGAAATTGTTTCTCTGCAATGCCTGTCACATTAGTGGAGACCTCATTAATGCAGCCAGAGACAGTAAAGTTATACTAAATTCCTAAAATGCCCAACACTTTGGAGTGTTTGTTTCTTCAAAGTAAAGCTACTTAACAAGTTTTTAATAATGACTAAATATTTGTTGTATACTTTTTTTGTAGTAGAGCAACTGATGGATAGTATACTTTTTGTAGTATAGATATTGTAGGATTCTTCACTGTGCTTAGTTAATTATAGATTACTTTTAGTTGATTAAGCAATAACATGATCACAAAAAGATAGCTTTGATACAGTTTATGTGAGATAACTTGCTATAAAATAAACTTTTATATAGCATGGCTTAATATAATAAATTACTATATAAGACTTTTAACACATTTTCTTTCTCACCCTACTTTCTCTACAATCTTCTAACAGTAAATCCATTTCTCTAATGGTGCTAACTAGGGCTGCTAGGCAGAGATATGCATGACATGCAATGGAAAACATTTGCAGAGGAGAAACTACCGAAAGAAAAATATAAACAGATTTGCTTTGTGCTTGTCAGAAAGGGCTTAGTAAACAAATGGAGCAAGGGTATAAGACTGCTTTAAGTTGTACTCACCATGTACTCAGATGTAACGCATTCAGGTAGTAAGTTGTTGAAGCTGATTTTACCATCAGCAAAGTAAATTCCATACTTACCACCAATACTAAGCTAAGAAGCTATGACTAGACCAATTGTAGGTATTAAGAAAAAGCCTCTCACTATTATTTTGCTACATGGATATACTTTCAAACCAATGCTCAGCAACTTGTTATATCCATAGATTAGTGCCTATGCCATCTTTCACTAAAGGAGATTGCAGGATGCTTAGCCCTATATTGGACATCTATATTAAACCCCCTTCTCTCAAGGTTCAGAGATCACTGTGGAACATGTTAGAAAGAGAGTTCATGGATGACATCAAAAAATATGTTCTCTGGACATAGTGGGGCATATGAATGCACAGTAGCTGCAAAAACATTGCCAAGCATGACTTTTCAATCCTGTCTGGGGACATATTGGTAATTGGCAGATATGAAGAGAACAAGAGTTGATTTTCTTTTAAGAATGTGTCCTCCTGTTACTTGACCATGCTCCAGTGGAAAACCACACAGCCAAGAACAAACAGCAGCAGCACAGATTGGGCTTGACAGGTTTCAAAAAATAGAAAAAAAAAGCACAATGATAAATCCGTAGGGTAGTGTCTAGGATGGTAATATCTAGTGGTATCTAGGAGGATAGTATATAGTAGGGTAGTAGTAGGGTAGTATCTAGCTTTAGGAGAAGGTATATGCGGATAAATATCAGAAAAATATATTAAATTCTCAAAAGATTAAATATCTAAATATACATATAGATACTTTTATTAAATTGTTACATAAAAGAAAAATCATTTAAATATTAGTAGAATGCCATTTAAACTGTAATAGCTAATCACATATTAGTAAGGTGAAGCATATCTGTTTCCTAAATCATCATCATGTTTTCATGATGAAATCTTTCTAAGCACATCATGACAGGGAAGAAATGAACAAGGGAAGGATACCTGCCAGTATGGAAGCATACTGAGTACATACTTAAATTCAAGTGATAAATGTGGTAAAGTTAACTTTTAAATCGAAATAATGATCATATTTGCAGATTTTTTTTAATTCTGCCCATATAGTAAGAAGAGATAAAGAGCAAAAGACCAAGTGATGCCACATGGACGATTATAGTTTGCCTAGGTGCTATATAAAAATAATAAAAGATGGTCCTTGGGCTCTTGTATTAGTTACTTCTGTGTTACTGCAGACAAAATACCTGAAAAAAAGAAGAAAACCTCATTTATACTAACAGACTCAGGGGAGATTGAGTTCATGCTGATGGAGAAAATATGGTGTTAGAAGTATACCACATTTTGACAAGTAATAAAACAGAAGCCATAACATAATAAACTATAGGCTATGTTCTTCAAAAGCTCATTCAATGCCCCTTTTCTGTGAGATAATCACTACCTTTTAAAGGTCTCATCACATATCCATACTTTGCCAACAGCTAGGGTCAATTTTTAGCCACATGGGTTTATGGGCAAGATATTACATTCAAATCACAACTGTCTTAATGATACCTAAAAGATTACAAGGGATGGCATTACCATTGTGGTACCAGAGTACAGAGGCATGGCTAACAGAATAATTTTAATTTTAAAGGCAAAGTTTTGGATGCTTGAATGATATTAAAACTTGCAGCTTGCTTCCAGACTTCAATTCCCTGTATTCCACTGCTGTCTATGTTGATAATCCCTGACTGGGAGGCAGCTGACCCAAGTGTGGCATGAACACTAGCTGCTGCTGCCACTCTAGTAGTCACAGGTTGTTAATCTATACGATTTCATTTCTACAAGCAACTAGAACTCATGGTCAATGGGGACATAGTTACCTCTTCTTAGATTGTGAAGGATAGTGACATTGGAACCTCTGAGACAGGAATCAGGCAGATGGCTGCCAGAAGGGTGCAATCATCACTGAGAATTCTCATCTTTGCTTATCTGACCCATGCATTAACACCATACTGTGAGTACAGCATGGCAGATGGAGTAGAACATGCAGTGTTCAAAGTGACCACAGATGAACTGCAACTATCTGACTAAAATTAGTAAGAGCTAAAATATGAGCTTTATCCAGTAGAATCACATGATGGTACTACATGGAGCCTGAAACTCATTTCCAACCAGGGGTCTGGAAGGCATACAATAAGTCAATAGTGATTATTTTAAAGTTGTAAAATTTAATAGTTATTGTCTGTCCTGCTGTTTTTCAGATTATCTTGGAGCTTGTTACCACTTTCAATTTCTCCCTGTTGGCATTCAAATGTCTGCCCTAGTGTTGTATTTTGGCAACAGATAACTTGTTTAAATTTGCAGGCTCACAGCTGGGGGTGTGTTTGCTTTAGATGAATCATAACTCTATCCTGACCCACATCTGATTTAGATAGTTAGATGAGATTTCAGGAGTTTTAGTTGATGTTGGAATGAACAAAGACTACAGGGGCCATTGGGATACAGAATAAATTCTGTCTTAGTCTACCTGTGCTTTTATAACAACATACCCAAGAATTGGAAATTCATAAAGAATGCTAATTAATTTTCTCACAGTTTTGGAAGTTCAGAATTCAAAGATTAAATGGATATAAGATTTAGTGGTCTGGTGAAAGCTTGATTTGGAATCATCCACAGAAACCAATGTTATCTTTCAACGTGGTAAAACAATGAAGCCTTTATATAAGGACTGTCATCTCCTTCACAAAGCAGAAGCCTCTGTAAGCCTCTGTATTACTTCTTGAAAGCCCCACATATTTAATCTTCTTTTGTGGTTCTGGGATCAAGCATGGGGCAAGCACATTTTCATTGAGCTTCAGTTCCATCCTGAGACAAACATTGTGATATATCATTTTGGCAATTACTTTTCAATATGGAATTGTAAATATAACACATTCAGGACGTGTAAAATATGCTTTGTATGTTAGAAAGACATTAAAGTTGGGAGGTAGGTGTGAAATTCAATGATGTGAATATTTGGGTCCTCTGAAATTGATATATTGTCATCTAGTTATTCATGTGATGATATTAGGAGGTAGGACTTGGGTAGATAGTTATTTCTGGTGAACGCTTGATTTGGAATCATCCACAGAAGCCAATGTTATCTTTCAACATGGTAAAACAATGAAGCCTTTATATAAAGACTGTCATCCCCTTCACAAAGCTTTATGAACAAGTTTCTAAAAGTAAAGAATATGGAAAATTTTAAAGAGACCTAATTGCCAGGTAGATTAGCTCATTATAAATTTCATGTAATTTTTTTTACAGATTTGATAAATTTACCAGTTAATTTAATATAAAACTATTATTATTTAGTAATAAACTAAATGGCAAATAAAGTAAGAAAACCATAACATTTGATTAACATAATCAATACATTTAATAAACAATTTGATGAAATATCTAAATATGAATTTGTCTTATATTCATAGCTGTTGATCATTATGAAAGAACTCAAAGCTTTGGGGAGATAGATGACTCAGTTAACGAAATGCTTGCAACATGAGCATGAAGACCTTAGTTGAGACCTTTACAACCCACAGGAAAAAATGAGTTTTCAATGTGTCCTAGGAATCTCAGCCTTGGAAGTGGAGTGGGGCCAGGTAGATTCCTGAAACTTACTGGCCAGTCAGACCAGTAAAATAGATGAATTTCTTGTAAATGAGAGACTGTCTCAGAAAATAAGGTGATCAAGGAAGACACTCTAGCCTCTACTTGTATATACACACATTTGTACTTGCATATAACCATACATACATACATACAGCACACACACACACACACACACACCTTAAAGTAGAATTGGATTTTTGACAATCATTTCAGAAATCAAAATTGTTTATTTCAATATATACCCTTTCAATAGACACAAAACAACATCAACAACTATATTTTAAGAAGCAATTAAAATCTAATGCTTTGTTATTTTTCTCCTTGAAGCCACTGAGAATAATTTCTAATTTTCATGTCTAAGAAGAGTTCAGTTCGTAAACTGAGTTTGGAAGCATGAGTTGGTCATGAGTGACTTGAATTCAAGGAAGTCAAATAACTTTCATTTGAAGAAACCTTCCTCAAGCAGAAAGCTTCTTTAAAGCTCAATTTGTGGAAAGTGTGAGGTGAGAGACACTGAAAGAAGCTTCAGTGTATTTACAAAGGTTTAGAGATCCTGCCTCGGCATAAATTCATAACTGTTTCCCAAAATTAAATCAAAGAGTATTCTTAGACACTTCTGTCATTTAGTAAACAGAAACTTAACATAAATCAGTAAGAATACACAACCAACAACTGCAGGTAAACGACCATGATCACTCAGGAGCTTATGGTAGAGAAAATGAACTTCAAAGACATAGATAAAAATGGGCTTCAAAGACGTAAAGAAAATGGAATCCAGGGACAAGAAAGAAATTAGTAGTCACATGAGATCCCTAAATGAGTTTCTCATTGTTATTGGGAACTAAGTGTCCATAAGGGTAACAGTAAGGCCTTGAGGAGTGATTTGGACATAAGAACTCTGATTGTTACTTTGGGGAAATAATTAGTTATCATTACTTTTCACAGCAGTTTTGGAGTTTCAAATTATTGATCTGAAATATTTCAAATTTCACAACAACAGGAGACCCTGTATAAAATTAACTCAAATAAATCATACCCTTCCTCTACACAAAAGAGAAACAAGCCGAGAAAGAAATTAGGGAAACAACACCCCTTCATAATAGTCCCAAATAACATAAAATACCTCGGTGTGACTTTAACCAACCTAGTGACAGATCTGTACAATAAGAACTTCAAACTTCTGAAGAAAGAAATTGAAGAAGATCTCAGAAGATGGAAAGATCTCCCATGCTCATGGATTGGCAGGAATAACAGAGTAAAAATGGCCATTTTACCAAAGGCAATCTACAGATTCAATACAATCCCCATCAAAATACCAATTCAATTCTTCAGAGAGTTAGATAGAACAATTTGCAAATTCATCTGGAATAACAAAAAGCCCAAGATACCTAAAACTATCCTCATCGGTAAAAGGACTTCTGGGGGAATCACTATCCCTGAACTCAAGCAGTATTACAGAGCAATAGTGATAAAAACTGCATGGTATTTGTACAGAGACAGACAGATAGACCAGTGGAATAGAACTGAAGACCTAGAAATGAACCCAAACACACCTATGGTCACTTGATTTTTGATAAAGGAGCCAAAACCATCCAATGGAAAAAAGATAGCATTTTCAGCAAATGGTTCTGGTTCAACTGGAGGTCAGCATGTAGAAGAATGCAGAATGATGCATTCTTATCACCCTGTAAAAAGCGTAAGTCCAAGTGGATCAAGTACCTCCACATCAAACCAGACACACTCAAACTAATAGAAGAAAAATAGGGAAGAATCTCAAACACATTGGCACTGTGGAAGACTTCCTGAACAAAACACCAATAGCTTATGCTCTAAGATCATGAATCCACAAATTGGATCTCATAAAACTGCAAAGATTCTGTAAGGCAAAGGACACTTTTGATAGGACAAAATGGCAACCAACAGATTAGGAAGAGATCTTTACCAATCCTACAACTGATAGAGGGCTCATATCCCAAATATACAAAGAACTCATGAAGTTAGACTGCAGGGAGATAAATTATCCTATTAAAAATGGGGTTCAGAGCTAAACAAAGAATTCACAGCTGAGCAATGCCGAATGACTGAGAAGCACCTAAAGAAACGTTCAACATCTTTAGTCATAAGGGAAATGCAAATCAAAACAACCCTGAGATTCCACCTCATACCAGTCAGAATGGCTGAGATCAAAAGCTCTGCTGACAGTAGATGCTGGCGAGGATGTGGAGAAAGAGGAACATTCTTCCATTCTTGGTGGGATGCAGATTTGTACAACCATTCTGGAAATCAGTCTGGAGGTTCCTCAGAAAATTGGTCGTTGAACTACCTGAGGACACAGCTATACCTCTCTTGGGAATATACCCAAAAGATGCCCCAACATATAACAAAGACACATGCCTCACTATGTTCATAGCAGCCTTATTTATAGCAGCCTTATTCATTACAGCCAGAAGCTGGAAAGAACCCAGATGCCATTCAACAGAGGAATGGATACAGAAAATGTGGTACATCTACACAATAAACTACTCAGCTATCAAAAACAATGACTTTATGAAATTCATAGGCAAATGGATGGAACTGGAAAATATCATCCTAAGTGAGGTAACCCAATCACAGAAAAACACTCATGGTATGCACTCATTGATAAGTAGATATTAGACCAAATGCTTGAATTACCCTAAATGCACAGAACACATGAAACTCAAGAAGCATCACCAATATGTGGATGCCTCACTCCTTCTTTAAAAGGGTAATAAGACTACCCTTGGGAGGGGATAGGGAGGCAAAGTTTTGAACAGAGACTGAAGGAACGACTATTCAGAGCCTGCCCCACATGTGGCTTATACATATACAGCCACCAAACTAGGTTAGATGGATGAAGCAAAGTGCAGGCTGATAGGAACCAGATGTAGATCTCTCCTGAGACACAGCCAGAATACAGCAATACATAGGCGAATGCCAGCAGCAAACCACTGAACTGAGAAGGGGACCCCCGTTGAAAGATTCAGAGAAAGGACTGAAAGAGCTTGAGGGGGCTTGAGACCCAATATGAACAACAATGCCAACCAACCAGAGCTTCCAGGGACTAAGCCACTACCCAAAGGCTATACATGGACTGACCCTGGGCTCCAACTGCATAAGTAGCAATGAGTAGCCTAATAAGGGCACCAGTAGAAGGGGAAGCCCTTGGTCCTGACAAGGCTGCAACCTCAGTGAACGGGATTCTTGGGGGAAGGGTGGTAATGGGAAGAGTATGGGGAGGGAAAAACCCATATAGATGGGAAGGGGTTAGGGAGATGTTGGCCTGGAAACCAGGAAAGGGAATAACATTTGAAATGTAAATAAAAAATACCAATTTAGTAAAGATGGAGAAAAATATAGAAATAAAGAAAAACTACTTAGATTTTCCACATCATTTTACCTATGAATAGTGTTATTTTAATCCTTTACTTTTCCATTCAAAACTCTCAAAAGTCCTATATATATATATATATATATATATATATATATATATATATATATACATATATATATATATATATGTGTGTGTGTGTGTGTGTGTGTGTGTGTGTGTGTGTGTACATATAATATTGGGAGAATATATATTGGAAGATATGATTTTCATACTGTTAGTGATTGATTTCTTTCTACATTTCAGTACCTTTGGTTCATGAAGCTAAAAAAAATGCTTATTTAAGAATTGATGTTTTCTCCTACTATGAAGTAAACAAGTAGACATCATCAATACTGGATTCATCTGCATGGATTGTATCACAAGAAAAACTTCATCTCCTTCTTCTCCTTCTCCTTCTCCTTCCCCTTCCTCTTCCTCCTCCTATTCCTCCTCCTCCTCTTCTTCTTCTTTCTCTTCTTGCTGTAAAGTTAAATATTTATTCAAATGTAGAACCTTCTGTCAGTCACAATACTTTAGAGCTACTTCATCCTTAGATTTCCAAATGTCTATTTTACATTGGATATTGTATTCATTGTACTTATTTACATTTCAAATGTTATCCCCCTTCCCTGTTTTTCCTCCTCAACCCCCTATCCAATTCCCCTCCCCCTGCTTCAACAAGGTTGCTCCACCATTCCACTCCACCCTCACTCCTCTAGCATTCCCCTATGCTGTGGCAGCGAGCAAGAGGGTCCCCTCCCAGTGATGCCAGATAAGGCCAATCTCTGCTACATATACACCACTTCTTGTAAAACTAAATAATGAGAGGCTTGTCAATAATTAAAGAGATGTGGGACTGAGATGCATGCTAGACATGATAGAATAGGAAGCTTGAAGGAGGCATCTTTATCCCTGTGGACGGCTCTATTTAAGACACAAGAAGAACCCTGGTTGGTTCAGTATTCTTATCTGTCCCCAGCTCATTTGCTAAGTGTGACTTTGTGAGAGACAAGGCTTCTCAACACAGCAGTTGATACATGTTTAAGCTTAACAACAACGGCCATTACTCACTGAACCATACAGTCTTTGAGGTTCATTGTGGTGTCCACCTTGCCCTTTCATATCAAAACATGTTTCTGCTTATAAATAGTGTCATGACTTCAGAGATTTCATCTCAGAATGGCTTTTTGCTACTGATGTGCTTTCTCATGTCTGTCATTGCCATACTCCTCATATATTTGGCTTGCTGTGAGTGGACACTGGGAAACCTTCACTGCCTATATCTTGGTGTGATTATTTCCTGGGTGATAGGCCACTCTGTTGGGCAAGTTTCTTGCAGATCAACATGTAGATGAAAGTTCCTGAGATGACTCTATCCAGATGATTTAATGATTCTATGGATTTTCTGGTTTGATTTCAGTAGTTTTAGGAAGTTAACTTGATTTGAATAATTTTGTGAACTTAGGGTAATTTATAGAAAATATAAATTTAGGGAATTAGGATAGCTGATACAAAGTTTTATGTTAGAATCAAGAATAAGGCATGCCCCATCCTCATAGAATGGCAAAACCTGCTTGAGTTAGAGAAAGGAGAAAAATGGGCTGTAGGCTTACATTTTCAAAACCTACTTTAATAAGGGTTCTTAAACACTTTAAGCTTCTCCTAGCCTACTACTTACCAGAGAAAAGGTTAATAGGTCAAAGGAGAATATGGACTTTTTTAGAAATTGTTCTTTGTGGGCAATTCTAATCATCAGTTCAATTCTCAAGAATCAGCAGTAGTAAGTAATTTAAATACCATTAACTTAAGGAATCAACAAAAGGAGTTCGATCCAGAAGAAATTGCAAGGCTCTGCCAATCTGCCTAAGACCACACAAGTGGCAAGAAGCCACTAGAATATCACAATAAGTTCTTTGGTGTGTTTATCTCTGGGAAGTCATGAAAAATGATGTTCAGCAAAGAAAGAAAGGCGAAACAATTCCACAGCATCAGTAGCAAAGTCCAAGGAAGACCAACAAAGAATGACAAGGCCGCTGAATGTTGTGTTATACTAATACCCTTTCCAGACATCATTTGTCTTCTCAAGAGTCTGCTCCACAAAACAGCATTCACGCTTTTTTAAGGCAGCTTCCAGAAAAACACAAATGTGTCTGTTCTCAGCAAAACATCTTCCCATGACGTGTCTGCTTCAGCAAAAACATCCTCTCATAAGACAGTTTTTCCAAAAAAAAAAAAAAAATCAGATGACAACTGAGTCTCCAAAGAAAACAGAAGTGTGTTACAATTGAAGAGACAGAAAGAATAGACTTTGGACAAGTTCATAATAATAATGATGATGTCGATGATGACAACGATGACGATGATGATGATAATAATAAAGCATATACTTTAGGTTGGGCATGAGTTCCTTGATCTTATGATTTAGGGATGAAGTAACACATTCTCAGTGTGCACAAGGAAAAAATAAGTTCATAATAAAGAGCAAGCAATTCTGTTATGAGTGAAAGAACAGAGAACAGAGGATTAGACAGCCTAGCCTATTAGAACTAAGATACAAGACAAATGATCTGCTGCTTGGTAACTATATGTTGTTTACAACTAAGCTTAGAGAGAATTGCTATACTATAGACTTATCTTGCTTAACTTCTGTTAATCAATGACTAAAATATTACTGCTTTGAGGTCACAGCAATCTTTTATGGAAAGAAAGATAGATGAGAATTATTTTGTTAGATATAACTTTCATATAAGAAATTTGTAATCAATAACCCTGTTGTAATTTCCTTTCCTCTCATGATTTTAATATGTTATTAAAGAATATGTTTTTGTGGTAACTAACTTTAGAAAATATGTAACTTATGGCTATGAAGTAATTCTCTTTCTAATAGAAAAACGTGTGTAAAACTTGGGTATAGAAAGGGGGTAAGAAAAAAATAAACTGCTAGAGAATGTCTTTGCTTCAACCTCTGTATCTCTGTCTCTGTGTCTCTCTGTCCCTCTGTCTCTCTTTTCTGTCTCTTTGTTTCCTGTCTCTCTCTGTCCCTCTGTACCTCTGTCTGTCTGCCTGTCTCTGTCTGTCTCTGTCTCTGTGTCTGTCTCTGTGTCTGTCTGTCTGTCTGTCTGTCTGTCTGTCTGTCTCTCTCTCTCTCTCTCTCTCTCTCTCTCTCTCTCTCTGTGTGTGTGTGTGTGTGTGTTTTCTCCCATTTCTTTTCTTTAATTGCTGGCTACCATAAGCAGCAGCCACTATTGGTATCTGGACAGATCCCATCAACTGCTGTTAGTGCTGACCCTGAAGAAGCTGCACTGACAGTCCTCTACCCAACCCATGCTACTCTGTGCTAACTGTGTTGGCCTACTCTGTGATGTCAAAGCACTTTTACTTACTTTAAGGAAAAAATGGTCAATCTGGAAGCCGTCATCTTAAAATGTTATATTTGCTGCACTAAAATAAATGAACAATGCAGGGTAGTGCTTGTTTTATATTTAAAACTAGGAGAAAGGTGACTTTGAAGCACCATTCAAAGTTTCCCCAGCCCCATCATTACCTTTCCAGACTTGGCATGTATTTTTAAATGCTCAGTCACCTTTGCTTGTCTTTCACAACTTTACCTCAGAGGTGACCGCTCTTTGCTATTGGGAAGCCTTATTATCCAGCCGACTTCTGTGCTGATTCTGTTCCCATGTAATTGGGGCCCTTACCTGCTAGCACCATTTTGGATCTGTAAAAATCTGTTCAGTATTCCTGCTGTCATTGAAAGCTATTGTTAAGCCATTCAAGCAAAGCATTTGGGGTTGCACAGAGGTGGCAGGTATCACACACTGTGTTCTTTTGTGTATGGACAATTTGCTGCTCTTTTAAATAGTTTTCTAGTAGACCTAGTATTTCTGAAGCTGGAAAGGGAGAACCTTTACACTTTTCCCAGATTTCTGCTTGTAAAAGCTGTAATACCAACATAATTTTGGACCAAACTTTCCTTACTTGAATAAAAATCATTTAAATGCAGTCTTTAACTAATGAATATGTTTAAAATAACGAAGTTTATTGGCAATAGCAACCCAGAGTGGGAGGCTCAGTTGCCTTTATTAGTGTAGCCTACAGTAAATTTATCAGATTCCTGTAGAAGGCCATACAATCAAGTCTATACAGGCAACACAAATTTATGTAGTGGGTTTAATGACAAAAGAAACTGAGTGGGTAAGGATGTTGCTTGGCAGAGTGGAAAAGGTTTTCCTAATCAAAACACATATAAAATTCTTGAAGAACTAATACAAATGAGGTTATCAAAATAATGCCCATTGTTTAGAAAGTATTCTAAAGCAAAGGCTAACCTGAAGCAGGCAATTAAGACAGAAATGATCAATGGGTCTACTTCTGTCTTTAAATATAATGGGCATTTAGCTGGACTGAGCCATTGAAGGTTTTAAAAATAACATATATCTATAAATATATGCTGATAGTATGACAGAATTATGCTGTCGGCACAATCGTTTTCTCAAAGACAATTTTCGGTTTTAAAAGGTTATTTTTCCCCTTTTTATTGGATTTTTTATTTACATTTCAAATGTTATCACCTTTTCCAGTTTCCCTTCCAGAAACCTGCTATCCCATCGCCCTCCACCTGCTTCTATGAGAGTGCTCCCTTACCCACCCACTCCGTCCCTCTCTCCTCACCACCCTGACATTCCCTACACTGAGGCATTGAGCCTTAACAGAACCAAGGACATCTCTTCCCATTGATGCCTGACAAGGTCATCCTCTGCTACATATGTGGATGGAGCCATGATTCAATCTTTGTGCATTCTTGTGATGGTGGTTTAGTCCCTGGGAGCTCTGGAATTTCTGGTTGTTTGGTATTTTTTTTCTTCCTATGGGGTTGCAAACTCCATCAGCTCCTTCAGTCTGATATACCATGAGTGGTATATCAAGGCACTAATGCCGTGAGTGGCTGTGAAAACAAGCTGAACCTGAATCTTGACATCTCACTCAAGAAACACTATTTTAAATGAATTTCTCAAAATCATTTTTATACTGTGCTTTTTTTTCCTTCTTAGCTACTTTCTTCCCCTAGTAAGACAGGTTTATATCTATAAGCAGCACTGTACTGGGGAGCTTAAATGAATCCTTAAATTAAAAAGTTATAATGTTCTTTTACTTCTATTTCCAAAGTGATAAGGGTACCACGGCAGGATAGTCAACAGCTTACCTCTGCAAATACAGAGTAAGATTGTCCTTACTAATTTCTGCTTCACTTACTGACTGTGAGATGGTTCTGAGTCCAATGGCTGAAGATATATGCTCCAATGTTTTAAGGAATAGGACTGTCTAGTAGTCAGCTATCTCTGCAAATTGGTTAAGTTTTGTGAGCTATGTTTGTGCTTCCTATATATTCAGGTAATATTTAATTTGTTCTTGGATCTCTGGCAGGGTTGAAAATTAGTTATACTCTCATAATCAAACTTAAATGGTTTAGCAGTATGGAAGCTCCATATGGAGTTGCTTCAGTTGTGGCAACATACCCACTGGGCAAGAATTGCCCTAATTCATCTAAAGACAAATAGATTTGAAAGAATGGTTTTCAGATGATAATGCAAATTAAAATCCAAACATAATTCAGGTATAGAATTGTAAACTCTTTAAATTAGGATTGATGTTAGAGTAATGAACCTAAATTGACAAAATTGATAGACTTAATTTTATTAGCCTATATCATACCTTATACTATACAAAATGGTTTAAACTGTAGTCATTGTATATCTGCGAGAAATGGACAAAGGGGGGTCAGGGATTTCATGTATTGCTTGTATTGTGTTATTTTGGAATTGCACAAGAGTCCCAGATGTGAAACACTGAGGATCCCTGTCCCCAGCTGGTTCTGGTTGGTAAATAAAGTTGTTGGCATCCAATGGCTAGACAGAGATACAGAGGCATGACTTTAGAATTCCCAGGCCAGAGAACAGAGGGAAGAAGAAGGATTTAGTGTTGCTGTGCTGGGGAAGCAGAAGGACTAGGCTTCAGAGCTGCAGAAGGAAAAGCATACAATCATGTAAGAGCCAGGCAAGAGCAGCCCCAGGGACCTCCACCAATTGGATCCGGGTTGGCAAAAATAGAATATAGATTTTAGTAAGTAATAAATCAGGGTTATCAGACTGGGAGGCATTAGCAATATGGAAGTTTGGTAGTGACCCAGCCATTAGGCTGATTAAGGCATATTAAAATAGAAGACTACATGTGTGTATCTTTCATTCAAGAATCCAGGCCATTGGAGCAGTTACCAAGGAATGTGTGTGCATCCACTGGGGAGATCAGAGTAGATTAATGAACTACAGCTACACACATGGGTCAATTTTCTCTCATGCTGTTTATCCCTTGATTACTTTAATGGTTAGAAAGACCTTAGCTAAGATTTCTTCAGTTTTACACACTTCAATATCTGTGAGCCCAGCAACAATTTTTAATGTTATTATACAGCCAGCAACAAATGTATAAATATTTAAGTTCTATTGCAAAGTAACATGCATTAACATTGAACAATGGAATCTTCAAAGTCTTTCTCTTAGTGGGTTCTAGCACCAAAGTCTCCAATATGTGGAAGAATTCAGTGGGCAGAAGTCTGTAGAAGCAACTCAGCAACGATTTGATCCAAGGAAATCCTCTTCTGCTACCTACTGGAAACCAAGATAAGTCACTGGCTTTATCAAGTTTAATTCTCAAATTAGTGGATTATGGCTCATTGCAGTTTAGTAGAATAAACTGGTGTTTAGCACATTCATTGAGTCAGTGGGCCTGAGTTTCCTTCTATTACATCTCTTCTACAATATATCGAAGGTTTGCTATTAGGTCAATATGGTTCATTTGGGTCAGTAGTGAATTTTAGAATTCTTTTAATGTTGTAATCAGGACCACTACAGAAAAAAAAATCCTGAAAACAGAGCATCACAAATAAATAGAGATGGGGGTCTTGTCTTGCTGTTCTTGATTATTTTTCTACCTAACTGGATCTGTAGAATCAGATAGACTGAGAAGATCATGAAACTGCTGGTATTTTAAAAATATAATTTAAATTACTTTACATTTGTTTAGTATGATGCTATTAAGAAATAAATGGTTCATTTGCATGTTCCCATAATTATTTGTAATTTAATTCCATGGCAATGTGAGGAAACTTTACATGATTTGTTCAAATGATTTCATATTCCTAAATTTACACTCTTAGTACAACACCTGAAATTTGAGTGATTTATTTTGGTCTTCTTTACCTGTCTGGAGATTTATTCCTAAGCCGCTGACATTTGTGTGTGTGCATGATTTTCTTTTCTTTTTTTCATCTTTATTAACTTGGATATGTCTTATTTACACTTCGATTGTTATTCCTTTTCCCGGGTTCAAGGCCAACATCCCGCTAACCCCTCCGCCTCCCCTTATCTATGGGTGTTCCCCTCCCAATCCTCCCCTATAACTGCACTCCCGCCAACAATCACATTCACTGGGGGTTCAGTCTTGGCAGGACCAAGGGCTTCCCCTTCCACTGGTGCTCTTACTAGGCTATTCATTGCTACCTATGAGACCAGGGTCAGTCCATGTATAAACTTTGGGTAGTAGCTTAGTCCCTGGAATGTTGGTTGGCATTGTTGTTCATATCGGATCTCAAGCCCCTTAAAGCTCTTTCAGTCCTTTCTCTGATTTCTTCAACGGGGGTCCCGTTCTCACTTCAGTGGTTTGCTGATGGCATTCACCTATGTATTTGCTGTATTCTGGCTGGGTCTCTCAGGAGAGATCTACATCCGGATCCTGTCAGCCTGCACTTCTTTGCTTCATCCATCTTTTCTAGTTTGGTGGCTGTATATGTATGGGCCACATGTGGGGCAGGCTCTGAATAGGTGTTCCTTCAGACTCTGTTCTAGACTTTGCCTCCCTATTCCTTCCCAAGGATATTCTTGTTCCCCTTTTAAAGAAGGAGTAAAACATTCACATTTTGGTCATCCTTCTTGAGTTTCATGTGTTCTGAGCATCTAGGGAAATACGAGCATTTGGGCTAATATCCACTTATCAATGAGTGCATACCATGTATGTTTTTCTGTGATTGGGTTACCTCACTCAGGATGATAATTTCCAGTTCCATACATTTGCTTATGAATTTCATAAAGTCATTGTTTTTGATAGCTAAATAATATTCCACTGTGTAGATGTACCACATTTGCTGTATTCATTACTCTGTTGAAGGGCATATGGGTTCTTTTCAGCTTCTGGCTATTATAAATAAGGCTGCAAATACATAATGGAGCATGTGTCTTTGTTATATGTTGGGGCATCTTTTGGGTATATCTCCAAGAGAGGTATAGCTGGGTCCTCAGGTAGTTCAATATGCAATTTTCTGAGGAACCTTCAGACTGATTTCCAGAATGGTTGTACCAGTCTGCAATCCTACCAACAATCTTTCTCCACATCCTCGCCAGCATCTGCCGTCACTGGAGGTTTTTATCTCAGCCATTCTGACTGGTGTGAGGGTTGTTTTGATTTGCATTTCCCTTATGTCTAAAGATGTTGAACATTTCTTTAGGTGTTTCTCAGCCATTCGCATTCCTCAGCTGTGAATTGTTTGTTTAGCTCTGAACCCCATTTTTTAATAAGGTTATTTGCCTCCTTGCAGTCTAACTTCTTGAGGTCTTTGTATATTTTGGATATAAGCCCTCTATCAGTTGGAGGATTGGTAAAGATATTTTCGCAATCTCTTGGTTTATGTTTTGTCCTAACAGCAGTGTCCTTTGCCTTGCAGAAGCTTTGCAGTTTTATGAGATCCCATTTGTCAATTCTTAATCTTAGAGCATAAGCCATGGGTGTTTTGTTCAGGAAATTTCTCCAGTACCCATGTGTTCGAGATTCTTCCCCACTTTTTCTTCTATTAGTTTGAGTGTATCTGGTTTGATGTGGAAGTCCTTGATCCACTTGGACTTAAGCTTTGTACAGAGTGATAAGCATGGATCTTTCTGCATTCTTCTACATGCTGACCTCGAGTTGAACCAGCACCATTTGTTGAAATTGCTATCTTTTTTCCATTTGATGGTTTTGGCTCCTTTGCCAAAACTCAAGTGACCATAGGTGTGTGGGTTCATTTCTGGGTCTTCAATTCTGTTCCATTGGTCTATCTGTCTGTCTCTGTACAAATACCATACAGTTTTTATCACTATTGCTCTGTAATATTGCTTGAGTTCAGGGATAGTGATTCCCCCAGAAGTCCTTTTATTGTTGAGGTTAGTTTTAGATATCCTGGGTTTTTTGTTATTCCAGATGAATGTGTAAATTTTTCTGTCTAACTCTCTGAAGAATTGGATTGGTATTTTGATGGGGATTGTATTGAACCTGTAGATCACTTTTGGTAAAATGGCCATTTTTACCATATTATTCCTGCCAATCCATGAGCATGGGCGATCTTTCCATTTTCTGAGATCTTCAATTCTTTCTTCAGAAGTTTGAAGTTTTTATCATACAGATCTTTCACTTGCTTGGTTAATGTCACACCGAAGTATTTTCTATTATTTGGGACTAATATGAAGGGTGTTATTTCCCTAATTTCTTTCTTGGCTTGTTTCTCTTTTGTGTAGAGGAAGGCTACTGACTTATTTGAGTTAATTTTATACCCGGCCACTTTGCTGAAGGTGCTTATCAGCTTTAGTAGTTCTCTGGTGGAACTTTTAGGATCACTTAAATATAGAATCATACCGTCTACAAATAATCATACTTTGACTTTTTCCTTTCCAATCTGTAGCTCTTTGATGTCCTTTTGTTCTCTGATTGCTCTGGCTAGGACTTCAAGAACTATATTGAATAAGTAAGGAGAGAATGGGCAGCCTTGTCTAGTCCCTGATTTAACTGGGATTGTTTCAAGTTTCTCTCCATTTAGTTTAATATTAGCTACTGGATTGCTGTATATGGCTTTTACTATGTTTAGGTATGGGCCTTGAATTCCTGTCCTTTCCAGGACTTGTATCATGAAGGGCTGTTGAATTTTGTCAAATGCTTTCTTAGCATCTAATGAAATTTTCATGTGGTTTTTAC
The DNA here is from genome assembly GCF_021556685.1 of Rattus norvegicus. Lineage (NCBI taxonomy): Eukaryota > Metazoa > Chordata > Mammalia > Rodentia > Muridae > Rattus > Rattus norvegicus. Next base: position 45,897,099 of record NC_141547.1, on the reverse strand, counting down.
CTTTCAGTTTGTTTATATAGTGGATTACGTTGATTATTTTCCATATATTAAACCATCCCTGCATGCTTGGGATGAAGCCTACTTGATCATGGTGAATAGTTGCTTGGATGTGCTCTTGGATTCTGTTTGCCAGTATTTCATTGAGAATTTTTGCGTCGATATTCATAAGGGAAATTGGTCTTAAGTTCTCTTTCTTTGTTGGGTCTTTTTGTGGTATAAGAGTAATTTTGGCGTCATAGAAGGAATTTGGTAGCACTCCATCCGTTTCAATTTTGTGGAATAGTTTGGATAGTATTGATTTGAGGTCTTCTATGAAGATCTGATAGAATTCTGCACTGAACCCGTCTGGACCTGTGGTCTTTTTGGTTAGGAGAACGTTAATGACTGATTTTATATTTTAGGAGTAAGGGGGTTGTGTAAATGGTTTATCTGTTCCTGATTTAAATTTGCTAACTGGTATCTGTCTAGGAAATTGTCCATTTCCTGCAGATTTTCAAGTTTTGTTTAATACAGGCTTTTTTAATAGGATCTGATGATTTTTCGAATTTCCTCTGACTCTTTCGTTTTGTCTCCCTTTTCATTTCTGATTTTGTTAATTTAGACACACTCTCTGTGCCTTCTTGTTAACCTGGCTAAGGGTTTATCTATCTTGTTGAGTTTCTCAAAGAACTAGCTTTTGGTTTTGATTCTTTGTATACTCCTTTTTGTTTCTACTTGGTTAATTTCAGCTGTGAGTTTGATTATTTCCTGCCTTCTACTCATCCTGGGTGTATTTGCTTCTTTTTGTTCTAGAGCTTTTAGGTGTACTCTCAAGCTGCTGATATATGCTCTCTGCTATTTCTTTCTGCAGGCCCTCAGAGCTTTGGGTTTTCCTCTTAGCACAGCTTTCACTCTGTCCCATAAGTTTGTGTATGTTTTATTTTCATTTTCATTAAATTCTAAGAAGTCTTTAATTTCTTTCTTTATTTCTTCCTTGCCCAAGTTATCATTGAGTAGAGCATTGTTCAACTTCCATGTATATGTGGGCGTCCTTCCCTTATTGTTATTGAAGACCATCTTGAGCCCGTGGTGGTCTGATAGGATACATGGGATCATTTCTATATTTTTGTATCTGTTGAGGCCTGTTTTATGAATGATTATATGGTCAATTTTGGAGAAAGTACCATGAGCTGTTGAGAAGAAGGTATATCCTTTTGTTTTAGGATAGAATGTTCTATAAATATCTGTTAAGTCCATTTGGTTCATGACTTCTCTTAGTATGTCTTTGTCTCTCTTTAATTTCTGTTTCCATGACCTGTCGATTGATTAGTGTGGGGTGTTGAAATCTCCTACTATTATTGTGTGAGGCGCAATGTGTGCTTTGAACTTTAGTAAGGTTTCTTTTATATATAGGTGCCCTTGTATTTGGAGCGTAGATATTTAGGATTGAGAGTTCATCTTGGTGGATTTTTCTTTTGATGAATATGAAGTGTCCTTCCTTATCTTTTTTGATGACTTTTAGCTGACAATTGATTTTATTAGATATTAGAATGGTTACTTCAGCCTGCTTCTTCCAACCATTTGCTTGGAAAGTTGTTTTTCAGCCCTTCACTCTGTGGTAGTGTCTGTCTTTGTCTCTGAGGTGTGTTTCCTGTAGGCAGCAGAATGCAGGGTCCTCATTGCATATCCAGTTTGTTAATCTGTGTCTTTTTATTGGAGAATTGAGTCTATTGATAATGAGAGATATTAAGGAATAGTGACTGTTGCTTCCTGTTATATTCGTATTTGGATTTGATCTTATATTTGTGTATTTTTCTTCTTTTTGTTTTGTTGCTGAGACGATTAGTTTCTTGCTTTTTCTAGGGTGTAGCTTGGCTTCTTATGTTGGGCTTTACCATTTAATATCCTTTGAAGGGCTGGATTTGCAGAAAGATATTGTTTAAATTTGGTTTTGTCATGGAGTATCTTGGTTTCTCCAACTATGTTAATTGAGAGTTTTGCTAGATACAGTAACCTGGGCTGGTATTCCTGTTCTCTTAGGGTCTGTGCGAAATCTGTCCAGGATCGTCTGACTTTCATAGTCTCTGGTGAGAAGTTTGGTGTAATTCTGATAGGTCTGCCTTCAAATGTTACTTGATCTTTTTCCCTTACTGCTTTTAATATTTTTTCTTTGTTTTGTGCATTTGGTGTTTTGACTATTATGTGACAAGAGGAGTTTCTTTTCTGGTCCAATTTATTTGGAATTCTGTAGGCTTCTTGTATGTTTATGGACATCTCTTTCTTTAGGTTACAGAAGTTTTCTTCTATGATTTTGTTGAAGATATTTACTGCTCCTCTGAGCTGGGAGTCTCTACTCTATTCTATACCTATTATTCTTAGGTTTGATCTTCTCATTGAGTCCTGCTGGATTTCTTGTATGTTTTGGATCAGTAGCTTTTTCTGTTTTACATTTTCTTTGATAGTTGTGTCCATGATTTCTATGGAATCTTCTGCTCCTGAGATTCTCTCTTCTATCTCTTGTATTCTGTTGGTGATGTTTGTATCTATGGCTCCTTTTCTCTTCCTTTGGTTTTCTATATCCAGGGTTGTCTCCCTTTGTATTCTTTTTTGCTTCTATTTCTATTTTTAATTCCGTCACCTGTTTGATTGTGTTTTCCTGTAATTCTTTCATTTTCTTTTCATTTTTGTGATTCCTCTATAGGCTTCTACTTGTTTTTTTTTTTTTTATGTTTTCCTGCGTTTTTCTAACGGAATTCTTCATGTCTTTCTTGAAATCTTCCATCATCATGATAAAATGTGACTTAAAATCAATATCTTGCTTTTCTGGTGTGTTTGGATATTCAGTGTTTTCTTTGGTGGGAGAATTGGGCTCCGATGATGCCATATAGTCTTGATTTCTGTTGCTTGGGTTACTGTGCTTGCCTCTCGCCATCAGGTTGTCTCTGGTGTTACCTTGCTCTGCTATTTCTGAGAGTAGCTAGACCGTCCTGTATTTCTGTGTTTCAGGAGTGCTGTAGACCTGTTTTCCTGTTCTGTAGATGTGGCAAATCGCACCTTATGAACATTCTGTCTATTTTTAAGCCACAAATTTTTCTGGTAAGAAAGTTTTAAAACTACATTAGCTTTTATTTCGAAATTATTCAACTTTTGTTTGGTTAAAATGGCAGAAAGTTTTGTGTGTATGTCTATTTCTTTTGGTCAATTCACTTTGGAAGGAATTCAAGTGCCATAGATCAGCTATTTAATCTCTGGGGTTACCTGTGGAGCTTTTACATCCTGATAGCCCTCTCTCAATATCTGATGCAGAGACACCTGTGTCTGCTGCTGACTCTGAGCCAGCGCTCAACTTATCTCCCTTATCAGATTTTTAACATTTCCAAGAAACACTCTCTGTCTTTATCAATATCACTCCCAAGAAGCAATAGAAAGATTCACATAGACCCTCAAATGCTTTTCTTATCTTCTTGAGACATATGTTTCTGATACTGCTTTATCTGTTTTCTTTTTGCTCTCCCACCTGTAAATCCTCCACATTCTTCTGCTCCATCTCATCCTTGCTTGTTCTGATTTTGATGCAGCAGACTACTGTTTTAGCTCTTCTAGGCAGGGGTTTTTCCTCAGCGATTCACTCTGAGGTGATTTCTTAAGTTCTCTTGACTCTGGGGAGACTTTTCTTTTCCCCATTCATTCTCAGGCTTCCAATTGAAGAAGGAAAAACAGATTGAAACACATTGTAAGAATTCATAGTAAAAGCATGTGCAGTATTTCCTATCAGAATCCACAAATGCCCATTATTCTAAATGTACATATCAGATGTATTGATTAGTGATGTATGTTAGAATACTTTGAAATAAAAGGGTCTGGATTTGGAGTAGGATACCCAAGATTGTAATTGTTTTCCTAATCCTATGGAAATTCAAGCTTAACATGTTATTCATGTGAGATTTATGCCAATCTCCAGACCAAATACAAATGTGTCTGTCAGTACTGCTTCTACCAAATGGCAAGCCATACTAGTCTCAAAAAGTGCATGGTCATTAATAACCATTGCTAAATATATCTTCATAATTCATGGTGGATTACTATATAACCCTGGATGAAAGAAAGACCTTACCTAGAACTGTGGTGCTCTCTGAATTGGAAAGTGTGGAGCTTTTCACTTACTCATCATTATCTTAACCTATGACCTTTAAATTTCCTTAATTAGTATTTGAATCTCCATTGCATCAATGTATTTTCATGTAAATCGAAATGAAACCAGTATCATTGCTCTTCCCTTGTCGCTGTGATCCAATTTTGCATTTTCACAATAGCTCCATCACTCTTGGTTCTCCTTTGGCTTTCCAGTAGAAACTATTTCAATAATTCTCACAGGCTGGAACCAGAGTTAATGTGGATTTAGCATAATAAATCCTAGGAAGGGTTTTATTTTTATCTAATTTTTTCCTAAATGTATTTAGAAGCATACTGATTAGTAGATGCTTAGCGATCCTAATTTTAGTTTAATGCTTAGTCCTCTTTGGAGATAGGACTGTGGAAGCAATCTGTGGAAATAACGGTCATTATTATCCAATAAAAGGTTTTAAGTAATCAAATAGTTACTTTTGAAATACATGCATTGCTCATCCATCTGAAAAAATATGTGAATATTTTGACTCTTTTTTTTTATTATTAACTTGAGTATTTCTTATCCAGGCAAACATCCCCCTCCCCCCTCCCCTTCCTTATGGGTGTTCCCCTCCCAACCCTCCCCCCATTGCCGCCCTCCCCCCACCAGTCTAGTTCACTGGGGGTTCAGTCTTAGCAGGACCCAGGGCTTCCCCTTGCACTGGTGCTCTTACTAGGATATTCATTGCTACCTATGAGGTCAGAGTCCAGGGTCAGTCCATGTATAGTCTTTAGGTAGTGGCTTAGTCCCTGGAAGCTCTGGTTGCTTGGCATTGTTGTACATATGGGGCTCGAGCCCCTTCAAGCTCTTCCAGTTTGACTCTTAAAAACTGTTTTTTTTTTACATAGATTTAAAGTTTAGTCCAATTCAACAATTTATTTTAATTTGTACTATGAGGAAAGTCATAGAAAACCACTATCACAACAAAAATAATCAATGTACTAATATAGATTAGATAGATCATATGTGTGTGATACACACACACACACACACACAGAGAGAGAGAGAGAGAGAGAGAGAGAGAGAGAGAGAGAGAGAGGTTCTTATAGATTGTAAAGAAACAGCATCAAAGAAACTGATGGCACTGTAGATGTTTGTTCTATTACTTTTTGTAACTTCAGGGCTAGGAATATGTTTCCCAAATTTTATTTATAACATTATTCATTACCTAAAAATTTCTTTTTAAAAATGAACTCCTTTTCCTGAAAATTTTGTCTTTTAGCCTTGTTTATTTCCTCTGGAGCTATGCATATTACTTGGAATTTCTGATTCTAAACACACACTACTAGATAGTTGAAAGGAGTGCTTGTTTCACTTATTAAACTTTCCTTCAGTCCAGCATCTCCAGGTTAGTCCGTGACTATGTTCTGTATGCAACTTCAGTCCCAATCACTCACTATTCTACATCACAATTAGTATGTGTTTCCACACTTTAGTTTCCAACACAAAAGAATATTATAAGATTGACTAGACCAAGTTTACTTTACCTATGCTCCATGAATAAGTTTCTAAAATTGAAATAGCTCCAAAATGAACAGCAATCATGCATAATCTTTTATACTAAATAACTCTAAAATCCATATTAATATCCTGTTACTTTTATTAATAGAGTGAGCAGCATTATAAAGTATATTTGTTAATAAATATACAAATTTTTGGTAAATATTTTAGTGCCCTGGAAAGGATAAATGATACCATAGTTTACAACCACTATTTTATCTTACTTCAACATGCCAAATAAAGAAAAATGGTTTTATTAAAGTTCCATTACAAAAAATTATTTTCTCCTTCATTGACAAAGAAATACACTTCTGTTAATAAATCTTACTCATTCAAGTGGATATCAACCAACCCTTCTGTCAACCAGATACAATGTGATGTCTTCCATAATGCCTGTAAGGTTCCAAATGCTGAATAGAGATTAAGAAGCATAAGTGTCACAGATTGAGAGGAAGACAAGGATATGAATGAAAACTTTAGAAAATCTGTAATACAATTATGTTGCATGAATTGTACCTTATAAACTGCAAGCTGGTCCCAGGATTGCGACTGTCAAGTATAGCCAGGCATCATCCAGTCATTTCCAGTAATACTTGCCAGAAAATAAAACAAACTATTAGTGAAGAAATAGAGGATTAGTAACTTTGCATGTAAAAAATAAACCCTGGGAAACTAAAGAACTGTTTGCTTCTAATTTAAGCATTTGTATTAATTGCTTTATTTTATTTAAACTTGATTATTCAATTTATATTTCAGTATCTTTATTTCTCATGGTCTTATGATTAATTCAAGGAAAGTTTAGAAGTCCCTAGAGTCATCACTCAAAGGTAACTACATAATTTCTTTAATTCAATGTCCATAAGTATATTTTTCTTAAATACTGGTATATCTTTGCCTTAAATTTTCTTTTATGTATTGATTGCTAGTACTGGAATAAGAAAGAATGTGAATTTTCATCAAATTCAGGTGCTTAGTTTGAAGGAATCATTCATTCAGATGCTTATACATTAATCATTTCTGTTAGTTGCCATGGCTTTGGGCATTGTTTTATTTTGTTTTGTTTAGCTAGTTGTTGTTGTTTAAGATAAAACATTTAAAAATTGGTACATCTGAAAAAGGTTGCAATATTTTGTGCTTCACAATGGAACTTCCCTAAAGTTAATATTTCTCAGTGACTCTTCTGTAGAGAAAGCACCTGAATTTGATGAAAATTCACATTCTTTCTTATTCCAGTACTAGCAATCAATACATAAAAGAAAATTTAAGCCAAATATTCCAATTTTCAATGTTACTCCCCATATTTATTAATAATTGTTAAAGATTTAATAGTAGGATACCATTTGAATTAAGTAATGGAGTCTAGCTTATTTCTCCAAGTTTATCTGGGTGGAGGCTTTGACTTGTATTTGAATGTTACTAATGATTTTCTACAAAAGTTCGTGAAAGTCTATGCCTTAATGAAACAAAATAAGAAATGGCTATATTGCTAATATACAAATCTTAGCTGAACGGCACAGTTAATAAAAAAATAGAACTATATCACAGAAAATGTTGTCTTTCTTAACATTTTAAGTGGTTCATTGTAGCAATTAGTTACTGTTGAATGATTACTTACAGCATATATTTGTAGTGTAAAAATCACTAAAAGTTAGTTTTTTTTTAAATTATCTCTCTGGATTAGGAAGTCAGAACTCCAAGTTAGGTTCTCAGACAGGATTATGATTGGGACAAGGTTTATTGGGATGTAAAGTGAAAAAATATAAATAAATAAATAAATAAATAAATAAATAAATAAATAATCAGAACTGGAATAAAAGATAAATATAAACAATAACCAAGAGAATTTACCTCCAAAGTACATTGGCCATATAAAGTTTGTTAAGCCCATGAAACTGTATTTTCAATTTCATCCACATTTTTCTGGCTAATCTAAGATCTTCATTGCATGAATATTTTTCATGGTCATTGTGTATTTATGCTATGGCCATTAGTCAGCTCCTTTCTTCTCCCTCTGCCTCAGCATGAACTCCACATAAAACCTATGATTGGAAGGAAAGGAAATGAGAGAAGACAATAAGATAGAGATTGCAGACTTCCTCAAATTTACTGTAAGTTAAATTTAATAATTTCTACTGTGCCCTCCTTCATAAAAATAAGTTATTTAATCCAGGCAGCATTTGAAGAGACAGGAATGTAGTTTCATCTCCTAAGGAGAAGTGTCATACGACATCTATGCATATGATATCAAATAGCTACATGTAATTACTAATGATAATCTATAATATCTTTATGAAATTCTAGAAGAAAAGAATGCAATGATGTCTCTCATAATTTTTAAATAAAATACTTTACAGTATGTATATAGCTGAGAGGTATTCCTATAATTTGAAATCTTCTAGTAATTTTTTCTAGAATAATGTACTTCAGAATGTGTTAGAAACCATTAATAAGACATTCTACAAAAATGTATTGTTATATAATGACATACATAGCTTAATTGTGCATCTAACTCCTAAAGTTGACAGAAAACCTTTATTTTTTTATATTCAATTGCTTTTAGCCCTCTTAATGTCTATGGTTTTCTCCTGTGGGAGATGAGGGTCCAGATTATTTTTTTCTTTTATTGGATATTTTTTATTTACATTTCAAATGTTATTCCCTTTCCCAATTTCCTGGACATAAGCCCCCTATACCATCTGTTAAAATGAAAGGTGGTCATATCTACTCACCAATTCCACCAAAAATCCAGTGATGGTTTAATGAAGGCATTGTCTAATTAGGAAATGCAATCTGTGTTTGTAGATTTTCCTAAATTTTCCTAGATCTACAGACACATGCCCTATAAGTCTGAAGTGAAATTTATAAAAGGCAGACTTTAGTGTTATTTCTTCCAGGTTTTATGTCACCAGGTCTGTCAGGTGACACAAAGCAGATATAAATTAGTAGTAGTAGTAGTACCTTTGCAAATTGAATTTGATGCTGTCAGTGACATTTGCCGTTTGAAATTTATCTTTATGGCTACCTTTCTCTCTCTTACCTCAATTTTAACTTTTTGGTTAAAATATGAGTAAAATAATTACGAATAATGCTAGTGCTACCATTTGACATGAAAGAGATGACTGGGTGTTAAGTTACAAAAGGTATTACTTTAGACTGAGGGATAAGTGACACATTTAGACAATATCTAAGACAAGAAATATTTTAAAGAATTATTACAAGTTAAAACTTGTGTATCCTAGATAAATAACAATATGTCTTTAATATTTATGACTCTATATTAGGATGCTTATTGAAAGTTTATCAGTTGCTTTACACCATTCAGAGCACTTTTGTCAGGTTTAAGTCTCAGTCTGCAATAATTGGGCTTAAACATATCATAGAGAAATGCTTAAATGATGAACTTGTGATAAATCAAGATTTACATATTCATTCTTTTCTAACTCCATACCCTAAACTACATATACATGTGCAATATATTCAATAGGAAATATGTATGATATATTAGTAGTAATGTACAATATGCCAGAATTGAATGCATTATTGCTTCATTGGCTTCATTTTGTCAAGTCAAGGATCTTTGAATAATTTGTATTTTATTTTATTTTGTTTTATTTTTTTTTATATGTATGAGTGACTTGTCTGTGAACTGCTGTGTGCCTGGTGCCTATGAAATACAAAAAAGAGGATCAGATACATTGAAACTAGAGTCATAAAGAGCATGCATCACTGTGTTGGGTAATAGGAATCCAATTTAGGTCCTCTTCAAAGACAATTTCTCTTAGCCAATCAGGCATCTCTTCTAGCTCTGAGTGAGGTTGCATTCTTATAGCAAAACATGGTGACCTAAACTAAAATATTTTTTATTTGAATAAATTCTTCAAACATCACAGTAGAAGATGAAAAGATGAAATGTAACTATTTTTATTAGTTGTTGAAGATATTTTCATCTCAAATGATGTTTTTAGTTATTTTTCAAAGATTTCATGTGTGTATATAATGTGTCTCAATTGTATCTACTCTCCACTTCCCATCCAGTTCCTCCTAGTAACCAAGGCATCTCCCTCCTAACTTCCTGTCCTGGAGAATTGTTGTTTATTATTAGTAGTAGCATCATTACTCTTTCAATTAATGGGTTCATTTTTTTCAGGCACTCAAAAGTTCCCCTTCTATTCCCAGGCTTCCTTCTATTTTCCTGTAGATTTTAAAAATATAATTGGAGCAGAAAATTAATACTCCTTTTGCAAGCTTCAAGAAAATTGCACAGATTATTTTCAATTTTCAGCTTTTTAATTATTTTGCTTTTGTTCTTAACTCTGTATAACTTTTTTTTCAGAATAGTATTCTCATCATTCAAATGGAAAGCAAGGACCCTCTGATAAGGAGCAAAAGTGTGTTGGAAATGGCATCCCTAAAAATACACTTTAAATCCATAATCCTGTACTTATGTGAGTAACGCAGATAATGGTTGATCCTAAGAAAAATAAATACAGGCTTAACTTCTTAATTAAATAAATCATCACATTCCTTGAGGATAATTGTCATGCGGCTCAATACACAGTTAAATTACTAAATCCTCATCTCTATAATTTTTCCATTTTTAAATTCTAATTTGAAGTAACTCATAACTTTTCATCTCTAAAATCTGCCACATTTGAAACTTCCATTTTAGGAAGCCCATTATTATTGTTGTATTCTACTTCCATCACCAATACTATTACAGACATTTTTTTTGATAGTATGAAAAAGCGCTTTGACTCACAGTCACTTATGGAAAAATGAAGTTAGTTTGCCCTATGTTTCCGGAGGAGGGATTCATGATGTTAGTAGAGGCTTGGGAGCAAGGATCTAGATCAGGGAGCTAAGAGATCACATTTTCTATTACAAACATCAAGCAGAGAGTAAATGAAAAGTGGGCCAAGGTTTTAAATCTTCAAAGCCGATTCCAGGATGTACTTCTCTGGAGCATCTTCTCTTTACCTTCTAAATTATCCATAGTCTCTCCAAACAGAGTCAAAAACACTGGAACAGTATTCAAGTTCATGCACCCATGAGGGCATTTCTCAATCAAAAACATCATTTGTAGTTTACACATTTATGGATAATGTATTTAAATCCAAGGCATGTCATGATGAGATTTGTTTTGTGTGTGTGTGTGTGTGTGTGTGTGTGTTTATACTAAGAGCATTCAAAATTCCTTTCCATTGGATATTGTGAAATATTCAACCAATTAATTATACAAGACAGAATATCCTACTTACTGCAAAATACTAGAAATGATTTCTCTGTGCTTCTGTGGTCATTATCTACTCACTCTATCTTATGCCACACTATGCCCTTCCCTGGCTATTGTCATCATTTTTAACTCATGTCTAAATTTTCACTTTATTTGTTGACTTGTTTCTTGTTCTTGCATCTGCTTGGCTTGAAACTAGTTCAGTGTTGGAGAGATAGTTCAGTTGGTAAACAGCATGCCTAGAATACTTCAGAACCCACTGGGTCATGTTAGACCATGAATGTGATTCTAACAGTAGAGGTTTTGGGTTTGGAGAGCAATGACCATCACCAAGAGTGATCTTCATGTTAAGGAGAGACCCCCCACACAAAAATTTTCACTGACACCTAAGGAATGACACCAAGAATTACCTGTAGCCTAGATATGTGTACACATGTATACAGACAGACACACACACCACACACACAAACACTTAAATAGTAAATGAGTACACGTCTAGTTTTTTATTTATGTAGTCTAATTAGTGCGTATTCAATATGTTTATTCTCTTAAGTGGCAATAAGTTCTCCTATGTCATTTTCACATGTATTTTTTTGCTTGATTCTTTCTCTGGTCTATCTTTATCTCACTACCTCTCATCACTCAAGTATTTCTTCTTGTAACTTCCAAGACTACTCTATTTTCTTTGCTATATACAAATGCCAGTGTTGAGAAATTTCCTGTCTGGCAAAATTTGTGTTACGGTTTACTTCTGGCCACCTAAAACCTGCGCTGAACTAATTACCTTTTTACAAGCACATCTTTTAGAAGTCCGTTCAGTAACAGTGGGAAAGTCAACTTTTTCTTATCTGAAATGTACTTTTTTCCATTATCTTTATTGTAATAAAATGATTATGGATTCAAAATACTGGATTGACAGTTTTTCTGCAGCCTCGCCAGCGCTTTGACGCTGCAATTTCTTCATCTCCTGGTGCTACTGTGTCCAGAAGAAGCCTGTTGCAGATGTAATTTACTTCTTATCTTTATGAACCTCATTACTTTTCAAGGTTGCTATGCTATTTTTTAATTCCTAGAGACCCAGAACGCTACCAAATCAATGTCTTTTTTTTCTTCTGTCTATTCAGAGTCAAACTCAGGTATCCTTTTTAATGTCTGGATTCATCTCTTAAAGGGTCTTGGTACCCTCTATCCTTCACCTGTCAAGCAACTGTCTGCCTGCATTCAGAACATTGAGAATCACTTTAAGAATACTGTGTCTTAGTGGGCATGATTACTTAATGCTCAAAGACATCTGCAATCAAACTGATCTGTGTTCTATCTCTGTTTTTTGTTTGTTTGTTTCCATGACTTTTATTTGTGTGTGTGTGTGTGTGTGTGTGTGTGTGTGTGTGTGTGTGTGTGTGTGTGTTTATGTATGCGTATGTGCATTGGCCAGCCACATATGTGTATGTGTTAATCGAAGTCACATTCATAGTCTCTGGAGTTAGAATTAACAGGGACTGTGATCCACTGACATCAGTGTCAATGTTGGACATCAATCTCCAGATCTCCAGGCTTCTGCAAATACAGAATGTGCTCAACTGCAGGGTCATCTCTCAACATAGTTCCACTGTTTGACTACACTTTAAATTATTGAAAAAATATGATTGATTAGTTATACACTGATAAATATTTTGCTTGCATAATGAAATGTATTTTCCTAGTGTTAAATTTAGCTTATTGAGAGTAGTCTTTCTACATTTCATTTGTATTCTTATTGTATATCAAATTCCAATATCAGCTTAAACAATCTCTTAATCCTTTCAATTTCTTAGCTTACTTACTAATGTCAAATTGTATCCATTCATCCAGTTCTTAGAGCATATCCCTTCTTTCACCTGACCCTGTCTTTCAAGGACAGGAGTAATGTTTATTTTGTTTCTTAAAACTTGTATTAAGTAATGAAAGCTAAACACTGTATTTATGTAAACCAGACTTTTTCACTATAAAGAATTATTGTGGGAAATTTGTGCTCACTGAAAGATAAATAATTATCAAATTAAACATTTTCATGTGGTCCTCAAAGACAAGCTTTTTGAAATGTCTGTTTTGATTGGCCAAAAAATTCTCTTTGCCAGAACTATTTTTTTTAATTTTTGAATAATATAAGAAGTTTATTGGTGAATTTGGGTATCTACCAGTATCCGATTGTTTTTATAACTGATGAGCAAGCCACACTCCTTTCTCCAGATATATGGAATTTAATACAGGATTTGATCACAGTTTACTTAAATATGTTAAGCATGGTTAATCCTATATGTTGCTTAAATATATACTTATTGTGTTGTTCAGTAATAATAAACAGATCCAATACCCTGTTTTCTATAATTTATATAAGTCAGTTGCACCTCTGACACTTATCCAATCATCATTATACATTTTTCTCTGAATTTCCATGAACTTAATGACCAAAAGCAACTGCTGTAAATCAGTCCAGATTTCTCTCCTGTACATATTGTGTTAAAATCTATGTTGTTAACCTAGGGGGAATTAACTGATTATATGTTCTTTTAACTGTTCAAACTGATTGATATACAGTCAGATGGGGAATTTCTGTGTTTTAGCAACCTAGTTGGGAACATTTTCAACACCTCTACTCTTTATCCAATTTGATTTAATAATGTCACAGTACTCACCAATAGAGAATAAGAAATAAATTACTGTGAGGTTAAAAAGCTACTTATGATCTGTATTCTTATACTATTTCTTCTTCGGTAAAACAACAACACTAGTAGAAATTTTAAAACCTCCAAATGAGCATTGGTATTTTTGGTTTTATTTTTGGGCCTTGAGAAATGACTTAGTACTTAGGGATACTTATTGCTCTTACCCAGGACCCAGTTTTGCTGCCCAGTACCTACATAGTGGCTCACAATTATTCATAACTCTATTTTCAGAGGATGTAAATTTTTCTTCTTATCTCTGCTGGCATCAGGCATCCACATGGTACACATGTTTATATTCAAGTAAAACACTCATGCACATAAAAATAAAATAAGTAGACCTGAAAAAGAAAATATATTTTAATTTTCTCATGTGTATACGTATGTGAGTGTGTGTGTGTGTGTGTCTGTCTGTCTGTCTGTCTGTCAGCCCACCTATCTGTCTATCAGTATGTGTGCATGAATGCAAGTTTTTGTAGAGGACAAAGTCATCAGATCTTCTGAAAGTGCAGTTCTAGACAAGTGTAAACCATCTTACATTGACAATGGAGCTTGAAACCCTAGTCTTCTTCAATAACAATACACATTATCACTGAGTCACCTCTTCAATTCTCACACTCAACTTTAACTTCATGTTATAGATCTACATTGTGATGTGTACAGTTATGAGAATAAGACATATTTTTTCTATGTTCTAATTTTCAATGTACTTTTCTCAAAAATTATTCTTCAAAACTCCCAGGTTCTATCGTGCTCAGTTTTCTTTTATGGAAATTTTATGCTAAGCTTCTTAATATCACTGTGTGAGGTGATGGCATAATAGAGCAAAAAAATCAAAGGCACAGACGAAAATGATAGATTATTTATGTTGGTTCTTCCTTGATTGACTCCAAGACTGGTAATAATGATCAAATATTATTGTCTTATCCATACTACTTGAACTGAACATCAAGAAGAATCTCCTAATAAAAATGAGTCTTTCTTATCTAGGCATTCGTGCTTGGATACCTGGTATGAATATTTTCAACTTATAAACACATTTGCAGACTAATTAATTTTGTAGTATCTTTTAAAAGAAGCCTTTGCCCATGTAATGACAAAGACAAATGTGCCTTCCTCTGTGTTTCTCAGACACCATGAAATTGATGATTGCATTAACAAATGCAACTTGGCAACAGAATATCTGGAATCAATGCCAGAGGTGACTCATCATGGCTGACAACCTTTCCAGAGGCAATCCTCTTGCAAGGAGCAACAATTCTGGCATCTTTCTGAACACTGATACACAGAATGCTGGGAAGGAGAGTAAGACTGAGCAGTAAAGAGAAAACTAATTCACTCTACAGTCCCAAGAGAGACATTTCATTATAGTAAGAGGAAAACTTCTGGAAACATTACCACATAAGGAATATTTACCCTTTACTTTTCAAACAAAATTTCCTTTGATGTTTGACCAAAAATATTTTCCCTGGAAAGTTTTAGATTTCTATTGCTTATTAATTTTCTTGCTCTTAGTTGGAGTTTTCAAGTTCAGACTTTTTAGATTTAGTATCTGGAATTGGTTTAGATATAATATCTAGGACAGGTAAACCAAGCCCCACGCCGAGCATCTCTCAGCAAACAGATGTAACAAGCAAACTAATACGTTTTATGCTTTTTATTAGTTTACTCTTTGACATTACACATTTTGGGCACATTCACTTCTCCTACATTTCTTACTCCCTTACAAAGCTGGTTATCCAATTTCTTTCCTACCAAGTCTACATCCCTCTTTCTTGTGTCCTTGTATTATTTGTGATGTGCTAAGTTGGACCAGGGCTATATGTGTTAGCATGAATATAAAGCAATCTACTGTACCATGAGTAACTCACCAGTTGCTACACCCCTGTAAACATATTCCTTTTCTGCAGGAGTGCCAAAATAACAGTGGCTTCCCTGAGCAGGATAGAGACCAATGATATCTACATGATAAATGTGATTGAATGTTTGCCGGCTTAGTCTTTTATAGGCCCTATGCAGCCACCATAGATGTGAGTTTATCAATGTTGTGGGCATGCCATGCTCACAAGACAGCATTTCCTGTTTGCTCATATTTGACCTTCTTTTGTTAGTTAATTTTGAGATAATCCATGAGTCATCATAAAGATAATAGAGATGCCCCATTGAAGCAGGAGGACTCGGGTTAAGAACGAAAAAGGTGATTTTAGCTTAGAGTTTCTGGTGACTTTGGGTATGTGCTGAGAAATTGTGGCAGATACTTGGCAGGGGATGTGAGCTCACCTCATCTTGCAGTATTTGTAAAGGCAAAAGATAAATAGAAAAAAAAATAAGTCAAGTATCTCCCTCAGGAGCATTTTATCCCTAATACATTCTTTTATCCCTATTAGTCTCATATGCCCTAATGGTCCAGGAGCTCCCAGTGACACCACAGGATTGAAACATGCCTTTAGAATTTGGCACTTTGGGAAATAATCAAAGTGCAAATAATAAGAAATCGACACTATTACATTTGATTGATTCTGAGATGTTTAAGTTACACATTTTAAAATCTTAGAAATACACACGTATATTTTGGTTGATACAATGTGATAACTAATCTACTCCTCTTCTTTTCTCTCTCTTATTAGGGGAATATCAAATAATAGATTCTCACAGCCAATACCAACTTTGAGTTTGTTATATTTCTCACAGAGAAGTCAAAATCATCAGTGCTAATGTGAATTGCTCTTGTCAGCACAGTAGCATAGATTGTTAGGAGGTATTAGGTGATCACTATTGCTTGCTTTATTAATTTCTATTTGGAGACTCTCTTATATAAATCCTGTGCTTATTTTCTTTCCATTCCCTTTCTCATTCAAAATCCTGTTTCTTCAGAATTGACTTCTCTTTACATAGTTATAACTATTATATATACATACATAACCTATTAAGTTCATGTAGGTTTTTGTATGTACATGAATTCAGTGCTGATAAGTGTGACTTGGATAATCTATCAGGAAGCTAATCCCATGAAGACAACTGATTCTTCTTCTCTCAGCTATCTCCAGGCTTGAAGTCTGATAGCCCAAACAGAGAGCTGCCTTGGCTTGATATTGAAACTTCTTTGGCCTTCCTTCTTTTATTCCTCCTTTTATTTCCTCCTTTATTTTTACACTTCTCTGACTTGGTTTTAGGGAATCATCTCCAAATGAACTATCTACAATTTTCTTCTGATGTGGTGTGTGTGTGTGTGTGTGTGTGTGTGTGTGTGTTTGTGTGTGTGTTTGTGTGTGTGTGTGTCCGTGCATGTACATACTTAGATTTTTCTGAGAAAATGCTTAATTTATTCAAATGTTTTTGCGTAGGAACAACTGTCTTATACCTATTTGTCCATCCAGTGTTTGATAAAATAGATTTGATTTTCACAAAGAACACTGGAACGAAAGCTGGCACAGCAGGCTGGCTACTTGATTCTTGCATATTTCCATGGGAAACGAGAATCAAAACTGACCTTTGTCTAAGACCTGGGAATCTGGACCTCAACAGACTTTTTAATGCTTATGGTTGGTGATTCTGTTCAGTGCACCTACAATAATAGTTCATTGCACATGAACATGCTCAGACTCACTTGTATGAAGATCATGATTGATAATATGCAGCTTCTTTTATTGCTGGCATCCTTCCTGAGTTTTAGCTGCCGTGGCTGTCAGTGTAGCATAACATGCTCAGGAACCTAGTCCTTTGTCAATCTTCTGTCTTAATATGTCACTGAAATTTAAAGTCAGAGAAAAAGCACATCCTTAATGAGGGACCCAAACCTAGATGAGGACAAGACTAGGAAACCAGTATTTGACTTCTTTGCCTCTCTCCTTCCTCTTCTTTCTCGACATGGTCTTTCCAATTTACTTAAGTTGTGACTATGACCTTCAATTACCTTCTGTGACTCATTCAGGCAAATGACCTGATACTTTTGAGATCTCTGAACAAAGTACCAAGTGAACATTGACAGAATGCAGAAGGCAGAACTTCCACATCCAAGACACATTTTAGAGCTTGGCATGGCATGACGACATTTTTATAGTTGGAGTTGAGGAGAGCCATCAGAAAGGATAATCATTAATCTTGGGCTATTGT
Source organism: Rattus norvegicus (assembly GCF_021556685.1). Taxonomy (NCBI): domain Eukaryota; kingdom Metazoa; phylum Chordata; class Mammalia; order Rodentia; family Muridae; genus Rattus; species Rattus norvegicus. Next base: position 45,879,404 of record NC_141547.1, on the reverse strand, counting down.
ATATTGTAGTCTAGCCCAAAGAGAGCCTGTAGGAGGCTACCATACCAATCCTTCCACTTTCCCAAAATCTGAATAGGGTGTACACTTAGGTAAACAAAAATGTTCCCATTTTAGTAAGCAATTCTTATTTCTTTTTTCTGATCTCCTTGATTATTACTTTCTCAAAGACCTTCACAGAGGAAAAAGTGAATGCCCACTGCATATCATTTCTGATATTCCAGGCTCTCAGATGAGAGTCAGGAAGTGTAGATATCCATAATCTGTGGAAACGGGATTTTCAACAAGTTTGAATGGTAGTTTACAAAGACTAATACAAGTTAACAAGAGAATGCACTAAACCAGGGCCTGTTGTAACAGAACTCAAAGCCAGGATAATTAAAGCCTGAGTACTTAACAATAATGACATTTAAAAAATTTTTCTGGATTGTTAAAGTAACTGTCAACATGTCCTATAAAAGAGTTCAATTAGATTGCACACCTAATTTATAAGAGTGATCCTGAACACTAGATATCTGTGTGGAATCTGTTTAATCATCTGTTGGAAAGATATTGTCTTCTCTAGGAATTACTCAAATGGGAAGTATAGTTCCATGGTTTTAAATTCACATCTTACCTGCAAGTTAGTGTGTTTGTCATGAGGACTACAGAAAATAATTTTCTCCAGGAAAAGAATAATTTCTGAAGGTAGGTGGTTTAAATAGTAACTGTCCCTTTTCCACTAGCAAAAAAAAAATTCCCTGGCCTCTTAAAGCATTCTTTCTGGGAAGAATCCAATTGTTAGATCCTATGAGCCACACTGGCAATGGTAAACACAAAACCAAATTGACCACCTCAAAATAACAGCAGATCTATGCAAGATATGCCATCAATTGGAAATGTGTTGATATTTCACCATAGCCCTCTGGGCAGATCTGAGTCTCCAATTTGTATTAGTGCAAGGTTGTATGTAGTTCTAAGTACCAGAAGTTTAATATCAAAGTGCAAATTCTTTATTGATCACAAACTATTCATAATGAGTAGCTAATACTTAATTCAGCTGCATTTAATACATATGTAAGTAAGGGCATTAACGCAGGTGATATGGAAGTAATTTATTGGCCATTGAAATCTTACACTTAGAATATCAATATACTATCACTCAAGCTGGACCTCTGGTTGGCTTAGGAACATGGAACAGATATTATACTTAAAAATTCATATCTATTGTGAAGTTTATGACTAATCATGAATCAAACTACATTATTAACATAAAAAGTTATAATTTAAAAATAACAACAAAAATACTTCTGCAGAAAAAATTGCATTCAAAATCTCTGTGCATCCTACCTCCTGACAAATAACAAATAACATATCCATTATGGAAAAGGGATTGCCATAATTCAACTCTGTTTTTAATATCTACAGTACAATGCTGGTTTATGGTACCAAGTCACTAAGACCATCCTGAAATAAAATCACAAAGATTTTCTAAATATCTACTAATTTGGTTTCAGTAGTTATTTATTTTATACTCTATCTGATCAAAGAGTTAAATCTCTTAATATTGTGAAATTGACTACATAAAAAAATAATATTATGAGATCTCCTGATCTATATGCATTATGATTGATATGTACCATATACATTCATATTCAATTTGATAGGTAGAGTATATGTTCACCCCAAACCACCAAATGATATTGGATGATCCCCATACTCTACCCCAACTCGTTGCAGAATGGCAATTAGGATAATCAAACTAAACCATTTAATAACTGACTTTTCTTACCCTGCATCCCAAATAACATCTATTCTGTGTTCTGTTTTTAGGAATTAACTAATGACCTGCTATTCACTTAACATTATATCTTCCTAGTTTATCTACAGTGTTGCCTATTATAGCAATTCTTCTTTTATAAAGACTAAATAATGAAAATGTTAAATTTTGTCCTATGAATTTAAGTCAATATTAAAGCTGGGCAGGTATTCTATATTACAGGTCATCTCATACGGAGAATTGATGGATAACAAACTCTAAGATCAAAGGGAATAAGAAATCGCTGATTTTCAACTAAATGTGGATGACTCTGACCCAGGAACATAGACTTGGACTGTCCTGGATGATGAATTTCCCCTAGATGTTATTACCTGGAGAGTTATAAGGGAATGTACTTACAAGGCACATGGGTAAATCACTGAGAAGCAAAAAACAAACAACAACAATGACAAAAGCAAAACAAAATCAAACCAAAAGAAAAACAACCTAAAAAAAAAAAAAAAGAATCGATCTTCCTGATTGCTGCCGCTGCACAGAGCTCGTAGGCAGCACCCCACAAGCAAACTTGAGCCTCGGGACCACAGGAAAGACCGACTTTTCTGCTGCAAGAGATCTGCCTGGTGAACTCAGGACATACAGAGGCAAAATTCCTCTAGGACTGGGCACTTCCTGTGTTAACCAGGAGTCTCACACACGCGGATCCCGACCTGCAGCAGCTTTCTGCTCCCAAACCCCGTGGGAGAGAGACCTCACCGCCTGGTCAGGAGGGCACTCCTGAGGCTGCAGAGCGAAAGAGACCACCAACACTGCCCACCCCTGCCCACATCCCTGGCCCAAGAGGAAACTGTATACAGCCTCTGGGTTCCCGTGGGGGAGGGCACAGGAGCAGCAAGAAACCACCGGAACCTTAAAGGACAGACCGGATAAACAGTTCTCTGCACCCAAATCCCATGGGAGGGAGAGATAAACCTACAGAGAGGCCGACACGCCTGGGAAACCAGAAGAGACTGCACTCTGCACACATCTCTGACGCCAGAGGAAAACACCGAACCCCATCTGGAACCCTGGTGCACAGAACCTCCCGGAAACGGCGGCGCAGATCTTCCTGGTTGCTGCTGCCGCAGAGAACTCATAGGCAGCACCCCACGAGCAAACTTGAGCATCGGGACCACAGGTAAGACCAACTTTTCTGCTGCAAGTGACCTGCCTGGTGAACAACAGACACAGCCCAGAGGAACAGCTGAAGGCCTGTAGTTAGGAAAAACTACACGCCTGAAAGCAGAACACTCTGTCCCCATAACAGGCTGAAAGAAAACAGGAAAACAGGTCTACAGCACTCCTGACACACAGGCTTATAGGACAGTCTAGCCACTGTCAGAAATAGCAGAACAAAGTAACACTAGAGATAATCTGATGGAGAGAGGCAAGAGCAGGAACCCAAGCAACAGAAACCAAGACTACATGGCATCATCGGAGCCCAATTCTCCCACCAAAGCAAACACGGAATATCCAAACACACCAGAAAAGCAAGATCTAGTTTAAAAATCATATTTGATCATGATGCTGGAGGACTTCAAGAAAGACGTGAAGAACTCCCTTAGAGAACAAGTAGAAGACTACAGAGAGGAATCACAAAAATCCCTGAAAGAATTCCAGGAAATCATAAATAAACAAGTAGAAGCCCATAGAGAGGAGTCACAAAAATCCCTGAAAGAATTCCAGGAAAATACAAACAGTTGAAGGAATTAAAAATAGAAATAGAAGCAATCAAGAAAGAACACATGGAAACAACCCTGGACATAGAAAACCAAAAGAAGAGAAAAGGAGCTGTAGATACGAGCTTCACCAACAGAATACAAGAGATGGAAGAGAGAATCTCAGGAGCAGAAGATTCCATAGAAATCATTGACTCAACTCTCAAAGATAATGTAAAGCGGAAAAAGGTACTGGTCCAAAACATACAGGAAATCCAGGACTCAATGAGAAGATCAAACCTAAGGATAATAGATATAGAAGAGAGTGAAGACTACCAGCTCAAAGGACCAGTAAATATCTTCAACAAAATCATAGAAGAAAACTTCCGTAACCTAAAGAAAGAGATACCTATTGGCATACAAGAAACCTACAGAACTCCAAATAGGTTGGACCAGAAAAGAAACACCTCCTGTCACATAATAGTCAAAACACCAAACACACAAAATAAACAAAGAATATTAAAACCAGTAAGGGAAAAAGGTCAAGTAACATATAAAGGCAGACCTATCAGAATTACACTAGACTTTTCACCAGAAACTATAAAGGCCAGAAGATCCTGGACAGATGTCATACCGACCCTAAGAGAACACAAATGCCAGCCCAGGTTACTGTATCCTGCAAAACTGTCAATTAACATAGATGGAGAAACCAAGATATTCCATGACAAAACCAAATTTACACAATATCTTTCTACAAATCCAGCACTACAAAGGATAATAAATGGTAAAGCCCAACATAAGGAGGCAAGCTATACCCTAGAAGAAGCAAGAAACTAATCGTCTTGGCAACAAAACAAAGAGAAGAAAAGCACACAAACATAACCTCACATCCAAATATGAATATAACAGGAAGCAATAATCACTATTCCTTAATATCTCTCAACATCAATGGCCTCAACTCCCCAATAAAAAGACATAGATTAACAAACTGGACATGCAACAAGGACCCTGCATTCTGCTGCCTACAGGAAACACACCTCAGAGACAAAGGCAGACACTACCTCAGAGTGAAAGGCTGGAAAACAACTTTCCAAGCAAATGGTCAGAAGAAGTAAGCTGGAGTAGCCATTCTAATACCAAATAAAATCAATTTTCAACTAAAATTCATCAAAAAAGATAAGGAAGGACACTTCATATTCATCAAAGGAAAAATCCACCAAGATGAACTCTCAATCCTAAATATCTATGCCCCAAATACAAGGGCACCTACATATGTAAAAGAAACCTTACTAAAGCTCAAAACACACATTGCACCTCACACAATAATACTAGGAGACTTCAACACTCCACTCTCATCAATGGACAGATCATGGAAAGAGAAATTAAACAGAGACGTAGACAGACTAAGAGAAGTAATGGGCCAAATGGACTTAACAGATATTTATAGAACATTCTATCCTAAAGCAAAAGGATATAACTTCTTCTCAGCTCCTCATGGTACTTTCTCCAAAATTGACCATATAATTGGTCAAAAAACGGGCCTCAACAGGTACAGAAAGATAGAAATAATCCCATGCGTGCTATCGGCACACCACGGCCTAAAACTGGTCTTCAATAACAATAAGGGAAGAATGCCCACATATACGAGGAAATTGAACAATGCTCTACTCAATGATAACCTGGTCAAGGAAGAAATAAAGAAAGAAATTAAAGACTTTTTAGAATTTGATGAAAATGAAGGTACAACATACCCAAACTTATGGGACACAATGAAAGCTATGCTAAGAGGAAAACTCATAGTGCTGAGTGCCTGTAGAAAGAAACAGGAAAGAGCATCTGTCAGCAGCTTGACAGCACACCTAAAATCTCTAGAACAACAAGAAGCAAACACACCCAGGAGGAGTAGAAGGCAGGAAATAATCAAACTCAGAGCTGAAATCAACCAAGTAGAAAGAAAAAGGACCATAGAAAGAATCAACAGAACCAAAAGTTAGATAGTCAACAAGATAGATAAACCCTTAGCCAGACTAACAAGAGGACACAGAGAGTGCGTCCAAATTAACAAAATCAGAAATGGAAAGGGAGACATAACTACAGATTCAGAAGAAATTCAAAAAATCGTCAGATCTTACTACAAAAGCCTATATTCAACAAAACTTGAAAATCTGCAGGAAATGGACAATTTCCTAGACAGATACCAGGTACTGTAGTTAAATCAGGAACAGATAAACCAATTAAAACCCCATAACTCCTAAGGAAATAAAAGCAGTAATTAAAGGTCTCCCAACCAAAAAGAGCCCATGTCCAGACGGGTTTAGTGCAGAATTCTATCAGACCTTCATAGAAGACCTCGTACCAATATTATCCAAACTATTCCACAAAATTGAAACAGATGGAGCACTACCGAATTCCTTCTATGAAGCCACAATTACTCTTATACGAAAACCACACAAAGACCCAACAAAGAAAGAGAACTTCAGACCAATTTCCCTTATGAATATCGATGCAAAAATATTCAAGAAAATTCTGGCAAACCGAATCCAAGAACACATCAAAACAATCATCCAATATGATCAAGTAGGCTTCATCCCAGGCATGCAGGGATGGTTTAATATATGGAATACCATCAACGTGATCCATTATATAAACAAACTGAAAGAACAAAACCACATGATCATTTCATTAGATGCTGAGAAACATTTGACAAAATTCAACACCCCTTCTTGATAACAGTCCTGGAAAGAATAGAAATTCAAGGCCCATACCTAAACATAGTAAAAGCCATATACAGCAAACCAGTTGCTAACATTAAACTAAATGGAGAGAAACTTGAAGCAATCCCACTAAAATCAGGGACTAGACAAGGCTGCCCACTCTCTCCCTACTTATTCAATATAGGTCTTGAAGTTCTAGCCAGAGCAATCAGACAAGAAAAGGAGGTCAAGGTGATACAGATCGGAAAAGAAGAAGTCAAAATATCACTATTTGCAGATGATATGATAGTATATTTCAGTGATCCCAAAAGTTCCACCAGAGAACTACTAAAGCTGATAAACAACTTCAGCAAATTGGCTGGGTATAAAAGTAACTCAAATAAATCAGTAGCCTTCCTCTACACAAAAGAGAAACAAGCCGAGAAAGAAATTAGGGAAATGACACCCTTCTTAATAGACCCAAATAATATAAAGTACCTCGGTGTGACTTTAACCAAGCAAGTAAAAGATCTGTACAATAAGAACATCAAGACACTGAAGAAGGAAATTGAAGAAGACCTCAGAAGATGGAAAGATCTCCCATGCTAATGGGTTGGCAGGATTAATATAGTAAAAATTGCCATTTTACCAAAAGCGATCTACAGATTCAATGCAATCCCCATCAAAATACCAATCCAATTCTTCAGGAGTCAGACAGAACAATTTGCAAATTCATCTGGAATAACAAAAACCCAGGATAGCTAAAACTATCCTCAACAATAAAAGGACTTCAGGAGGAATCACTATCCCTGAACTCAAGCAGTATTACAGATAAATAGTGATAAAAACTGCATGGTATTGGTACAGAGACAGACAGATAGACCAATGGAATAGAATTGAAGACCCAGAAATGAACCCACACACCTATGGTCACTTGATTTTTGACAAAGGAGCCAAAACCATCCAATGGAAAAAAGATAGCATTTTCAGCAAATGGTGCTGCTTCAACTGGAGGTCAGCATGTAGAAGAATGCAGATCGATCCATGCTTATCTCCCTGTACAAAGCTTAAGTCCAAGTGGATCAAATACCTCCACATCAAACCATACACACTCAAACTAATAAAAGAAAAACTAGGGAAGCACCTGGAACACATGGGCACTGGAAAAAATTTCCTGAACAAAACACCAATGGCTTATGCTCTAAGATCAAGAATCAACAAATGGGATCTCTTAAAACTGCAAAGGTTCTGTAAGACAAAGGACACTGTGGTTAGGGCAAAACGGCAACCAACAGATTGGGAAAAGATCTTTACCAATCCTACAACAGATAGAGGCCTTATATCCAAAATATACAAAGAACTCAAGAAGTTAGACCGCAGGGAGACAACTAACCCTATTAAAAAATGGGGTTCAGAGCTAAACAAAGAATTCACAGCTGAGGAATGCCAAGTGGCTGAGAAACACCTAAAGAAATGTTCAACATCTTTAGTCATAAGGGTAATGCAAATCAAAACAACCCTGAGATTTCACCTCACACCAGTGAGAATGGCTAAGATCAAAAACTCAGGTCACAGCAGATGCTGGCGAGGATGTGGAGAAAGAGGAACACTCCTCCGTTGTTGGTGGGATTGCAGACTGTTACAACCATTCTGGAAATCAGTCTGGAGGTTCCTCAGAAAATTGGACACTGAACTGCCTGAGGATCCAGCTATACCTCTCTTGGGCATATACCCAAAAGATGCCCCAACATATAAAAAAGACACATGCTCCACTATGTTCATCACAGCCTTATTTATAATAGCCTGAATCTGGAAAGAACACAGATGCCCTTCAACAGAGGAGTGGATACAGAAAATGTAGTACATCTACAGAATGGAATACTACTCAGCTATCAAAAACAATGACTTTATGAAATTCGTAGGCACATGGTCGGAAAATATCATCCTGAGTGAGGTAACCCAATCACAGAAAAACACACATGGCATGCACTCATTGATAAGTGGGTATTAGCCCAAATTCTTGAATTACTCTAGATGCCTAGTACAAATGAAACTCAAGACAGATGATCAAAATGTGAATGCTTCACTCCTTCTTTAAAAGAGGAACAAGAATACCCTTAGCAGGGAATAGAGAGGCAAAGATTAAAACAGACACAGAAGGAACACCCATTCAGAGCCTGCCCTACATGTGGCCCATGCATATACAGTCATCCAATTAGACAAGATGGATGAAGCAAAGAAGTGCAGACTGACAGGAGCCGGATGTAGATCTGTCCTGAGAGACACAGCCAGAATACAGCAAACACAGAGGCGTATGCCAGCCGCAAACCACTGAGTTGAGAATAGGACCCCCGTTGAAGGAATCAGAGAAAGAACTGGAAGAGCTTGAAGGGGCTCGAGACCCCATAGGTACAACAATGCCAAACAACCAGAGCTTCTAGGGACTAAGTCACTACCTAAAGACTAAACATGGACTGACCCTGGACTCCGACCTCATAGGTAGCAGTAAATATCCTAGTAAGAGCACCAGTGGAAGGGGAAGCCCTAGGTCCTTCTAAGACTGAACCCCCAGTGAACTAGATTGTTGGGGGAGGGCGGCAAGGGGGGAGGATGGGGAGGGGAACGCCCATAAAGAAGGGGAGGGGGGAGGGGGATGTTTGCCCGGAAACGGGGAAAGGGAATAACACTCGAAATGTATATAAGAAATACTCAAGTTAATAAAAAAATAAAAAAATAAAAAAATAAAAAAAAGAATCATCTGCTCTAGGTTTCAAATGTGCCTCAGTGAAACTTGTAGGTATTTGGACTGCGGAACATAGTACTCTGGTAAGAAGGCATTACAAAGTTCTACCTATCAAACACAAGACACTAAGTCACACACAAAGGTGACAATCAACAGTTCACACCTCAAGAATTTCAGCTTTTGACCTGCAATGGAACTGACTACAATCATGAACTCCTAAAAAGCCCTGTAGAATCTTCTTTTACAAGGTATGAACGGTCTACAGTTTTGTTTTTATTCTGGGCAATTCAGTGAATAAAGACCTTGCAGCATTTCTAACCTCTCCCTTCACCCTAGGAAATGAATTGAGGTATGAGAGTCTGAGAGAAGAATTTAGGCAAGCTTAACATGCCCTTACTCCTTTTTACTTTTTGGAGATATCAAAATGATGAAAGACTTCCTTCAAGTCTTGCAAATCACATAAAAAGTTTATTTGAGAGTCCTGCAGTATCTCAGGGCTACCTGCCTATAGCTGGTATGTGGTCTCATTTGGGGTGAAGAATTAGCACATTTATGTAACTCTCACCATCCAATAATACCTGTTAACACTTTGGTATCAATTTTTCTGTCTCATATTCCAGGATTCTTAAATATGTTTTCCTCTCGAAGAGAAAGGACAGAATGGCCATTTAATCCTTTGCATCTTTTACTTGTTTGTCATGAGCTTTGAAATTATAATGAAATGGAATCTCATCTCTCCCAGTGAAATCTGAAGAAAGCAAAGTTTGTGAAGTAAATTGTTATAGTCAGTGAATACTAGTACATCTCAGGGTATGAGAGTTTGGGTGTTTTGATTTTCAAGGGTCATAGTTTCCTCTAGTATCTTTGTTCAAATGAGAGAGACAGCAGAGATTTTTCCTAATTCAAGTACAGGACACTCATTTTTTTGCAAAAGCAATCTAATGAACCTTTACCAAATATGATCCTTTAAGACCTTAAAGAAGTGTTAACCTTTCAATTCAGAAACATTGGGATGATGTTAATTTGGTTGTACAAGCTGCTACAGTTTTGACCTTCAACTGTCCAGATGACTTTGCAGACAAGGTTGAAACTCGGATTAGTTTTATAACTGAATAAATAAATTGTTCTTTTATAACATGTTTCATGTAGTTGGAAAAGAATTTAGAATTATGAATCTATATTCTGCTTCAAATGACCCAGCCAGTATAATTATAAAGCCTTATGTACAACTCTTTTTAGATTGACATTCCAATGAGGAAGTTAATCACTAGGGTAAATAAGTTTTATCATTCACAACAGAAATATATGATAACCTAGCAAAAAACTGAGAAAAACCTTTATATTTCTCTCAAATCATACATAAACTACTTGTACAGACATGAGAAAATGCCATGCATCATCAAAAATGAAAAACAATGGAATCCAAACACTAAAAAATACATCCAGTTTTATGTTGAGGTCTTTGATACACATGGATTTGAGTTTTGTGCAGGGTGATAACTATGGACATATTTGTTGTATTCTTCTACATGAATGCATTTGAATAAACCAGCAGCATTTATTGAGAATGGTGTTTTTTGTTCATTATACAGTTTTGGATTTTTTGTCAAAAATCATGTGACTTTAGGTTTTTGGGATTTATTTCTAGGTCTTCTGTGAGGAGCTGTATATGAAAGGCTAAAGGCTAGTAGATGACTTTCTCAGAGATGGCCCATCAGTTTTGCATGGCCTGTAATGGGTGAGCTCTGAGAGGCAAGCCCACAGAGACTTCATCCCAGGATTGAATCTTGCTATTGATATGCCTTTCTTATCAATATTAAATAGTCTAAAAATTCCTGGGCTTAGTCCACTCTATTGGACAGATTTATTGCAGATTGTCTAATATGTACTCTCTTTTAGCTATGCTGTGAAGACAAATTGATGATTTCATAATTCCTAATAATGATTTTATAGAATTTCTACATTTATACAAGTAATTTGTGACCCTCTATAGTACAAAAACTGCAATTGGAGGTCTATAAAATTTCATGTATCAGACTAATTGCACTAGGATAAGAAACAGGCTTGAAACAAATTGACAACCAGGAATACATTCCTTCTAGGTTAGCTGTGAAACTATTATCAGATAATTAAAGATCATACACTGGGAGTGGACAATTTATTATAGGTAGAAGGGCAGAAAATAAATATTGATACGATTTATCTATACAAAACTTCAAAACAAAAGAGACATGAAGCAGATGGTTTGCCTTTTGAGAAACTGGTGCTGACTTATAAGATAAAAATTATTGCCTTAAACTTTTAATAATCTTACAGAGCTAGAAGATAGATAATGAATGTTTAGGAACTGATCTCAATGGAAAAATGTAAACATTTCTGCTGCTACTCCTTATTTGATTTATGATGAACATTTGGAAAGTAATAATACTTAGAAAACCATGTGATCACTTATCCTGAGAGTAGTATAAGAATTAAGAAGAACAATAAAGAAGAGGCTTTCTTTTTACTTTGGATTTTTTCTTAATTTCAGATCTTTTCTTACCATAAGTTTTTTTTTTCTTATCAGGGAGCTTTCTTTTTCTTTCACTAATAGAGAGATGAGGCTTTTTCTTACATTCAGCTGTAAAAAGAGAAGCTTTTTTTTGTATCTCTGAGCAATAAAGGTTGGAGCTTATTTTTCACCCAGAAAGAATGAGGTTTTTCTGTGATGGTGCTTGCGCAGTGGAACTTTCTCCTGAGGACTTTTGCTCCATCCACCAAGTCTGTGTGTGTGTGTGTGTGTGTGTGTGTGTGTGTGTGTGTGTGTGTGTGTAAGTATAGGTGTGTGTATGTATGCATAAACACTTGTGGAGTTCATGAGACAGGTGGTTTGTCCTGCTCAGAATGTGTATGCATATGAGTGTGTGTACCTGTGCATACTGTCTGTTTAACAGATTTTCTTTCTGCATATGTGACTTTCTCTTCCTGGATCACAAAGAGTTAACAAAATTCTGAGCCTCTCTGTGATCATTATTGATCATTGAGCAACTTCAGAATAAAAAACTAAAAACCCAGAGTAATCACTTCTTTACTTAATCCCTTGCTAGTAAACAGTAGGTGCTAATCCCCCCAAACCAGTGGTTTCTGGCCCCAGAATAGCAAAGAGTTACATATTACAAAGGGAAAGATACATTTAGCCCTTACAGAATTTAGTACTCTCCCCCAAATTGTCAATGATTTTACCACTGCTGCTTTCCTGAGAGAACTAATGCATTCTTGGCTCCAGGGAGAAGTCTTACATTTGATTCAATTGACTAACCTGTCTGTTTAATGTCAGTACCATGTAGATTTTAATACTATTGCTCTATAATACAGTTTGAAATCAGGAATGATGATACCTCTAGAAGTTTTTTTATTCTATAGGATTATTTAACTATCTTGAGGTTTTTTGTTTTTTGTTTGTTTGTTTGTTTGTTTTTCCATACTAAGTTGAGTATTGTTTTTCAAGGTCTGTAAAATATGTATTGGAAATTTTGTTGAATCTGTAGATTACTTTTGGTAAGAGGGACATTTTTACTACATCAGTCTTACTAATTCATGAGAATGGGATATCTTTCCAACTTCTGATATCTTATTCAATTTCTATCTTCAAAGAATGAAGGTCTTGTGTTACACCAAGATATTTCATATTGTTTGCTACTATTGTGAAGGGTGTTGTTTTTTTATTTCTTTTTTGGTCTATTTATTGTCTATATAAATAAAGGTTACTTCATCTTTTAGTTAATTTTGTGTCCAGGCACTTTTGTGAGGGTCTTTATCATCTGTAGGAGTTCTCTGGTGGAATTTTTGGAGTCTTTATATATACTATCATATCATCTGGGAATAGCAATGATATTACTTCTTCCTTTCTAATATGTACCCTCTTGATCTCCTTTAGTTGTAGTATCATTGCTCTAACTAAAACTTCAAGTACAATTTAAATAGATATGGGGAAAGTGTGTAGCCTTAACTTCTCCCTGATTTTGGTGAAATTGCTTTAAGTTTTCCTCTCTTTAATTTGAAGTTGCCTACCATCTTGTTGTATATTGCCTTTATTATGTTTACATGTGTACCTTGTGTCCTTGATTTACCCAATATTTTATTATGAAGAAGTTTTGGATTTTTTCATAGAATTTTTCAGCATCTAGCAAGATAATCATGTGGTTTTTTTTTCTTTCAATTTTTTTGTATGGTGGATTTTATGGATGAATTGTGGTATGTTGAATTATCCCTACATTCTTGGAGTGAAGTCTACTTGGTCATGGTGGATAATATTTTTAATGTGTTCTTGTATTTGGTTTGTGAGTATTTTATTGAGCATTGTGTGTCAATGTTCATAAGGGAAATTAATCTGAAATTCTCTTTGTGTGGTATAGGTTTCATGGTAACTGTGGTTTCATAGAATGAGATTAGAAATGCTCCTTCTGTTCCTACTTTGTGGAATAATTTGAGGAGTATTGATATTATTTCTCTTGAGAGCATCTTAAAAAATTAGTGCTGGTCTAACTGGGTGTCTGCATGTAGAAGAATGCAAATAAATCTACATCTATCATCCTGCACAAAATTCAAGTCCCAGAGGATCAAAGATCTCAACATAAAACCAGATATACTAAATCTGATAGATGATACAGTAAGGAATAACCTTAGGAGACCACTTCATGAACAGAAATCCAACAGCTCAGGTACTAATATCAACTATTAATAAATAGGATCTCATGAAATGGAAAATCTTCTGTCAGGCAAACGACACTCTCAATAGGATGTAACAGCAGCTTATAGAATGGGAAAAGATCGTTATCAACCCTACATCTGTCAGGGGGTTGATATCCAAAATTTATAAAGAACTCAAGAAATTAGATATGAATAAAGTAAATAACTCAATTAAAATGTGTAGAGATAAATAGAGAACTCTTGACAGAGGAATATCTAATGGCTTAGAAACACTTAAATAAAATGTTCAACATTTCATCTTATACATGTCAGGATGGCTCAGTACATGGTGACTAGGATGTGAGTCAGGGAAGACATCTCTCCATTACTGATGGGAGATCAAATGTGTACAACAACTTTGGAACTCAATTTAGCAGTTTCTCAAAAAATTGGGAATAGTTTTACCTCAACACCCAGGTATACCACTCCTGGGCATATACCCAAAAAAGGCTCTAGCATACCACAAGAACACTTGCTCACTATTTTCATAACAACTTTATTCTTAATAGCCAGAAACTATATATAGCCTAAATGCCCCTCAATTGAAGAATGGCAAAGAAAATGTGGTACATCTACACAATGGAATACTTCTGAGCCATTAAAAACAAGGTCATCGTGAAAATTGCAGGCAAATGGATGGAACTAGAAAATATCATCATGACCCAAAAGGATATGTACTCACTTATAAGTGGATATTAGCCATAAATTACAAGGATAACCATTACATTCTCCATAGACCCAATAGAACTAAGTTATAAGCAGGACCCATTGAGGATAGTTGAATATCACTAAAATGACATCTTGGGGTAGATGAAGTGAGGGACCTGATTGGGACAGGCAGGTAGGGAGGGAAACAAGAGAGATCAAGTGTGGGGAGAATTAAGCCAGAAAGAACTGGGTTTGGTGAAGGAGGACATCTCTGGGAAGAGCTAGAAGACTTCGACAAGAGAGATTTACAGGAAGTTAACGGAATGGCACACCAATGACTATCCCTACATGAAATCCACACTGAGAGAGAGAGAGAGAGAGAGAGAGAGAGAGAGAGAGAGAGAGAGAGAGACCTATTGGCAGACTAACATTTTTTGCCAAATTGATAAGATCCAGGTGTGGTGAGAGGCCTGCCCAAAAACTAAAATGAAAATAATTTAAAGAAAATATTAGCTAGCCACTGCTGTTGTGTATGCACACATACACACAAACACACAAACACACACATACACACACAGACATTTGCACACTCAAAAAAGACATATAAACAGTGGTTATAGTTATTTTCTAGTCCATCAAAGAAGATCAATGTGTAAGAATGAAGAAAGAGGTTGGAAGTAAGGTTCAGGTGGAGAAGGTTTTCCCTTATGTATACATAAGGTCCTGAATTTGATCCCTAGGACCATATAAACCATCAGACATTGCACACACCTTTAATCACAGTTCTGTGAAGGTAGAAGCAAGAAGATCAGAAGTACAAGGTTATCTTCAGATACATAATAAATTAGCAGTATATATGATCATATATATGCATATAGATAGATAGATAGATAGATAGATAGATAGATAGATAGATAGACAGTAGTATTCATTGAAAAACCAATGACATACATCTTTCTCTTTTCTGACTATTTTATTAAGCAAGTTTTGGAATTTTGCCTTTCTCTATACGTTGTATTGTAAATAGAAATACTTCTAGTAACTCTGTAACTGTTCTAACAGGGTATCATCTTTGTCTTACAAAATCTGTAGCCTCTAAACCAAACACTTTAGTTTTTGTGGTCAGCCAGAGTATACATGAGCTTATAGCTTAAGATCAAAGCCAAATTCCCTGATTCTGGAATATGTTTTGAGTGTCAAGGCTTCCAGGTAGCATTCTCAGGCAAAGAACACATAAAAATGCTTCCAAAGGGAGAGTATAAGGAGACACCCCAAGATAGCAGACATCAAATATTCAAGACTATGTCAGGAATAACCAGCTTGAGCCTGCAGAAGCATCATCCTGAAAAGGCAGACACTTGATGAGAATATGGACGAAAGAATTTTGAAGTTTGAGTGAGAGTCACTTAACTTTTATATACATTATTGGAGAAAAATGAAAAGAAGCCCCAATTTGAAGAAAATTGTGGCAGCTGAGAAGTATTAAGTGTCTTTATTTGGATTTGTTTCAAATTGCTTTGTAGTCAAATGCACAGATATGTTCCCTTAATGAATCGTAGATACTCAAATACAGATGGAAATTATATACCTGCAGGGTAAACAACCCTTGATTCCATGAGCACCAATGTTGAAAGTTTCAGTCTACCTATTGTGCTAATAAGACTCTGCTTTGTGATAAGAGTTACTTCAAGAGAAGAAGTTGGTGTCATAGTAATGAAGAAGGAAAAGGCTTGGGGGAAGCTCAACATTTCTTTGCAGAAAATGTCTTCATAAATAACACAAAATACCAAAGTGCAACAGTCTCTGACTTTTGATAGGGTTCCCAATGCATTTAAAGTTCAAGTGCAAAGGGAGAACTATGAAGTTTTTCTAGACTCCTAGTTCTCAAATGTCAATGATTTTGCACCCTGCCTCCCAGCATGTGAGCAAAAGCATCTTTTCTGTGTCTGCAGACATTTTGATTACCTGAAAAAGATAACTGGGTTGTATAGGTAGAATGCAGAGCTAATGATTAAAAATACTGTACAATCCAGGATGGTCCCTCAGAATGAAGTGTTAGCTAGCACTTAACAGTCTCCATTTGATGACTTATTTTCTAGACCACCTTCACATGAGAGAATATAAATCTAAAGTCCAGCTAGCCAGTGCAGATACATGTCTCAGAACTGGAAAGAAACAAAATACTCCCTCCCTGTCTCAAAGGCACTACAGATTTGTTTCTGATAAACCAATCAAACTGCAGGGATAGTGTGGGTCTTTAAAAAATCCAAGAAACCTCTGTGTTATCTGGCTAATCATTAATTTTGTATGGATGCTAAACCTTGTTGCATTTCATTTATGAAAAATCAGACAGACAGCATGAAAAAAATAATGCTCAGGAAACAGAAGTAGTTCTGAGTTTTATAAACTACATTTCCTACGAGAAACAGAATGCAAGAAGAAGGAGCCTTATCCTGGGATAAAAATAAAACTCATATGAGCCTTGGAGAAGTTGAATCACCCACTCTTTGGCACCTAAACTTTTACTTGGCCTAACAGCATCTGTAGTATGTTTTTTTTAAATGCTAGTCAGATTTCATTGTTCCCATGTTTAAAACTCACCAGTGGCTTCTCATTTCATCCCCAGAAAAAGCCTTTACTTTTCCCAGTGCCTGGCAAGTGCCTACCAGATCTGCTTCTTCTTGACTCTCTAACTTGCGCTCTGCTCTTCTGTCTTTTGACTCTGTCTCTGGACTTAAATGGATTCTTTCCTCTGGAACATTCTTCAACAGAGGAATGGATACGGAAAATGTGGTACATTTACACAATGGAATACTACATAGCTATTAAACAATGACTTCATGAAATTCTTAGACAAATGGATGGAACTAGAAAATATCATCCTGAGTGAGGTAACCCAATCACAAAAGAACACACTTGGTATGCATTCACTAGTAAGTGAATATTGTCCCCCAAACTCACAATGCCCATGATACAACCCACAGACCATGTGGATCTTAGGAGTAAGGAAAACCACAGTGTGGATGTCCTGCATTGAGGTGGGAACAGGATGATCCCGGGAGATAGAGGGAGGGGGAACCTGGAAGAGAGAGAGGAGGGGGAGGAAATATGGGGGCAGTATCAGATACTTGTACAAGTGGGTCAGGAAATTGAATAAAAATATGTAGCAGGGGGGATGAGGAAATGGAGATAGGCACTGGAGCGTCCCAGATGTCAGGAAAATGGAAGGCTCCCAGGACCCAACAGAGATGATTTTAACAAAGAAGGTGAGACAGAACCTGTAGAGATCACCTCCAGTAGATAGGCATGCCCGATCCCCAGTATAGGGATGTGGCCACACATCCATCCCAAAATTTTTAACCCAGAAATGTTTCTGTCCAAAAGAAGAACAGGAACAAAAATTGAGCAGAGACTGAAGGAAGGGCCATCTGGGGCCAGCCTCACCTGGGGATCCATATTGTCTGCAGACACCAAACCTGACACTGTTGCGGTTGGCAAGAGGCAATTGCTCATAGGAACCTGATGTGGCTGCTCCTTGGAAGTTCAGTTGGCAACTGACCAATGCAGATGTAGATGCTTTGTGCCAACTATCAGACTGAGCTCAGGGACCCTGGTGAGGGAGATGGTAGAAGGAGTGGAGGAGCTGGGGGGCATTGAAACAGCATAAGAAAAACAAATCAGCTGGCCAGACCACCCAGTGCTCCCAGAGACTAGACCATCAACCAAAGAGTGTACAGGGAGGGAGGTATTCCTGGCTCCAGATACATAAGTAGCAGGGGATGGCCTTATCTGACAGTAGGAAGGGAAGGAGGCTTGATGCCCCAGCATAGAAGGATGCTGGAGGGATGGGGTGAGAGTGAGTGAGGGGAGCACTAATAGAGGCAAAGGGGAGGGAAGAGAGGGAGTTTGTGAGATGGGGGTCCTGTGGAGGGGTAACTAAAAATTGGGATATCATTTGAGATGTAAACAAATGAAATGATTAATAAAAATGAAGAAATACGAGTTCTCTAAGTAATGTCAGCTTTGTTCTTTTCTTTTGAACAATGCTTTATTTTATTTTATAGTTTATTATTTAAATGATCTAATTATACACATGTTATTTTTAAATTGGATATTTTCTGTATTTACATTTCAAATGTTATCCCCTTTCCCGGTTTCACCTCTGGAAACCCCTTATCCTACCGCTCTTCCCCCTTCTTCCATGAGGGTGCTCACCTACCCACTCACCTACTTTCTCCTGCCTCCCTGCACAGGCATACCCCTACACAGGAACTTCACAGGACCAAGGGCCTCTCCTCCTATTGATGCCTAACAAAACCATCCTCTGCTACATGTGGCTGGAGCCATGGATAACTCCATGTGTACTCCTTGCTTGGTGGTTTAGTCCTGAGAGCTCTGGGGTGTATGGTTGGTTGATATTCTTGTTTTTCCTAGACCTTAATAAGTTTACTGTTCAGAAGAAAGAGTTGTGTCACCTAGATGTATCCCTGGGAATGAAAAAATAGCTCAAAAGTTCTTACTGTTCTTGTAGAGGACCTAGGTTCAGTTTGTGGTATGCATGTGACTCCTCTGAACTCCTCGAGTACGGTGCACAGAAATTCATGTAGACACACACACACACACACACACACACACACACACACACACACACACATACACACACACAATTTAATAATTATTATAATAAACATAAATAAGTGATCTTTAAAGGCACCTACATGATTTCTTATCACAGCCCTCAATTTCTTTCAGAACACTGAGAAAATGGTTTATTTAGTAACTATTCAATATTGAGTTTTTCCATTTGCTGGAGTGTAATTTTAAGGTGGACAGGATGCTTCTTTATTGTACAAAAGCTCAAAGTACCTAGAGAAGTTTATGTTGCTTGGCATAACTCAAAACCTCTGAAGCCAATGGTTACTATGAAATGGATGGAATAAGCTTTAATACAGGAGTATCAAATATTGGAAGTGAGGCAGAGTGGCCTGAAGAAATTCTATTTCCAAAAACAAAATTAATGAAAAATTAAGGGTCACATTTTCAGGATGCATGTCTAATCAATTATGAAATGACTGCTTGACCCAAGCATTATGTAGCTATGAATAACAAAGTATAAAGGGGCTGTAATAATAGTTTAATTGGAAAAGTGTTTGACTTGCAAGCAAGTGGGCCTGAGGTTGATTCTCATAATGAATATTTATTACACAATGGCAGGGTGATAGCATGCAATTGTAAGGCCCCCACAAAAAGAGGCAGAGGCAAGTGGATTATTGGGAATTGATGGCCAACCAGATAATCTATTTAACAAATTTTAGGACAGGGGGAGATACCATCTAACAAAGCAAAATAAGGATGAAGCTTGACAAACACATGAGGTTGCCTTACATATTCATGGGTGCATGTGGCTGCACACAGATACACACACAGACACAACATGAACACATAAACATTTATGCACATACAGTCAATGAACCTACTATATTCAATGATCTTATTGTTTAAATTTCTTGCTAGCAATTAGTTAACACAAATATTTATGACATGAGATTATTAGAATTCAATTGTTATTAAATGCAAACATTTTATTCTAAGCCATTCCACTACAGTTCAATAATTGTATAATTATTAGCTATTAATGGCCTATGATAAACTGTCATTTAATTGGAAATAAAAAAAAGTAAACAAGAAAACAGTGAAATATTTGAGAAAAATCAGTAGCATCGTGTGGGCATATCTAACTAAAAAGGGTTACTATAAAGATGGGAGCATGGTGCCTGCCACAGCAGGAGAGAACAGACAAATGAGTTCCTGGAGATTATAGAAGGAAGAGAGAGGTGTCAGCACCAACCCTCTTCTCCCAGGGATTGCTGCTGTAAATTCATGAAAGTCAGCCCTACGGTTGTGCTGGTCATCAGTGAAAAAGGAGAGAAAAGACTGAACCTAAAAAATATTCCAACAAAACAATAACTTAAAGCTAGAGTAATCTCTATTTTGGCACACACACACACACACACACACACACACACACACAAACACACACGGAAATTATATACAACATACTGAGAGATACACACCACAGCACACAATACACAAAGAGACATAAACACACATAGAGAAACACACACACAAACCACATTCCACACCAAACAAGCACACACTAACACACACATATATATACACAAATACATACACTAACACATACTAACACACACACAAACACACACACACATATAATTCAGAAGAAAAGATGAATGTAAATTTTTTGAAAATTCTTAAAATATAAAATAACTTTTATGTTGAGGTTTCCAATTTATTAATGTGTGTGTGTGTGTGTGTGTGTGTGTGCGCGCGCGCGCGCGCGCGCATTGAGATTGCTTGTCTTCTCTGCATTTCTCCGAATCTGACTTACTCTCCTCCCTTTTCTTTTTTCTTCAACTTTTTCTATTTCTAGGCCGTTTTTCGTTTCTTGTCTCTGACATTTTGAGTACAGCATGTTCTCAGATGGTTTCCATGGGAAGTTACTAAAGTGAAAGCCACACTCTTTTTCCAGAAGCACTGCTAACATGAGTTTCATGGCTTGGTGTGATTAAAATAATTAAACTTCATTTTTTGAAAATAATCATGTGGTTCTAAACATTTTCCACCAGGTTAAAAACAACTTAAGAGGAATAGAATTCTCGGGTTGCTTACAGCTTTTTGTGCAGAGTATAACGTTTAGCATATTCACAGTGTTTTATAAAAGATTAATTTCAAATAAACAACTAATATTTGTTTCTAAAATATAGGCATATTTTGCATGATGATATGGAGTTTTTATTTCAAGAAGATTCTATTGTATGTCTTCATTGACTTAATTTACACAGACATGAGGTTGAATGAAGGACTAGAGAAAACAAAGAGAGATAGTAAACATCAATATTACATGAGATTGCTCTCTTCTGTAAGGTATACAACATAATAGTAAACAGATTTTAAGAAATATAAACAATACAATTTATATAACATGTGGTAGAGAAGAACATGTTAATGTGGTCGTTTAAATAAGAATGACCAAAAGACTCATGTGTCTGAATGCTTTGTCCATAGGGAGTGGCACTATTAGAAGGTGTGGGCTTGTTTGAGGAGGTGTGGCCTTGTGGAAAGAAGTGTGACTAGGGGGAGGCTTTGAGGTCATATGCGCCCAGTATAGTACATGGCTGTTTCTGCTGCTTGCATATCAAGATGTATAATCCTTAATTTCTTCTCCAACAACATGTTTGCCTGCATGGCCAACATGGTTCTCATCGTGACAATAATAAACTGAACCTCCAAAACTGTAAGCCAACCCCAAATAAATGTTTTCCTTTATAAGAGTTGTGATAGTCATGGTGTCTCTTCACAGCAATAGGAAAACTAAGACAGCCATTATTATTACTATTATCAAGTACTTTATATCATGTATTAAAAAGCATATTTATACATGATATCTTATTATAAGACTGGTAATGTTCTAGGTCTGAGGACACTAAATATGCCAGAAACACATAACTAGCCTGCTCCGGGATAACATGATGATGTCATCAGGAGATGGGATTTTTTCATTTGCATTGTAAGCATTAGAAGGCTACTATCGGGGTTGGGGATTTAGCTCAGCGGTAGAGCGCTTGCCTAGCAAACTCGAGGCCCTGGGTTCGGTCCCCAGCTCCGAAAAAAAAAAAAAAAAAAAAGAAAGAAGGCTACTATCAAATATGTGGATGGTAAATGCCAAATGTATACCTTGTAACTATAATATCTACAAAAGCTCAAGAAAATAATCTTGTAAAAAGCAACTGTAGATAGGATGGAAATAGAAATAAGTGTGTGCACTGGATGATGTCTTAAGGAATGTTTAGAAAGGTACTTGAAATAGCAGGTGAAACCCTAAAGAAAAGTGAGCATCATCTGCACCAGTATCTGGAGAGAAGTAAGAAGATAATGAAGGGCTGAGTACGTGATTTTCTGTTTCTTGGCAGTTTGCTTAAGATGGACACATCCTGCAA
This sequence comes from Rattus norvegicus, assembly GCF_021556685.1. NCBI lineage: Eukaryota > Metazoa > Chordata > Mammalia > Rodentia > Muridae > Rattus > Rattus norvegicus. The sequence continues at coordinate 45,857,124 of NC_141547.1, read as the reverse complement.
TCGAGAATTTCACTCTAATTAGTTACATTGGTGATGGTGCTATACCTATTCAGTGAGAGATGGAGGAGAACGTTTTCTTTAACTTTGCTCACAAGTACAAATACAACTTTTTGAATTAAAAAGAAAAAGAACCACCACAAACCCTCTAGAAAAATGAAATGTGCTTGATTAGCACACCACAGATTTGACAGCAGTTAAAGTGAGTAGACTATATCTACATGTGAGCAAGAACAATATATAAAATAAAGTCAGTGAGCCAGTTCAATTTTAAAAAGGTACATGGAGTGAATCCATTCATGTAAAACATAATACACACAAATGAAGGTTGATTTTAATGAATCTTTAATTTGAAAAAGTTCTATTTTCACAGATTTTTATTTTTTTTAAAGATGTTTTATTCTAAACAATATGTATTTCAAGGTTAATCAGAAATGCCTTAGTTTTAGGTTGGGGAAGAAAAGCTAGAGAGAAAATACTAAAGATTCATATGTTTGGTTAGTACAGGGTATATACATTTGCTGTTTTATTATGTGAAGAAACAAGTGAGCTATTGACATGGTACACATGAGCTCTCTCTTTATATCAGGTTGGATTCTCACTGCTTTAGTTGTTCTCACAGTAGTTGTTGCTGATCTCCAGTTGTGCCAATGACCTCAGACAGAAATCATTCTTCCTCTGAATTGTACAACAGTGTAACAAATAAGCTTTCTACAATACAATGAAATGAATGATTCAGTGTGCTAAGAATTACAAATACAGTGAATCTGTCCATACTACACATAAAATATGTCTCATTTTAAAATTTCTTGTGCACAAGTGTATTTGTACAGACATATTTGTATGTGAGCACATGCAAGTGTGTGGATGTTGGGGGGTAACTCTTAGTGTCATCTTAAAAAAACTATATTCACTTCTTGTGGTTGGGTATCCCATTGGCCCAGAGCTTACCCATGAAGCTGGAGTGCTTAAAGAGCAAGCCCCATGGATCTTCTCCTCTGAACTTCTCCAGTGCTGGGATTACAGATCGATATCAAATGCCCAACCGTTTTGCACTGAATCTGGAGATTGAACTCAGGTCCTCATACTTGCAAGACAAGCACTTTACTGGCTAAGCTATTGTCACAACTTTCATTTTTTGCACTTGGATTTCTTTTAGTAATTAGGTATTTTTCTGAATACACAGCCCCAAAGAAATGCACAACACCAAGTCCATTTATACTATTTCTAGAAACATGACACACAGCAGAAATACAAACATTTTGATATATGTGTTTTTTGTTAGAGAGAAAAGGACATACAAGGGTCTGGGGACCTTACTGGAATCCATAATATTTCATTTGCTATTTAAAAAAGATTTGATGCACATATGGCAAAATGTTAACATCTGTTGAATCTTAGTGATGGCATGTGAATGTTTGGATTATTTTTGTAGTTTTCTACATGCTTGAAATTTCATATAATTTAAGAATTAATGTTACCAACAGGAAATCTGAAATGGATTAGAATTAAGATTCAAATTACAAATTATGATTAAATGGACCCATTTTGCACAAGTCGTTTGTCCCAACATCTTAATATTTCTAGTTTGAAGTTTCCAAACAGAGAAGGCAGGTAACATGTAAGTTCTATAAGCATTTCTTACTGTTATATTTTTCTTGATTCTAAACATCTTGCTTCTGTCTGTATTATTTATTTGCCAAATGATAAAATCATTTTGTTTGATAGGATGAATTTTAGATTCAATTCAGTTGATCCATCAATCAACCAGCCAACATCTACTGAGATCATATTATGTGCTAAAGTGATACAAAGACTTGTCAGAAAATTTCATGAAGCTTACTGTGAGTTAGAGAGAGCAGCAAAAATACCAGAGCACAAGTGGATATTAATTGTACACTATAAGAGACATTCCAGATCTATGAATGACTATAGGATATAATCTGCAAATTGTGGATAATACTACATAAGTGTATGTCACAGAAAGTGACATTTAGTAGTTTTAAAAGGTAACAAGGACTCTATGCTAAAACATTGACAAATGATTGGCTTACTTCATCAGCAGATATGATATATGAAAGTTGGAACAGTACAGAGAAAATTAGCATAGACCCTGTGCAAGAATGACACATAGAACATGAATTTCAATAATTAGAAAGTCCCAAGGAGATCCTGGTAGTAGGGATGCCAAGAAAGCTAAGAAATCATCCCATACCTGAAAGAAGAGCAATGGCTGACACTAACACTCCTGGAAAGGCATTATCTATGCAAATGATAGGGGGAATCTGTGAGCTGTCCTCAGCATTTCTGTTCAGCATTTTTGTGGGAAACGCAAAATTGATGGGTTGACTTTCTAACCAAATATCTATCTTTAACTCTAAGCTATAAAACCTTAAAAATAATTGATCAGTGTTGAAATAATATGTTAAAATAATCTAAATATGTTAAAGCTTTAAGAATTGACAGTATAAATGTCATTACAAATATTATAAAATCAACTATCAGAGCTATTGAAAGGGTTAGGAGGAAGTTATGTCTTTTATTACAGTACTGATTTTGAGATCCTACTTAAAGATTAATCGTGTTGAAATGGAATTATTAACCAGTAGAAAATGATACATATATTAAAATAAATTAAGGGGTTTTATATGCACAAAAATAGAAAATGTCAGCAGAATAATATTGATTGAAAGAGCAGATTTTAGAAGTATAAAACATTTACATAATGTATGCAAATACAATACAAATACAACACCAAAAGTGCACATAAATCTACCCAGTATAAGTCAGTGGTTATCTGTGAAGGTAGATTAAAAAGAAGCCAGATAGAATAGGCTGCCCAAAAGACACTGCTTTTACTATAATAATGAAGATGGGGAGGAAATTGAACTTAGGACTTGGCAGTTTAACCAGTATACAGGCTTGAGTTCCACCAAGAAGCAAGGAATCAACATTCAGTTTCCATATCCAAACCCTTGATTCTAACCTTCATAACTCTTTCTGGAAATGTCTCCCCACATCACTATTAGAAGACACGGCATTTTTCTGAATATGTTTGATAGCAGTTCCCTATAGCAGTTGCAGTCTTGTGATGCATTCATTCAATTTACTAGCCTACTTTGGACTCTCTCATTTCTAAAACCTTCACTGGATCCTTGAAGTTTATATGTAAGGTCCTCAAGCTGCCTAACACTTATGGATACAGACACGAGGTCAAAAGACTGAGGCTGCACTGACACCCACCTATCACTTTCATTTCTTTACCTCTTGTTGCCACTTTTTTCTTTGCACCAACCACCCTAGTAAGAGAATGATTGTGAACTAAAGCAGGCATATTATTTAGGAAGAAGCATGCATTATTTCCAAATTCAAATGTATGTAATAAGACCAGGTGAATTCAAGGAAGAACAGAAAACATCTGGCCGGTTCTAGTTTGTAGCCAAGCTACATAGTGTCTAGGAAATAAAGAAACAGATTTGTTTCCATGCTCATTAGGAAATTCCATTTGGACCTACAGAAGCTGCCTCTGGTGATAAGAAACCACAAAATTGTTTTCTTTTTAAAATATATAATAAGCTGGATTTATATAATTAACCTCAAAGGCTTTACTTGCTTGGCTTAGGCAATAAAGTTTTCTTGTTCAGGGGTCTTATTTTCGGGCTCATTTATTTTGCCATTTCACTTTTACATTTAACTCCTCACAACATTCTTGAATGCAAGAAAACAGTACTGCATACTTGTCATTAAATAATGTTAGCTAATACTTCAAAGTCACCTGAGGCAAAGGAAAAGTAAATGAAAATTGACTCCCTTCAAGGTTTTACATAGAGGGGCAGGAGAGGGAACCTTGGTAATATGCATTTCTGAAAGCTGTTATAGGATCAAGAAATTCTTAATCCATGGTGAATATTAATAAGAAATCTCTATGTTCCTATACCAAGATTCCTATGAAAATAGGACTTATGTAGTCTTCTATCCCTATTAAAAAGCAAATCTAGATCTCTGTGCTATCATCACCAAAAGTGGCCTAAAATTTTCACTGTTCTATATAGCCACATATTTTGGCATGTGTGTGTTTGTGTGTGTATGTTGTCTTCAGAAATAGGGTCTTATTGTCAGGTTGTAGAGATTGACTAATGGCATTGGCTTTCAATATTTGCTGCATCTATAGGACCACTTTGGCCAACAATTGAACTCATAGAGACTATATCATCATACACAAGACCTGTTAAAATAAAGCCAGTCAAACTCCAGCATGAAGGAAAGGATGTAGATAAAGAGAGACTTTGTATACTCCTGGTGGGAATATAATCTTCAGTTTTAAGATGAAAGTTCATAGCACTAAGAGCCTACATAATTAAAGAGATCTCATATTAGTAACCTAACAACACACATAAAATCAGTAGATGAACAACAACAACAACAACAACAGCAACAACAAAGAAATAACACTCAAGAGGAATACATAACAAGAAATAATTAAACACAGGACTGATATCACTACAATAGGAAAAATTTATATATAACCAATAAAACAAAGAGTTGCCTCCATAGAACCACAATGCTTGTGGGAGTAACCTACCAATATCTGATGTGATTTATGGCCCAGTGCATGAGATGGAATTAATACTTGATGCTAAATCAGTAATCAAATACCTGAGACAAGATAGCCTAGAGGCCTAAGGAAATAAAACCAAATACAACTGTTCAGTTAACAGAAATGAGTAATAAAATGACCCTTAATGACATTCTGCTATACTCATAGATCAGTGCCTTGCTGCTCAACCATTATCAGAGCAGCTTCCTTCTGCAGCAGATGGAAACAAATATGGAAACTCACAGCCAGACAATGCAGAGAATGAAAAAACCTTGAAACATTCACCACTAAATGGGATGTCTCCTTCAAATACCTTCCATCAGGGCCCAGACGACACTACAAAAATGGGATGGAGAATGAGTGTAAGGCACAGGGCCTCCTCATATCTGCACTGGATGGGGTACTAAATCTGAAAGAAGAAAAAAACACATGCCCCAATCCCTGTCCCAGAAGTTGTCTCCAATAATAACCACTTACAAATGACAATTCATTTTCCTCAAGGGAGTCTCACTGTGGAAACAAACAACTCTTGTGGGTAGGTCTTATAACCAAGAGTAGATGGCCAACAAAAATCAAATTCAATTGCATTTTTGGAGGTTCTTTGTCTTGTAATTTCTGCAAGTTTTTTTTTAACCTTACTACATTTTTGCTTATATATTATGGCTTCTGGCTGTTTTGTTTTTAAGGATTGCTGGTGTATAAGAACATTCCTTTGTATCTCTAGGTCTATATGTACTACTCATGTTTTTTGATGGCTATTTTTCTTCTGTTGTTTATCTGTCCTATTCTGATTTGTTTTATTGTTTTATTTTATTTTGCTGTTATTCCTTAGTTGCCTGCTTGTTTTCAAACTAGAGACACAGTTTGTGGGTCTGAACAGGAGAGGACATAGGAAGGGTCTCAGAGATTCTAAGGAGGGGAACTGTGATCAGAATATATTTTATGAAAAAATTAAATCAAAAATAGAAAGGATAAAATAGAGGCAGCTATCTGTTGATCTCTTATAAGGGATAGTAGCTTATTTCTCTTTTGAAATTATTTCCACATTGACCTCATTGTTTAACTCAGTTTTTTCCTTTCGTTTTCCAGAATTTGGGAATTTTGCTAACAATTGTTGAATAGCAATTCCTCACATAGATTTTGTGTAGGAGACAGCATGATATTGTATCACAAAATCACAGCTGCATGACATTTTAATTCCATAGTGCTAAAAAGCTAAAATCTAATAAAGTATTTCAATTTTTCAAAAAAGAAAATTATATAAATATAAACATCTATGAGTTTAAATCACTATTTTATCCTACACATTATTTATCCTACACACACGTACTGCTGGAAATCAAGGGAGATTATATGGCTCTCTTTGCAAGTTGAGTATGTTGTTGATATTTCATTATGCATATTCTGTTTAAAATCATGTCCTTCAGTACTTCTGTTTCAAGCATATTTACAGCCTTACAAATGTTATTTCTACATAATCATACAAATACCATTTTCACAAAAGTCTTCCATGAAGAATTTAAAAGTTTTTTCAATATTTTACTATATATTTCATCAGGTTATTATAATACCATGAGCTCTAATTGATGGATAAAATAGATGAGTATTTAACAGGATAACTGAGCTGAGATATGATGACATTCAGAATTCGAAATGTATCAGCAGGTTTCTACTTCCAGCGGTAGGAGTCTGTCATCTTCCAATGAATTTTTCTTTCTTTCTGATCCGAGAAAACTGTAAGGTTCCTAGTGTTTCCGAAGAAATATACTATTTTCTTACTGTAAGACCAAGAAATTTAAGGTTGCATTTAATTGACTCTGCAGGGAACACAAATCCATTTTTAAATCAATTACTGTCTGAGATCTGAGCCATTCTAATGGACTGAACTGGACCACATGGTCTCCACTAAATACTACAGAAATCAGACTCATTGAGATCATGACAATCTAACTCAAAAGGTACAGCTATAGTTTCTCACAATAAAGTGACACAAAGTATACAGGTTCACTGACTCACAGCCTCATATAACAATGAAAACATATAAAGAACTTCAAATAAAAAGTTGATATATTATTTACACAGTAAACCAGCTGGCCGTAAACTAGAACCATCTTAGGACTTTTGATCTGCATTATTGAAAATCTGAGTTCCACAACAGATTCTCTGAATCCTGCCAAAATGCCTGGTTTTAGGTAAGAAGTTTATGAATTGATATCTTATCCAAAGGAACTCTACAACCTGGAGAGCTTCTAGTTTTGTTTGTATATTTGTCTTTGTTTTGTTTTGTTTTGTTTTGTTTTTTGTTTTGATTCTGGCTGTACTCTCAGGGTCTGAAAACTTTGGTTGGGAAGTGAAGACAAACTTTATGGAACACTGATTGAGCATAGATAGATCACCAAGTTGCAAAAATGACCATTTTGCTGTCAGCTGAAAGTCATTCTGAAAACTTGCAAATAATTAGATATCTTTTAATTGAGGAAAAAGTATAGCTATATTTTTGTTGGTGTAGTTTTTTGTTATTTAGGAAGATAAATATGAAGAAACCAAGAAAACTTCGTGGATCTTAAGATCACTGTCTCCTGGTCAGAAAGCTCCTTTGTAGTTAAATATTGCTCTGTTTAAATTGTTCATCTGACTTTTATTTAACTTTCTTAGTTGGTATATATTGGTGACATTATCCAGTTCTTTTAATTTTTTTCCATTTGATGGAGTATGGGTTTTTAGGTATGTCCTTATAATTCCTTGAATTATCTTGGTGTCTGTTGTTCTGGCCCCTTTCCCATTGCTAATTTTGTTAATTTGGTATTCTCTATACCTGTTGTTGTTGTGCTGCTGTTGTTGTTGCTGCTGCTGTTGTTGTTGTTGTTGTTATTATGGTTGTTTGGCGTTTTACTTATTAACTTTACATCCTGGTCATTGCCTCTATTCAGGATACCCTCTCCCACAATCTTTCTCCATCCCTCTTTCCCTTCTCCTCTTAGTCAGTATCCCACTCCCTGCTCCAGGTATCCTCCTACCCTGGCATTCAAGTCTCTATGAAGTTAGGCCCTTACTTTCCCACTGAAGTCAGACAAGGCAATGTATATAGGAGAGCATTCCCACATGGAGACAACAGCTTTTGGGATAGCTCTCACTCCAGTAGTTTGGTACCCACATGAAGACTAAACTGCACATCTGCTACATATCTGTGGGACAGTTTAGGTCCAGTCCTTGTATGTTCTTTGGTTGACAGTCCAGTCTGTATGAGTCCTGAGGGTCCAGGTTAGTTGATTATGTTAGTCTTCCTGTGGAGTTCCTATGCCCTTCTGGGCTGCAATTCTTTCTTCCATGAGCCCCCAGGCTCCATTCACTGTTCGGCTGTGGGTGATTACATCTGTGTGAATCAATTGGTGGACAGAGGTGATCAGAGAACAGCAATGCTAGACTCCTGTCTGCTAGCATAATAGGGTATATTACTAATAGTATCAGAGATTGTCGATGAGATGGGTCTCAAGTTGGGCCAGTCATTGGTTGTGCTTTCCCTCAGTCTCTGTTCCATCCCCAATCCCTGCATTTTTGTGTAGACAAGATAAATTTTAGGTCAAAAGTTTTGTGAGAGGGTTTGTGTTCCTATGGCTCCACCAGGGTTCCTGGTCACAGGAGGCAGCCTACTTAGGCTCCATATTCTCAATGCTGTGAGTCACATTAAGAACACCCCCATTGATTCTTGGTCATCTTCCCTATTTTAGGTCACCATCTCTTCTTGGGTATAGCCCCTACCTCCTCATCCCTGTCAATTTCCAATCATTCACATGCTCTGCTCTGCCCCTCCCCACACCTGATGCAGAAGCCCCACTCCTTCCAGATCTCTTCTTTATGACCATTCTAGCCTCCTTGTGTCTGTGAAGTGCAGCATGGGCATCCTGTATTTAATGACTAATATCCATTTATGAGTGAATACATACCTCATATGTCCTATTGGGACTAGGTTACCTCATTCAGGATGATATTCTCAAGATCCATCCATTTGCCTGCAAAATTCATGATGTCTTTGTTTTTCATAGCTGAAAAGTATTCCATTGTGTAGATGAACCACATTTTTCTATATCCATTCTTCAAGAGAGTTACATATAGGTTGTTTTCAATTTCTGGCTACAGAACAATAGTGATTAAAAAAACTGTGTGTTATTGGTAAAGAAACAGACAATCAATGGAATTGGAGACCCAGAATTAAACTCACATGCCCATAGACAGCTTATTTTTGAAAAAGAAGCAAAACCATACAATGGAAAAAAGAAAGCATCTTCATCAAATGGCGCTAGTCTAACTGGATGTCTACATGCAGAAGAATAAAAATAGATCCTATTTACCATCTTGCTCAAAACTCAAGTCCAAGTGGATCAAGAACATCAACATAAAGCTGGATATACTAAATCTTATAGAAGAAAAAGTGGGAAATACTCTTTGTATTGGTACAGGATATAATTTCTTGAACAGGTAACTCAGGCTCTAAGATCAATGATTGATTAAATGGGACCTCGTGAAACTACAAAGCTTCTGAAAGGCAAAGAACACTGTCAATAAAACAAAACCACAGCCTACAGTTTGGGAAAAGTTCATCATCAGCCCTACATCTGACAGGGGGCTAATATCCAAAATTTATAAAGAACTAAAGGAGTTAAATACCTACAACCCAAACAACCCAATTAAAAAGTAGGACATGGAGCTATACAGAGAATTCACAATAGTCAAATCTCAAATGTACAAGAAACACTTAAAGGCATGTTTAAAGTCCTAAGTCATCAGGGAAATGCAAATCAAAACAACTCTGAAATTCCACCTTACACTTGTCAGAACAGCTAAGATAAAAAACTCAAGTGTAGTGAGGATGTGGAACAAAGGGAACACTCTTTCATTGCTGGTGGGATTGAAAACTTGTATAACCTCTCTGGAAATTAATTTGATACTTTCTCAGAAAACTTGGAATACTTCTACCTAAAGACCCAGCTATAACACTCCTGTACATATACCCCCAAAATACTCCACCAACCCACAAAGATACTTATTCCACTATGTTCATAGCACCTTGATTCTTTCTCTGTTTTTATTTTGTGGATGGGTTTATCAATCTTATGAATTGTTTCCAAAGAACCATTTTTTTATTTCATTGGTTATTTATATTGTGTTGTTGTTGTTGTTTCTATTTTGTTAATTGTGAAGTATGAGTTTTATTATTTCCTGTCTTGAGTATTATTTATCCTTCTTTTTTTATTCTACATCAATCTAGTGTGCTATGTTATGTTAGAAGTAAGAAATCTCTCCATTTTTTAAACATAGTCACTGAGTGCTATGAACAGTCTTCATCATTTTTATAAGTTTGAGGATCTTGTGTATTCAATTTCATTCAATTCTAAAGAAGCCTTTAATTTCTGTTTTGGCCTATTTTTCATTCATTTTATTTCTTGAGTTTTTAGATTTTCCATTGCTTCTATTATTGCTGATATTCAGCTTTAATACATAGTGGTCTGAAAGGATACAGGGTCTTATCTCAGTCCTTTTGCATTTGCTGAGCCTCATTTTGTTTCTGAGTATGTCATGAATTTTGGAAAAAGTTCCACGTGCTAATAGTAAGGCATAATCTGTTATGCATGGGTGAAATATTTTGATTCTGTTAGATCTATTTGGTTTATAAGGCCATTCAGCTTCATTATTTCTCTATTTGGGTTTTGTCTGGATGATCGGTATTTTGGTGAAAGTAGAATATTGAAGTCTCCCACTATTAGTATATGAGGGTAAATAGGTGATTTAAGCTGTATAGTGTTTCTTTTATAAATCTGGGTGATGTGTGCTTGGGGCACAGGCATTAAGTATTGTAATGTCTGTTTGGTGGATTTTTTTCTTTGGTGAGTATGTACTGTATTTCACTATTCTTTTCTGAAAAGTTTTGATTTGAAGTGAAGAGATGTGAAAAATGAGGATAGTTTTTTTTTTACTACTAATATAACACTACACACTAGAAAACTCTAGAACAAAAATGAAGGATAAATTATACCCACTAGAAGAAGATAAGAAATAATAAAATTCAAGCCTTAAATTCATTAAAATAGAAACAAGCAAACAAACAAAAAACAATATAAAGGATCAATTAAACAAAAAGTTGGTTCTTTGAGAATAATCAATAAGTTTGACAAACCCACCTTAAATTAATTAAAAGGCACACACAGACACACAGACACACACACACACACACACACACACACACACATACACATACACACACACACAATATCATTATTGTGATTTTGACTCTCCAATTTGTGGCCTTTCATAGGCAGAAATGCTTTAAAAGAGATCTCGTCAACCATGATTTGGGTGTGGGGAGGTCAGCTTACCTCCATGAATATGCCACCCACCTCGTAAATATTCCTAAATCTTAAGGATTAAGATGCAAACATACAATTTGATATACTGATACTACCTAAATACAGGGTCTCCCTGCTTCAATTTTTTTTCTGTAGCAAGCATTGCTGTACAAAAGAGCTTCTGCTTAAACTAACTATGCCTCTTGACTGAATTCTGTCAATTAAGAAAATAAGAGCCAAGGAGAAACTTTCACATAATAATAGTTTTATCAGTTTCATAATAAAATTCCCTTTCTTTTTCAGTGTAATGCTATAACATCTCAGGTCCAAATCAATTGGCCAAATAACAAAACTTAATTATAGGGAATAAAATAAGAAGAATGTGTTTATTCAGCAACTGTACATTGAGTGACTCCTGCAAATCTGACAGTAGGTGAAAAGTTTTCTCACAAGACAAGACCACTGCTATTAGACTGCTTACATTTGAATCCAAGATACATGATCTTAGCATTAACTTCCCTTGTCACACTCTGCTTGGCAATCAGTTCAATTGCTCTTTTAGGTTACAAACTGGTCATTTTTCTGGATACTTAAATTTTGAGACCTCCTTTGAGGAGTTTGAATTTTCAGTTATGATATCACTCAGAAATAATAAACTTAAAGAACGGTAACCTGATGTATCACCAACACCATGCTGACAGTTCATCTTAGTATATTTTTATCAATAAGAACTCTTAAGTAAAATCATACCTTTCTGGGCTAATGCTATTTTCTCTCTCCCCTGAGGAGAAAGTTTGAACTTAAATTTCATTAAGGCAGACATTTGGCTAATCTGTGCATTGAGCAAAAATCAAAACAGAGTATTTGGTGTTGATTAGAAGTTTTTCTGGGAACATACTGAGAGTAATCAAAGATGGCAATGGAGTTCTAGTTCTGCAAAATGGTTTTTCAGAGCTATCCACAAGTCTTAGGCACAGTGCTCGTGTTTTTAATGTGTCCTCAATTTTGTTCATGGACTATACAAAACTATTTTCTTTGACAAAAGTAACAAAATGGGCCCTTATAATGGAAAATTTGTAACCTGGAGTTAAACAACTAATTTCTGTTATGTGAAGATATTTATATCAAGATATATTGATTTATATTTTATGTAATAAAAGGAATAAGCCTAAAAGGAGAATGTAGCACAAGATATTGAATTAATATGAAAAGAATCACAGAAAGAATAAAATTATAGAGGGATTGTGGGGTGAGGTTAAAAGAAGAATTGCAAGATATAGGTGATATTAAGTGAGAAATAGAAAACCAGGGATGGTCTCTAAATAAAGAGGAGGAAGAGATATCATTTCACAGAAATGAAGAGGGATGATATACAAATGATTCTAATGTGTAATTATTAAAGTCTCAAGAAGCAATATTACCTTATATTTACCTAAAATTATACACACACACACACACACACACACACACACAAACTCACATAGATACACAAATATTTTTTATTTATTTACTTTACATTCTGCTCACTGCACCTCTTTGGGGAATGCCCAAGAGCTCCCCCGCCACCACATAAATTTTTTTAAATAAAAAATTTTATTGAATACTTCTTTATTTACATTTCAAATGTCATTATCCCCTTTCCTGGTTTACCATCTGTAATTGCCCTATCCCATCACCCCTCCCCTGGCTTCTTGAGGGTGTTGCCATACCCACCAACCCACAACCCTGCCCTTTAGTTTCAAATGTTATCCCCTTTCCTAGGTTCCCCCTCTTTCCTTCTCCACCCCTGCATCTATGGGGGTACTCCCCCTCCTATCTGCCCAATCCCAACTCACTGCCCTGGCATTCTCCTACACTGGAGAAATGAGCCTTCAAAGACCAATGACTTCTCCTCCTTTTGATGCCAGACAATGCCATCCTCTGCTACATATGTGACTGGAGCCATGGGTCCCTCTATGTAGACTCTTTGATTGGTGGTTTAGTCCCTGGGAGCTCTGTGTGGTCTGGTTGGTTGATATTGTTTTACTTCCTACAGGGTTGCAAACCCCTACAGCTCCTTCAGTCCTTTTTCTAAATACTCCATTGGGATCCCCGTGCTCAGTCCGATGGTTAACTGCAAGCCTCCTCATCTGTATAATGTTGGAGCATCTTTTGGGTATATGACCAAGAGTGGTATAGCTGGGTCCTCAGGTATTGCAATGTCCAATATTCTAAGGAACCTCCAGACTGATATCCAGAATGGTTGTACCAGTCTGCAATCCGAAAGGAGTGTTCCAACAAATTACAAAGACAAATGCTCCACTATGTTCATTGCAGCCTTATTTATAATAACCAGAAGCTGGAAAGAACTCAGATGCCCTTCAACTGAGGAATGGATACAGAAAATGTGGTACATCTACACAATGGAATACTACTCAGCTATCAAAAAAATGACTTTATGAAATTCATAGGCAAATGGATGGAACTGGAGACTATCATCCTAATTGAGGTAACCCAATCACAGAAAAACACACATGGTATGCACTCATTGATAATTGGATATTAGCCTAAATGTTCGAATTACCCTAGATGCACAGAACACATGAAACTCAAGAAAGATGACCCTATACTGGGGCATCGAACCTTGACAGGACCAAGGGCTTCTCCTTCAATTGATGCCCAACAAGGCCATCCTCTGCTACATATGCAGATGGAGCCATGAGTCTGTAAATGTATACTCTATGCATGGTGGGTTAGTACTTGGGAGCTCTGATAAGTGGATGTTCCCCTAAAAGCTCAGATTACCCAAGATACAATCCACAGACCACATGAACCTGAAGAAGGACAATCAAAGTGAGGCTGCTGTAGTCCTTCTTAGAAAGACTGGTTGGTATTATTGTACTTATGGGGTTGTAAATGCCTTCAGCTCCTTCAGTCCTCTCTCTAACTCCTCCATTGGGGACCCCATTCACAGTTCAATGGCTGATTGTTAGCATCTGCCTCTGTATTTGTCATGCTTTGGCAGAGCTTATCAGGAGACAACTAAATCAGGCTCTTGTCAGCATGCACTTCTCAGCATCAGCAATATTGTCTGAGTCTGGTGGCTGTATGTTTATGAGCTGGATCCCCAGGTAGGGCAGTCTATGGATGACCTTTCCATCAGTCTCAGCTTTAAACATTGTCTCCATATCTCCTTCTATGAATATTTTTGCTTCCACTTCTAAGAAGGACTGCAGTATCCTCACCTTGTTCATCCTTCTTGAGCTTCAGGTCATCTGTGGAATGTATCTTGGGTAATCTGAGCTTTTTGGGTAATATTCACATATCAGTGAGTACATATCATGTGTATTTTTCTGTGATTGGGTTACCTCACTCAGGATGATATTTTCTAGTTCAATCCATTGGCCTATGAATTTCATGAAGTCATTGTTTTTAATAGCTGAGTACTACTCCATTGTGTAGATGTACCATAATTTCTGTATCCATTCCTATGTTAAAGGACAACTGGGTTTTTTTCACCTTCTGACTATTATCAATAAGGCTGCTATGAACATAGTGGAACATGTGCCCTTGTTATATGTTTTTTGGGTATATATACCCAGGAGTGGTATAGCAGGGTCCTCATGTAGTACTATGTCCAATTTTCTGAGAAAACCCCACACCGATTTCCAGAGTGGTTTTCTTAGCTTGCAATCCCACAAAAAATGGAGGAGAATTCCTCTTTCTTTACATTCTCTAGAACATCTGCTGTTACCTGAGTTTTTGACCTTAGTTATTCTGAGTGGTGTGTGGTCAAATCTCAGAACTGTTTGATTTGCATTTCCCTGATGATTAAGGATGTTGAAAACTTCTTTAGGTCATTTGATATTCCTCAGCTGAGAATTCTTTGTTTAGCTATACATCCCATTTTTTCTCCTTTATCAAATTGGGTATTTCTTATTTACATTTCAATTGTTATTACATTTCTGGATTTCCAGGCCATAATCCCCATAACACCTCCCTTCCGCTTCTATATGGGTGTTCCCCTCCCCATCCTTCCCTCATTACTGCCCTCCAACCAACAATTCCATTCACTGAGGTTTCAGTCTTGGCAGGACAAAGGGCTTCCCCTTCCACTGGTGCGCTTACTGGACTATGCATTGCTACCTATCAAATTGGAGCCCAGGGTCAGTCCATGTATAGTCTTTGTGTAGTGGCTTAGTCCCTGGAAGCTCTGGTTGGTTGGCATTGTTGTTCATATGGGGCCTCAAGACCCTTCAAGCTCTTTCAGTCCTTTCTAGGATTCCTTCAACGGGGGTACCGTTCTCAGTTCAGTGGTTTAATGATGGCATTCGCCTATGTATTTGCTGTATTCTGGCTGTGTCTCTTAGGAGGGATCTACATCCGGTTCCTGTCAGCCTGCACTTCTTTGCTTAATCAATCTTAAATAGTTTGGTGGCTGTATGTGTATGGGCCACATGTGGGACAGGCTCTGAATGGGTGTTCCTTCTGCCTGTGTTCTAAACTCTGCCTCCCTACTCCCTCCCAAGGGTATTCTTTTTTTTTTTTTTTTTATTAACTTGAGTATTTCTTATATACATTTCAAGTGTTATTCCCTTTCCCGGTTTCCGGACAAACATCACCCTCCCCCTCCCCTTCCTTATGGGTGTTCCCCTCCCAAACCTCCCCCCATTGCCACCCTCCCCGCATAGTCTAGTTCACTGGGGGTTCAGTCTTAGCAGGACCCAGGGCTTCCCCTTCCACTGGTGCTCTTACTAGGATATTCATTGCTACCTATGGGGACAGAGTCCAGGGTCAGTCCATGTATAGTCTTTAGGTAGTGGCTTAGTCCCTGGAAGCTCTGGTTGCTTGACATTGTTGTACTTTTGGGGTCTCGAGCACCTTCAAGCGCTTCCAGTTCTTTCTCTGATTCCTTCAACGGGGGACCTATTCTCAGTTCAGTGGTTTGCTGCTGGCATTCGCCTCTGTATTTGCTGTATTCTGGCTGTGTCTCTCAGGAGCGATCTACATCCGGCTCCTGTCGGTCTGCACTTCTTTGCTTCATCCATCTTGTCTAATTGGGTGGCTGTATATGTATGGGCCACCTGTGGGGCAGGCTCTGAATGGGTGTTCCTTCAGTCTCTGTTTTAATCTTTGCCTCTCTCCCAAGGGTATTCTTGTTCCCCTTTTAAAGAAGGAGTGAAGCATTCGCATTTTGGTCATCTTTGTTGAGTTTCATGTGTTCTGTGCATCTAGGGTAATTTGAACATTTGGGCTAATATCCACTTATCAATGAGTGCATACCATGTGTGTTTTTCTGTGATTGGGTTACCTCAGTTAGGATGATATTCTCCAGTTCCATCCATTTGCCTATGAATTTCAAAGTCATTGTTTTTGATAGCTGAGTAGTATTCCATTGTGTAGATGTACCACATTTTCTGTATCCATTCCTCAGTTGAAGGACATCTGAGTTCTTTCCAGCTTCTGGTTATTATAAATAAGGCTGCAATGAACATAGTAGAGCATTTGTCTTTGTAATTTGTTGGAACATCTTTTGGGTATATGACCGAGAGTGGTATAGCTGGGTCCTCAGGTATTGCAATGTCCAATATTCTAAGGAACCTCCAGACTGATATCCAGAATGGTTGTACCAGTCTGCAATCCCACCAACAATGGAGGAGTGTTCCTTTTTCTCAACATCATCACCAGCATCTGCTGCCACCGGAGTTTTTGATTTTAGCCATTCTGACTGGTGTGAGATGGAATCTCAGGGTTGTTTTGATTTGCATTTCCCTTATGACTAAAGATGTTTAACATTTCATTAGGTGCTTCTCTGCCATTAGGCATTCCTCAGCTGTGAATTCTTTCTTTAGCTCTGAACCCCATTTTAAATGGGGTTCTTTGACTCCCTACAATCTAACTTCATAAGTTCTTTGTATGTTTTGGATATAAGCCCACAATCAGTTGCAAGATTGGTAATGATCTTTTCCCAAATTGTTTGATGCCGTTCGGTCCTAACAACACTGTCCTTTGTCTCACAGAAGCTTTGTAGTTTCATGAGATCCCATTTGTAGATTCTTGATCTTAGAGCAAAAGCCACTGGTGTCTTGCTCAGAAAATTTTCTCCAGTGCCCATGTCATCCAGATCCTTCCCCACTTTTTCTCCGATTAGTTTGAGTATATCTGATTTGATGTGGAGGTCCTTGATCCACTTAGACTTAAGCTTTGTTCAGGGTGATAAGAATGGATCAATCTGCATTCTTCTACGTGTTGACCTCCAGCTGAACCAGCACCCTTTGCTGAAAATGCTATCTTTTTTTCATAGGATGGTTTTGGCTCCTTTGTCAAAAATCAAGTGACCGTAGGTGTGTGGGTTCATTTCTGGGTCTTCAATTCTATTCCACTGGTCTATTTTCTGTCTCTGTACCAATACCATACAGTTTTTATCACTATTGCTCTGTAATACTGCTTGAGTTCAAGGATAGTGATTCCCCGGAAGTCCTTTTATTGTTGAGGATAGTTTTACCTATCCTGTTTTTTTTGTTATTCCCGATGAATTTGCAAATTGTTCTTTCTAATTCCATGAAGAATTGGATGGGAATTTTGATGGGGATTGCATTGAAACTGTAGTTCACTGTTGGTAAAATGGCCATTTTTACTATATTAATCCTGCCAATCCATGGGCATGGGAGATCTTTCCATCTTCTGAGATCTTCTTCAATTTCTTTCCTCAGAGGCATGAAGTTCTTATCATACAGATCGTTCCTTGCTCGGTTAAAGTCACACAGGGATTTTACTATTTGGGACTATTATGAAGGGTGTCATTTCCCTTATTTCTTTCTCGGCTTGTTTCTCTTTTGTGTAGAGGAAGGCTACTGAATTATTTGAGTTAATTTTATACCCAGCCACTTTACTGAAGATGTTTATCAGGTTAATATTTCTTTGGTAGAACTTTTGGGATAACTAAACAATACTTTCATATCATCTGCAAATAGTGATATTTTGACTTCTTCCTTTCCAATTTGTATCCCTTGGATCTCTTTTTGTTTTCTGATTGTTCTGACTAGGATTTCGAAACTATGTTGATAAAGTATGGAAAGAGTGGGCAGCCTTGTCTAGTCCCTGATTTTAGTGGAATTGTTTCAAGTTTCTGTCCATTTAGTTGAATATTAGCTATTGGTTTGCTGTATATGGCTTTTACTATGTTTAGGTATGGGCCCTGAATTCCTGTTCATTCCAGGACTTTTATCATGAAGGGGTATTGAATTTTGTCAAATGTTTTTGCAGCATCTAATGAAATGATCATGTGGTTTTTATCTTTCAGTTTGTTTATATAGTGGATTATGTTGATGGTTTTCCATATATTAAACCATCCCTGCATACCTGGGATGAAGCCTACTTGATCATGATGGATGATTGTATTGATGTGCTCTTGAATTCGGTTTGTGAGATTTTATTGAGTATTTTTGCATTGATATTCATAAGGGAAATTGGTCTGAAGTTCTCTTTCCTTCTTGGGTCTTTGTGTGGATTAGGTATAAGAGTAATTGTGGCTTCATAGAAGGAATTCGGTAGTGTTTGATCTGTTTCAATTTTGTGGAAGAGTTTGGATAGTATTAGTATGAGGTCTTCTATGGAGGTCTGATACAATTCTGCACTGAACCAGTCTGGACCTGGGCACTCTTTGGTTGGGAGATCTTTAATGACTGCTTCTATTTCATTAGGGGTTATGGGGTTGTTTAAATGGTTTATCTGTTCCTGATTTAACTTTGGTACCTGGTATCTGTCTAGGAAATTGTCCATTTCCTCAAGATTTTCAAGTTTTGTTGAACACAGGCTTTTGTAATAGGATCTGATGGTTTTTCGAATTTCCTCTGACTCTGTCGGTATATCTCCCTTTCGTTTCTGATTTTGTTAATTTGGACACGCTCTCTGTGTCCTCCCATAATCTGACTAGGCGTTTATCTATCTTGTTGATTTTCTCAAAGAGCCAGCTTTTGGTTCTATTGATTCTTTGTATAGTACTTTTTGTTTCTACTTGGTTCATTTCAGCTCTGAGTTTGATTATTTCCTGCCTTCTACTCCTCCTGGGTGTATTTGCTTCTTTTTGTTCTAGAGCTTTTAGGGGTGCTGTCGAGCTGCTGATATATGCTGTCTGCTGTTTCTTTCTGCAGGCACTCAGAACTATGAGTTTTCTTAGCACAGCTTTCATTGTGTCCCATAAGTTGGGGTATGTTTTACCTTCGTTTTCAATAAATTCTAAGAAGTCTTTAATTTCTTTCTTTATTTCTTCCTTGACGAGGTTATCATTGAGTAGAGCATTGTTCAACTTCCATGTATATATGGGCGTTCTTTCCTTATTTTTAAATGAAGACCTGCTTTAGCCCGTGGTGGACTGATAGGACGCATGGGATTATTTTTAACTTTCTGTATCTGTTGAGGCTTGCTTTATTACCGATTATATGGTCAGTTTTGCAGAGAGTACCATGAGGTTTTGAGAAGGAGTTATATCCTTTGTTTTAGGATAGAATGTTCTATAAATATCTGTTAAGTCCATGACTTAACAGATCTGTTGGTTCATGACTTCTCTTAGTCTGTCTATGTCTCTCTTTAATTTGTTTCCATGATCTGTCCATTGATGAGAGTGGGGTGTTGAAATCTCCTACTATTATTGTGTGAGGTCCAATGTGTGCTTTGAACTTTAGTAAGGTTTCTTTTATGTATGTAGGTGCCCTTGTATTTGGAGCATAGATATTTAGGATTGAGCGTTCATCTTCATCGATTTTTCCTTTGATGGATATGAAGTGTCCTTCCTTATGTTTTTTGATGACTTTTGTTTGAAAATCGATTTTATTCGATATTAGAATGGCTACTTCAGCTTGCTTCTTCAGACCATTTGCTTGGAAAGTTGTTTTCCAGACTTTTACTCTGAGGTAGTGTCTGTCTTTTTATCTGTGGTGTGTTTCCTTTAGTCAGCAAATTCTGGGTCCTCATTGCTTATGCAGTTTGTTAATCTGTGTCTTTTTATTGGGGAATTGAGTCCATTGATTTTGAGAGATATTAAGGAATAGTGACTGTTGCTTCCTGTTATATTCGTGTTTGGATGTGACATTATGTTTGTGTGCTTGTCTTCTCTTTGTTTTGTTGAAAAATTATTAGTTTCTTGCTTTTTCTAGGGTGTATCTTGCCTCCTTGTGTTTGCTTTTACCATTTATTATCCTTTGTAGGGCTGGATTTGTAGAAAGTTATTGTGTAAATGTGGTTTTGTCCTGGAATATCTTGGTTTCTCCATCTATATTAATTGAGAGTTTTGCTGGATACAGTAACCTGGGCTGGCATTTGTATTCTCTTTGGGTGTGTATGACATCTGTCCAGGATCTTCTGGCTTTCCTATTCTCTTGTGAGAATTCTGGTGTAATCTGATAGGTCTGCCTTTATATATTACTTGACCTTTTTACCTTACTGCTTTTAATATTTTTTCATTCTTTTGTGTACTTGGTGTTTTGATTATTATGTGACTGGAGGAGTTTCTTTTCTGGTCCAATCCATTTGGGGTTCTGTAGGCCTCTTTTATGTTTATGAGCCTCTCTTTCTTTCAGTTAGGGAAGTTTTCTTCTATGATTTTGTTTAAGATAGTTCCTGGTCCTTTGAGCTGGCTGTCTTCATTCTCTTCTATACCTATTATCCTTAGGTTTGATCTTCTCACTGTGTCCTGGATTTCCTGTATGTTTTGGACCAGTAGCTTTTTCCATTTTACATTATCTTTGACAGTTGTGTTGATGATTTCTATGGAATCTTCTGCTCCTGAGATTCTCTCTTCTATCTCTTGTATTCTGTTGGTAATGCTTGTATCTATGGCTCCTTGTCTCTTCCTTTTGTTTTCTACATCCAGGGTTGTCTCCCTTTGTGCTTTCTTTATTGTTTCTATTTCCATTTTTAATTCCTTCACCTGTTTGATTGTGTTTTCCTTTAATTCTTTCAGGGATTTTTGTGATTCCTCTCTGTAGTCTTCTACTTGTTTATTTATGTTTTCCTGCATTTCTCTAAGGTAGTTCTTTATGTCTTTCTTGAAATCCTCCATCATCAAGATGAAATGTGATTTAAAATCTGAATCTTGCTTTTGTGGTGGATATTCAGTGTTTGCTTTGGTGGGAGAATTGGGCTCCGATGAAGCCATGTAGTTTTCATTTCTGTTGCTTGGGTTCCTGTGCTTGCCTCTTGTCATCAGGTTGTCTCTGGTGTTAGCTTGTTCTGCTATTTCTGACAGTGGCTAGACTGTCCTATAGGCCTGTGTGTCATGAGTGCTGTAGAACTGTTTTCTTCTTTTCTCTCAGCATGTTATGGGAACAGAGTGTTCTGCTTTCAGGCGTGTTCCTGTCTACTGGTCTTCAGCTCTTCCTGTGGCTGTGTGCCCTGAGTCCACCAGGCAGGTCACTTGGAGCAGAAAAGTTGATCTTACCTTTGTTCTCTGGCCTGTAGACGCTCCTAGGAGCTGCGTTTCAGCTCTCTGTGAGGACAGCAACCAGAAGGGACTGCCCCCCCCCCCTTTTCTCGGGTCCCTGTGTACAGGAGGCCCAGATGGTGCTAGGCATTTTCCTCTAGAGTCAGTAATGTGGGCAGAGAGTAGTCTCCTCTGGCTTCCCAGGCGTGTCTGTTCTTCTGAAAGTCTAGCTCTCCCTCCCAAGGGATTTCAGTGTAGGGAGCTCTTTGACTGTGTCCCTTCAGATCCGGGTGCAGTCTGGGCCACAGAGCACCTGCTACTTTAGTGTCCCGATCTTCCTGTTCCCAGAGGTCCTATACAGTTTCCTCTTGGGCCAGGGATGTGGGCAAGGGTGGGCAGAACTGTCTGTCTCTCCTGCCCTTCAGTCTCAGGAGTGCCCACCTGTCTTTGTGATTGGCTATCTACCATGGGGTTTGGGAGCAGGGAGCTGTGGGCTGGGCCCCCGCATAAATTTTAAAGGAAGTTATACCCCTTGGGCTGACAAATCTCCCCCACACAAAAATATTCTACACTTTCCAACTGACTATACCAGCATAATTACCTACTAACATTCTAAACCTTCTCTTGTATCTAAAAATAAATATATTTGCCCCCTCAACGCACACACAGATGCACATCAAAGTAGCCAGTCTTCCAGCAAATGGAGACCATTACATAAAAACCACAACTCAGAGAACAATGATTGATGGCATCTTACCTTCATTGGATACATATATCACAGCTCCTGCAGTCATGACTCAGAGAACACTGCCAAAGAGGATTTAGAAATATTGTAAAAGCCAAAATACCAGGAAGTGTTCTATGAAAAAGTCTCTCCTAAAAATGGATCCATAAACAAGACCAGAATAGTGGCAATGCCAATGAACAAGTTAATGTATAATGGGGAAATTTCACATGGTCCTTCTCCTAGATGAAAAACCACAGGTAGGTAATGAGTGCCTGTAGAAGGAAAATTAGACTCTGAAAAGGATGAAACTCTTTATTGGTTATCCAATACAAAGTAGTCATACTAAAATCACATACAAAAAAACAGCAAAAGTAGCCTCAATAGGTTGTATTTACATAGTTGTACACACAAACACACACACACACACAGACACACACACACATACACACACACGCACATATGTTGAGTAAGAAAGATTGAGAGGCAGAGATAGAAAGACAGAGACAGGGAGACAGACATACAGACACATACAGACATACAACCCCTACACAAAAAGGGAGAGAGGAGAGATCCTAGTATGTCTATATAATGTTGCCGTAATACACATATGCTATGACTGACCATTTAGGATTGGGCAACTGCTCCCTGAAGAAAATGGATTCTTCCTCTTAGGAGCCATTGAATCTCTGTAGCTCTTTATCTGTGGGTGAAGCCTTGTGGAATTTCCCCATCTACATTGGCTAGTTGTATGGTGTTATATCACACAAGAATCTTACCACAACATTTGCCTGTCAAACCCGTGTTATTCTGGTGCATGTTCCTATTCACTCTATCTGTGCTTCCTGGTTTTTGCCTGTATTGACTGTTACTGCCTGTAATTCCTCCCTTTATAATAATGTGTTCCTTAATTACTTCCTTGGTCTGTACATGTACCATGTCATGCTATACTGGATCTAGGGTACCATAAAGTCTTTATGCTCATGGGAAGCAATTCTATCCTATCTTTAATAGTTCTATTATGCAAAGCAACTCATTGGGAAAGTACAATAAAGTGTGCTGGCATCCTATTGAGAAAAATCACAGATATGTTCACTTAGGGACATGAGACCATATGCTTTGTTTTTTTCTCATAACTACAAGTACTAATGTTCTAATAGACATTGTATTGTTAGTATTTCTAATTCCTTTTGTGAGATCATATTTAGGAGATGAAATACAGAGAAATTTTATCTTAATTAAACATTATATTAAATAAAATTATTTTCAGTTATTATTACTAGCATGGTCATATTCTTACCTTTATTGTCCTCGTATTTGTGAATAAAATTGCAATATTCATGTCTTCCCACAGAAAGTTAGGATATCAGGTAACTGGAAAGTTAGATTATAATCATTGTTATATTAAATTAGAATGTTTTAAATTTATACCCACAATTATAAAACTGTTATCTACAATGGGCAAAAATTAAAAATAATACTTAGGCCTATAGCCATTGCTCTCCACTAATGGACTTCACTAGAAATGCATTGTCAAGTCACTATAGTGTACTTGGTTGTCCTTTGATGCAAGAAATTTCCCTGTTAACCCCAATTTGGCTACTTGGAACAGGACTAGCTGTTGCTTATTTTAACAACTCCCTAGAGATTAAGAACTAACCAATAAACTATGCACCTGAAGCCTGGTGCTTAAAGCCAGGAAGTCTCAGAACAAAAAGCATGTTTCCAGAACAAGCAAATTCTTTAATAAATACACTGTTCTTGTGTAATTTTCTAACAAACAGTAATTTCGATGGCACCAACTAGCATGTTTCTACCTAAATTTAGGGAGCATTCTGTTCACTGAAAAAAAAGGGAAGTTGCTGCTTTATCAGAAGCTATTCATTTTCTACCATAGTTGTTAGCAAGGAAGACATAGATGACACTTTACTTCTGTTTAGATGAAGAAATCTCCATAATGGAAATGACACTTTACTTCTGTTTAGATGCAGAAATCTCCATAATGGGAAATGTTTGGCTGAAGCAGCACTTGTAGGCATGTACTCCTTGCTCCACAAATCACTGACTATTAGAATGCTTTTCATTCATCTGTCATAATACATAACAAGATATATATATATATATATATATATATATATATATATATATATATATATATATATCAGACAACCAATGTGAAAGCTGTTTAGGTCCCAAGCAAACCTCAGCTCACTGAAATTGTGTACATTGATCAGCCAGGCAGTTTAATGAATCTGCCCCCTTGTATCAGCACTTCTGTAAATTAAGTCATATTCTATATAGAAACCTTATTGTTATTCATGGTGCTTCCCAGACACAACTGAAAGATTCAATTAAATCAATATGTTTCTATGAGGAACAGCTTGTTGGGAAAAGGCAATGAGAAAATTCACAAGAAATTACAAAAGACAAAGGCAGTTTTGTTCTATTAAGGGAGTTCCGAGACGTGTTCTCAAGTCCTAGCAATGGCTCTATTCAAAGACTCTTTCTTTGGAATATAATGTGTTCTGTGCTGAAATGAGCATAAACTCCCTATGAAAGTGAGGCAGGAGACAGAAAGAATCTCTTAGCTGCTAGTAGCAAACTCTAAACACAAAATGTCAATGTGTCTGGTGTGAATAACCAAGCAAATTAATCCTGTTGACAACAATATTTGTATAGAATGGAGTTGCCTCACATCCATCTTGTTTCTGTTTTCAAATTTTACATTTTAAGGGATACTATAATCTGGCCAGAAAAGCAGGAAAATTAAGACATACTATATAATTGAATTATGAGATAGACAAATCTGTGCTTGGCTTTAAATATGCCAATTTACCACATATCTAAACTTAGCCCAAATCATACAGCTTTTATAAAATAAGTAATTGCTTCCCTGTTTGTTTTTAATCATTGTATCTCATTTGGGTATTTTACTATCACAATCTAGAACAGTGCTGGAGTGACAGTTGATACTGTGGGGGCCTATGAAAATACTGGGAATCCCTGTAAGATATATGCTCTATTAGAAATTCCTGGTAGTATATATATTAT
Organism: Rattus norvegicus; assembly: GCF_021556685.1. Classification (NCBI taxonomy): domain Eukaryota; kingdom Metazoa; phylum Chordata; class Mammalia; order Rodentia; family Muridae; genus Rattus; species Rattus norvegicus. Next base: position 45,832,015 of record NC_141547.1, on the reverse strand, counting down.
TCCTGGATGGTTTAATTCAATGTAGTGTGTGTGTGTGTGTGTGTGTGTGTGTGTGTGTGTGTTTGTGTGTGCGTGCACGTGTGAGTGTGTGTGTGTGTGTGTGTGTGTGTGCGCGTGCGCGCACGTGCCTGGGTAAGGGTGCAAACCCATACATGTACACTTTATTAGGTGTAAGCACACTTATGTGGATATTGTTGCCCATTTATGGATGTCAGAGATTAATGTCAAATGTCATTTTCTGTATATCACTCACATTTTTTAAAGAAAGTTCTCTTAGGCTGCCCAGCCAGAAATCTTTCTGTCTCTATTACTAACACTAGGGTTACACACATGCATTTCTATTCCCAGGTTTCAAATGGGTTCTGAGGAAACTAATTCAATCTTCATATTTGAACAGCAAGCCCTTTAACAGTAAATAATTTCCCCAAATTCCTTATCCTATAACCTTTTTGTTTCACAAAACTTTGAAACACTGCTGTGCACTCTTATGTTTTGTTGCTATCCAATTCTTATAATTAGTGACCAGTATGTCATTTGGAATTCAGATTAAACAGAAAATTGATGAATGGTAGGTAGGTAAAGATGATTGATCTCCAGATAGGATTAGAAATTAAGAAACACTGCAAATTCCAGGTTGCCTGCTTGTCAGTATTTGTATACAACAGTAAACTTAAATGTCAGAAAAGACTAGATGAATTGAGATTCCTTCATAAATTACTGAGAGGGTAGGCCTTGAGGACAGCTGAAAGGAAAGTGCACAGACAAAGAAAGCCTAAGTTAAGTCATTGGTCCAAGGAATATGATAAAAAAAAACACTTCAGTCTGGACTTGGTCTTTATTTATTTTTCTCCCTTTTTCAATTCAAACTAGATTCTTCTTTCAAACAATATATCCCAACTATAGTTTCCCCTCCTCCCACTCTTCCTAACTCTGACCAACCTCTCCTCTTCCCCAGATCCAATCTCGATCCATTTCTCTTCAGAAAAGTGTAGAACTCCAAGAGGTGAGCCAAATAGGACAAAACAAGATACAATAAGGCAAAGAGAAACCCCTCATAACAAGGGAGGCCAATGTAACCCAACAGGAGAAAAAGAGTCTCAAGAGCAGGCAAAAGAGTGTCAGAGACACATTGGCTCCCATTGTTAACAGTCCCACAAAAACGATGAACAACTATAATATATACACACACAGGCAATTTGAGCCCTGTTACTTGATTGGGTGTGTCAAGCTCTGCTGGTCTGATCTTAATTTTAAATGGCTCATTGAAGCCCAAAATGAATTACCTGATCATTTCTTATCTCCAATAATTTTGTTATTCAATTGCAAGTCCTATTCATATCAGTACTGTTTTTAGAGGAGAAGTAAGGAGTATATGATTTGGTTTGTGATGTTAATTATATAAATGATACTTCTTTAAGTAAGAGAAAGTGAAAAGTACAAACATGACATAGATTCAGTCCAAAACTTAAAATGTTCATCATAGTATCTCTACCAAATACCTCTGAGAACTAGTAAATTCATAAAATTAGCAGGATGCAAAAAAATCAATGATGCTCGTAGTCATTTCCAAGAAAAGACACTGAAAAGAGTTTGAGAACAGATACATCAAAGTAAAATTATTTTTCTTGAATTTTGACATATTACTTTTACATTTAATGCAGTTTCTAATAATAAGTATACTATTTCATAAATATTCTATCACTACATAAGAAAAGAAAAAGCTGTCCATAACTTTATATGCTACAGGGATTTATAATAAACTTATTGTTTCTTTCTTTCAAGTTAAAAAATTTTTGTTTCTATTAGTTTCATTTGTAAATAATAATGAAGGGAATAAGCTTATGCTTAAATGTCTGCAGGTGAGTACATTGAATCTAATCTACAGTCACACCAGTTAGAATGGCTAAGACCAGAAACTCAGGTGACAGCAGATGCTGAAGAAAAGGGAACTCTCCATTTGGTGGGATTACAAGCTGGTAAAGCCACTCTGGGAATCAGTCTAGTGGTTCCTTGGAAAATTAGACAAAGCACTAACTGAAGACCCAGCTATGCTTCTCCTAGGCATATACTCAAAAGATGCTCCAGCAGATAATAAGGACACATGCTTCACTATGTTTGTAGCAGCCTTATTTATAATAGCCAGAAGCTAGAAAGAGCCCAAATGTCCTTCAACAAAGGAAAGGATACAGAAAATGTAGTACATCTATACAATGGAGTACTACTCAGCTATTAAAAATAATGACTTCATGAAATTCTTAGGCAAGTGGATGGAACTAGAAAGTATCATCTAGCGAGAAGTAACATAGTCACAAAAGAACACACATGGTATTCACTCACTGATAAGTGGATATTAGCTCAGAAGCTTGGATTACCCAAGATACAATTCACAGACCAAATGAAGCTCAAGAAAAAGGAAGACCAAAATGTGGATGTTTCAGTCCTACTTACAAGGGGAAAAACACTCACAGGAGGTAGAGGGTGGGAGGGAATTAGGAGAAAGAGAGGAGGGGGAGGAGAAAAAGAGGAGCATGATCAGGTATGAGAGGAGATGAGGATGATATACAAAGAATCAAGAATTTTAACAGAGGTGTGTAGCAATGGTGGGTGGAGGACTGGGGGTAGCCAAAAGCAAGTCTCAGATGCCTGGAGAGCAAGAGGCTTCCAGGACCCAAAAATTATGAAATTAGCTGCATTACCTAACAAAGTGGAGGGAGACCCTATGGAGACCATATCTAGAGGTTAGACAAGGCCCCCGATTGGGGGATGGGGTCACTCACCTTTGTCAAAATTTTAACCCAGAATTGCTCCTGTAGAAAGGAAATACAGGGACAGAAAGTAGAGCAGAGATTGAAGGAAAGGCCATCCAGAGACTACCTCACCTGACGATCCATTCCATATGCAGCCACCAAATCCAGTCACTGATAATAGCTGATGCTATTAAGTGCCTGCTGACAGTAGCCTGATACGGATGTCTCCTGAGTGGCTCTGCCAGAACCTTACTGATATAATGGAGTTCTTCTAGTTCTGCAAAATGGTTTTTCAGAGCTATCCACAAGTCCAATAAGAAATAAGCTTTAAAAAATAGACATTTAAAATGTGTCGTATGATTCTCAACTCTACATGAAACTAATGTGCATTTCAGATACACATTCTATGTTTGAAACTCAGCTAGTTCAAGCAATATTTTGAATTAATTATGTACATACAATAGAGCATTATTCATTAATTGGTCAAAAAATAAGACGAGCTATATCTCAGTTGAGAAAGTACTTGCTTAACACATGAAACCTAGAGGCCTCAAGCTGGATCTAACCAGAATACCTCCTTCCTAAGTAATAGCTTTCATGGTACCAGGAGGCATGATTCAAGCTTCCAAAGGAGGAACTCCCAATTGTAACCACAATAAGAACCACCATGTTATAATAACTGTGAGGATGCAATTCTAGCATGCATTCCTGCATGGATGCAAATAGCTTTCTAGTTGATGTAATGTCTCCTCAACAGTGAGGAAAACCATGCCTGGTACTGGAAACCTGGCCTAGTGGAAACACAAGGCTAGTGAAGTCATAAATCTTGAAGATTATGTAAGTCTTAAAGACTTACAGTTATTACATTTTTAAAACATAATCTCTAACAGTATTCTAAATAGTTATCCTAATACTCACAGAAGAGTAGTTCTCATTGCTCGTAAAGGAAACTTCCCTTTGCTGAATATGGAGACCATTATAGAAAACCAAAACCAGTAAAATGGAGAGTGGCAGAATTCAGTTCCAACCGACACACCTAAAACATAAATCCTACATCTAAGATTTAGGGATCAATGGAGGAAAAAGGAGAGATAAAAATATAAGCCCCAGAGGAATAGGAAGTTTTCTGTGGTATTGTGCTTTCTAGATGTGTCAGAAAATCTATATCCATGAAGTTTCTTCAACATGGCTGCCTAAACACGACCTGAAGAAGATTCCTACTAAGATTCCTACTAATAGACATGCTAATGAGAACAGGGTAAAGTTTATGAGGCCTCAAATGTAGACAAGAGACTACAGTCAATTCAGTAATGTTGCATGTAAAAGAAATATCCTTCCCTAGGAAAGGTCACACCAAATGGTTATCTATTACTAAGTTATCACACCTGAAAGCAAATTTATAAAGGTAATATTATGTGAACTGAGTAGGTTGTAGTATTATATTTTGAAATACACATACAAACATACTTACATATTGCTATTACATATATGCATATGCATGTATATGAGACTAGGGTTTACATAGGTGAAGTTTAAAAGAGAAAAGTGGAGGAAAGAAGTGTTATAATTATACTACATTGAGTTCTCTAAAAATTAATATAGATATATATTTGCTTTTTAATGGAAACATATTTACACAATTTAAACATTTGCTTTTCTTCATCCCTTTCATCTTATATGTCTCTTTATTCTCTCTGAATTTCATAGTCTTTTATATATTTATTACACATATGTTATGAGTGCATTTGACTTTGCTTGTACTTACATGATTTAAAAACTGAGCACTTGGAATTGGATGATCAATTACCGATCTCTCCCTATGTATGATTAATTCTTTCATCCTATAATGGCCTATAGTTCTTTGAGTAGGAGTGAATTTTCAGAATTTCTTATTCCTTGATAGCATGCTTAGTGTTGTCATCATTCAAGTCTTCCTTGTGTGGTCAAATTGTTGAGATTTTCATAGTTGTAGTCTCTCTGTTTTTTCTAGAAGACATGGTCTCACAGCAAGCATTCTGGTTCTCTGTCTCCTTCAATCTTTCTATCACTTCTTCCAAAATGATCCAAGTTTTTTATTGTGAGGTTGTCTTGTGTACGTTTTTCACTAGGTGTGAATATCCCATGAGCAGTTAATAAGTCTTTATATTTAACCAATAGCTCTGTTTTTGTGATCATTTCCAACTGCTGCAAAGTGAACCTTTTTTGATGAATTAGGAGAGCAACATTTATATGTGAGTATAAGGATATTTACAATGTGTGCTAGCCACTTTTTCCAACTCAGTACAACTGAGAGTCATTAACAAATAAAGGAACCTCAATTAAAAAAATGCCTCAATTAGATCTAGCTGTACAACATTTTCTTCATTAGTGATTTACAGTGGAGGGCCTGGTCCATTGTGTGTGATGTTATTTCTGATCTGGTGTTCACAGCTTCTGTAAACACATAGGATGAGCAAGCTGTGAGGAGTAAAGCAATAGGAAGTACTTATCCATGGCCTCTGTATCAGCTCTTGCATCCAGGTTCCTTTCTGATGAAGTTCCTGCCCTGACTTTCTTCCCTGATGAACAGTGATGTGAACATATAAGCCAAATAAATCCTTTTCTACTAAAGTTGTTTGGTCATGGTGTTTCATCCTAGTAATGATAACCCTCACTAAAACGGAGTGGAATTACAACTTACGGTAGTTTAGAAAAGTAGTGGACGAAGGTTTTCCACTCAGATCAAAGACCTAATCAGTCCTGAGAGATTTAGTTTCTAGTATCAGAGTTTCTCTCCTTCTGAATGGGTCTTAAGTCTAATTAGACTGCTATTAGTTACTGTCAACATATGTGCCCTAATGAGTCTTAAGGTGTATCTTCTCACGCTTGTCATTGTAGCTCACCTATGTCACAGTGAGTTAGGGCTATTGGTTTTCTCCCTCCCTAGGCAGATTTAATATAATCTTCAGGTTTTGTAAAAGCTAGTCCTCAGGGAGAAGATTTCAGGTCTGATCTCCCTAGGGTCTTCTGAGTCCTGTGCCTGAAGTGCATAGTGTCTTAAGCAATAGAGGCTTACCTTCTACCTCTGCAAGGTAACCAGAAGCAACAGAAATTGCCAATTTGTTTTGGGAGTCACTTGGATAAATAAATTGTATATTTGTATAATCTTCTGGACAGTGTGATGACTATGGTTAATATTTTATTACATGAATAAGATTCCTCTACAAGAGTATATCTTAATTATTGTTACCACACACAAAAAATAACATTAACTATGTGTGGTGATAAATATGAAAATTAACTTAAGAGTAGTAAGCCCTTCCTCACACATTACAATATGAAATAATCATGATGTGTACCCTAAGCATATGAAATTTTGATTTCTAACCCATATATAAATAAAGTTAAAAAAATAAATGGTAATATGGATTCAGATAATGCGAGAGAGAATGTAAAAAATGAACAATAATTGAAACGTGAAAAGTTATAATAATGTGGATATTAAGGCTAATACTTTTATTTATTCATTTTTGACAGCTTCAAAATGCCTAATATTATTATGTATTCAGTACTGAAAAAGTGAAAATTTGAAAAACCAGATTCAGTGATGAATCAGTGATGAAGTTTACAAGATTTTAAAATTAAAATTAATGATTCAGTTCTCAGTAAGGATATTTTTTCTATTTTAAGGACAGTAGCACATGTGCATTTTCATAGCTCATTAGTTTAATGTCCAGTCTTACCATCACCATAGGTATTAGGAATATGAAGGTCCAACTTTTGAAGCTGTTGGTATATTTGTAGAATTTAAGGTCATGATCCTAGATGAAATTACCAAATATGAAAACAAGACAGAAAAAGAGAAGCTGCCTGTACTAAGATTGATGGGAATCTCACATTTTCAATGTCCAAAAAATTCGAACAAACTGAAAAAAGAAGATTCAGAAGAGCCTGTGTGGAAAAGGAAAACCAGGTAGAGTCCAATGTTTCCTGAGAGCCAAGTCAGACAACTGAGTGAAATTCAGTTAAAGATCAAAGAAAAATGAGACAGAGTCTCAAAGACAATTTGCTTTTACAATAAAATATCATCTTATTTTAAAATGGATGAGAAATATTTGACAGGAAAAACAACAATAACAAAACAAAAAACAAAACAGAAAGAAAAACAGAATATAAGAGGGTAACAGGTAATACCTATGGATCAAGACTAGGGTGATTAGAATTCAGAAGCCTTATTGACAGACTGAATTTCCTAAAAGAAAACATTCAAGATGGTGAAGCTAAAAATGTTCTCTTCAGCAAACAACTCACCATCCATGCAATTTTACTGATGTGACTACCTGCCATTTAAGTAAAATAACAAGGTTGAAAGAATTATTGTCATCCTGACTCCTATGAAATGTAATCAGTTAATAAAATGACATATTTCTTTAACCAGTTATTCATGATAGTATAAATATCTAGAACTAATTACAATTATGTTGAGGACTGTCTTACAACTTAATGAATATTAATTAAGAATTAGTATGCATCTGGATTTCAGTATTTGCCCGCCTATAAACGGATAATACAAAAATAAGAGACATAATATTACTATTTATTACCCAACTTACTCATACTTTAGCCCCCCTGTCTGACACATAGGTTTAGACTTCATTTTATTCTTATATGATTCACCCACATTGAAATGAAAATGAGGACTGTCACCACTTTTTAAAATATCAGTGGTCACCAATGTAAATATTAACTACTAAATATTTGTTATGGCTGATTTGGAATATGCAATATGTGTTTTTCTCTTCAATGTCTCTTTATCACTAAAGCCTTTCTGCCCTACTCTATTGGGATCTATAAAACATTTCAAGAGAAAAGGCATGGCTAAAGATCTCTACATGTCTAGAGCACTTTGTAGCTCTTGAGGTATTTTTAAATAATGTTCTTTCAGCTGACTAGATGCATATCACTGTCCTGCGTCTTAAGAGCTAGTTAAAAGGGATTGAGAGCAGCAGTTAGAGGAGGCATAGACTGATGAAGTGACTTCTGGGGAATTACCCCTTGGGAAGCAGTGTTTGCATCATAGTGTACAGCATAGTTAGGGCTAGCTCTCACCACTTATGGAAGCAGTTGTTGTATCAAAACTTTGGGGTGGGCTGTAAGACATCACAGTCAATGAGTGTGGCAGTGATACCAGGGCTGAACTTGCAGTGTCGCAACTTAAAAAGTGAAGTAATTCAGATTCAGATACTCAGTGTCATCTTTGTGAGTGAAGGGGTTGTGGGGTTGGCCACAGAAGTTATGTCTAGTTAGCATAGAAGGAGGAGATGCTTTTATTTATAGAAGAGATGGGGAAATAAACAATAGTTGACATGTACATGAGATGTATTAATCATGAAACACTATCTGTGTCTTCAAATCTACTCCTATCTCCTAATATATGTGCTGTAATTATTAATTTATTTCTCATTAATCAAAACAAGGCAGAAATAATGGAGTATTACTTTCAAGAGTAGATTATTCAATGTGTGGAGCTTTAGTTTGTGTCTTTCTCTAATTGTCGGGGGTGATAGTTTCTCATCCCTGGGTGTGAGAGCAACTGCCAGGAAAGCTCTGAAGAGAGGCCATCTTACTGTGACTGGAAATGATTCATCTGGGACCCTCCAGAAGCAAGACCCTCCATAGTGAGCCTAGAGTTAAATCTTCTGAGCCCAGCATACAACTTGTCCATATAAGTGCACTGTACATTTCCAGGTAAGATTAGAAACACCTGCTGTTCTAATCAAAAGAGTTAATGAAACCATAAGAAGGGCAAACCAGGCCCGCCTGTAGACATAAAACAGAATAATTTTCTAGTCTACTTCAATCAATTGATAAATTAAAATTTGTTATTGTATGCAGCAGTTTTAAAAGAATGCCATTTTATATGTGCTTGTTTTTCTATTTTCTATTTTCATCAATGTATATCATAATTTTCCTGCAAAATTTAAAATCTGCTAAATAAACAGTAAGAAATAATATCAAATTTCTCCTTTGTCTCCCTTTTCTCTGTTATATAATGTGATCCATTGAGCCATGTTTTGATATTAGAAGTCCTTGTGTATTACCTGGGAAATATTGATTACATTGCCTAGAGAAAAAGCAGTCTTTATAAAGTCTAAGGCCTTATCTCCCCTATTTTTATAGTGCCATAATGCACTATAGGGCTACACATGGGTTCAGGGTTCTTCAAAATTTATTCTTTTTTCCTGAATTAGTAATATTTTATTTTAGTATCATGAAATAAAAAGTATATTCACATGTCTCTTTTTGTCAACATCACACTATAATATTGGGTCATTTTTTAAATTTATTTTTATTACTTTTATTTTTTACAGTCCAGTCATTACCCCTCTCCTGTTCTGCCCTCCCAGTTTCTCATTCCATTCCTGCTCCCCCATCTCCCCCAAACACCCTTACCAGGTCTCCACATTCCTTGAAGCCTCAAGTCTCTTAAAGGTTAGGCTCATCTTCTCCCACTGAGACCTGACCAGGCAGTCTTGTCCTGTATATGTGTTGGGGACCTTGCAGCAGCTCATGTATGCTACCTGACTGGTGGCTCACTGTCTGAGAGATCTCAGGGGTCCGAGTAGGTTGAGAATACTGGTCTTCCTATGGAATTGCCCTCCTTCTGAGCTTCTTCCAGTCTTTCCCCAGTTCAACCACAGTTGTCTGTGACTTCAGTCCAATGGTTGGGTGTAAGTATCTGAGTCTGTCTTATCTGCTTTTTGGGTGTCTCAGAGGAAATTATTCTTGACTCTCGCTTCATGAAGCAAGCAACATAAATGTCTTACAGAATATTGAAACCATGTACATGCACACACACACACACACACAAACACACACACACACATACACACACACACTGAATTCTGTATTAAGAAGTAGCAATTTGTCTTTTATAATCAAATATTATTGAGAAATTGAGAAATATTCTTTATAATGGCAAATATGAAAAGTGTATTTATTAAAATTAAGATTCAAATTTGTAAGGACTCTGGACAACAGCAATTTATGCACTGACAACTATTGACAAAAGAATCAATTTCTTAAAATCTGAATATCATGGTAAAAGTCAATCAACTAGAACAATAATATATAAAATTATCTTTAAGTCGTTTATTCAAGGTCATTAAAATGACAAAAATTATAAATCATAAAAATAATTGATGAAATTATTAAGAAATAATACCAATTCTAAAATAAAGTATTCTCTAAAAGACTAAATATGACATATATAATTTATCAACTATATACTTAATATTATAATTTTAGCTAAGTTAAATAACCCAGTTCACTGTATCATAAATGAGTATAATGAGTCTTAAACATGCTTTGAGATGTTTATGTTACAGTTGGGATACAAAATTAAAAGGCAAATTAGAAGCCTTTCTACACACCAATGTCAAACTTTCTGAAAAAGAAAACATAGAAATAACTCTATCCATAGTCTATTCATAAAACACAGACGCATAGACACACACACACACACACACACACACACACACACACAAAGAACAAATCTAATAAAGAAATAATTTAACGATTGAAAAATGGGATCTTGTGAAACCAAGAGATGTTTTCACAGTAACGGAGACTGTAAATCAAGTGAACAGGCAATCCAACAAATGGGGGAAAATATTTGCCAACTAAACATCTAACAGAGAATTCAGATCTAGAAAGAAAAACAAAAATTAAAACAAGAAGAAAATAAACAACCGAATTTTAAAAATGTCTAGAGGACTGGACAGAAAATTTTTAAAAGAAGATATACAGATGACCAGTAAACACTTTAAAGCATAGTCAATATCCTTACCTGATCAGCAAAATTCATAGAAAAACAACTTTAAGATTCCAACTCACTTCAGTCAGAGCAGACATAATCAGGAATACAAATGACAATAAATGCTGGGGTAGATTTGGAGAAAATAAAACTCTTAGATATTATATGGGAGTATAAATTAATAAAGGAAGTTTGGATATCAGACTGTTCTCCCAAAAATTAGAAATAGGACTGACACAGCTCCACCATTCCTGGGCAAATGCTCAAACTACTTTATATCTTACTACAAAGATACTTTCACATCCACATTCATTGCAACTTTCTTCACAACAGCTAGAAAGGAGAATCAACCAAGATGCCCAACAACTAATGAATGGATAAACAAAATGTATTTAGTATGAATAGAGTAGACTGTTCTTCAGCTATAAAGAAAACTTCAATCATAAGTTTTCAGTTAAATAACTGAAACTCGTCACTCTTTGTAGTTATCCTGCACACCTATACCCACAGGAGTATACACCAGAAAGAAAGGAAGAAAGGAAGAAAAAAAGAAAGAAAGAAAGAAAGAAAGAAAGAAAGAAAGAAAGAAAGGAAGAAAGAAAGGAAGATTAAAAAAAAAAGCTAGTTGGGTTGGAGGAATCCCTGATCTACAAAAATAAGTGCAGAAACTGTTTCTGAACTCTACCAATCTTAATCAAAAGTTTGCTGTCATACTAGCAGTCTGAGATATGGTTGCTAACCATCTGGTCTCACTTGTCAATCCTTATACATAGCCGGACATTATAACTCGGATCTGCAGGATAACATTTTATCCCTTTTGAACCAGGTTATGACCATGGACTACATATCTTCTGAAACTTTCATCTGACTACCTTAGACAAAAAAACTTCTATTTACTAGGAAATGGAATATATTATTTTGAAAATGACACCACATCTAATAATCTAATAAGTGCCCAATCATCTCTCTCTCTCTCTCTCTCTCTGTGTGTGTGTGTGTGTGTGTGTGTGTGTGTGTGTGTGAGAGAGAGAGAGAGAGAGAGAGAGAGAGAGAGAGAGAGAGAGAGAGAGAGAGAGAGATGGGGGAGGGAGAGGGAGAAGGAGTAAAAGAAGATGATGATTCTGAAAATTGCCCTTCCTGGGACTGGGCAAGAGGAGTTTGTCTTGAGTTAATAATACAAGTATCTTCTGGAAAATTGCTATTTATCTTCCTTTTATTTCATGTGAGTCATTTGTTTAGGCTCTGAATAGCAGCTTGACTTGCATTGCTTTGGAATTTAAAGTTAGAACTATTTTTTTCAGTATGACCTCCATGCCACAAAATATGTTGTTATATGTGTGTCCAAGTGCCAGGGAAACAACAAGTATTTCCAATAGTTGGAAAGGGGCTTCCAGGACTGATTCTTACAAACAGAACAATTATCTGGAAAATCAATGATAATTACATAGAAGGAATTTTTTTAAGGAAGCAGCACATAACATCTTTATCTAGGTGTCTGGAAAGTTCAGGTGTATAATTATTCATTGTCCAGTACTTCTTTAAAAGGGTATCATAGCTACTTAGAAAAAAAAGACCTTTCAAATGTATGTGAGCTCTCAATGATAGGTAATAGGCTTATAGGTCTTTCGTTTAAAAGAATGAGGGTATCCTCAGATTCATAAAGAAAATGACAGGTTCAGGTTAATTTAGGACTAGGAGGGGGGATGAATATAAAAAATGCATGGTATGAAATCCATATACAATAAGAAAATAATTTTAAACGTTTGTAGTCCTTAGAGTAAGGCATAGCTGGTTTACCTTCAGCATCAAACTCACTCTCATAAGAGAGTAGAGGAGAAAGACCCTGTTGTTAGGCTTGATATCCTCTACTTCAAAAGAGAATCAGCACAGTTTGCTTCTAGTCAGAGACTTTTGGGGACAAGACATTCTCTCCCTAGTGAACTATATCAAGCTGACCTGACAAATGCCATATCAAATGGAACTTACCCATCATGGTATACTAAGGTAGGCTATGTCCTCTCTTTTCCTTCATTTATTTGTCTTCCAGCTTAAAAATACAGTTTCTTTACAGGGTACAATGAGATGTGTATTGTTTGGGTTTTTGTTTGGGATTGACTGAGCTATGGTCTCACTATGAAGCCAAGATGTTCTTTAATGCAGTGTGTAGGGAAAGATGGTCTTGAACTCCCAACACTCCTTTTGGACACATCCTTTAAGAGCTGAGATTAAACAGTGTTCCCATCTGAACCTCTGTGAGCTCCCAGAGACTAAGCCAACCAAGAGATTATATGGACTGGTCTGAGTCCCCCATCACATATGTAGCAGAAGAATGACTTGTTTGGTCTCATTAAAAGAGGATGCACCTAACCCTGTAGAGACTTGATGTCCCAGGAAGGAGGGATGCCCAAGAGGTGCACTCTCAAAGACAAAAGGGAGTTTTGGAGGGGAAAGTTGTAAGAACTCTGTGAAGGGAGGCCAGGAAGGGAAGCAACATTTGGATTGTAAATAAATAAAATAGTTAATTAAAGCAAAACAAAAGATGTTACCACTTCTGGGTCAGAGTTTGTTTTGTTTGTCTCATTTTTTGTTTTTGAGTTTATATGATGGAATGATTGTATCTAGCTAATCAACATACCTATTGCCTTATTAATTTTTTTGCACTTAAGACTTTTAGTGTTTGTTTTCATTCTACTGTGACCTCAGTGTTCCAAAAGCCCAGATTTAGCCAGAAAGTGCTCTGAAATTTGATGTGTCAAAGAGCTAAATGTGTTGGGTATATAAGTTAGACATTCAAGTAGTGGAAAGTGGTGGTAAAAATTTTATATCTTCTCTGATAAACTCTTAATCTTCTAGTTCATGCAGAATTGACACAAAAAAGGAATGTTATTTAGAAAGTAATTATATGATATATGCATTGAAAAATTGTTTGGAAACAAAAAAATAAGGAGAACTTTGGTGACAAATAGTTGGTAAAAACCTAGGGATATTTTATTCTTAGTTTAAATAAGATCAGTACTGAACAGTTGTAAATTTAATAATCCATGGTGAATCTACTGTCTCAGGTGACTAATTTTTAACTCATAAAACATGGGTAGGTGTCTAAGAATAAAATGGAAAAGTCATTTTTATATAGGTTTTTTAACTTGTGAGAGAACCCTGTAGCTTTTGATAATGTTATTCATGTGCTAAAGGATATTTAAGCCTCAGCAGGTTCAGGGTTCAGGTCTAGTATTCCAGACACATAAGCAGCACTTGATGAACAGTCAATGCAGCTTGACCTTGACCTTTATGGCTACCTGTGTTGGAGGTAAAGAATCTTCAGGTACTGTGAGCTAGGGGAGTCTTTCATTGTAAAATGTAGGCTTTATTGAACTGTTTTTCCCAGTGAGTATGACTTATAATTTAAATTGTAGAAATCTGGAAGTAACATAGCAGTCTCAAGGTGCAGTTTGAGTTTGTTATTATCACACAGAGGTAAGCAATATTAGGTCACCTAATCTAAATTTTCCTTCTCTATCATGTGGATTTTAATTACTTCTAGGACCTAGGAGAAAAATCACTGTGACTTCTCCACAGGTTCCTAAATCATATGCTAGAATAGATACCCTCCAAAGCATTCATTATTCAAATCTCACTGACCTTTTAGAATTCTGCAAGTGGAAATAAGAGCTTCCACAAATATGAGAGAAGGAGCTTTTCGAAATTACATTTAAAAAAATCGATACCTGCATTACTAAGAAAATAATACTCTGTCTGAGATGAACCAGAGAAATAAATATGAAATTGTTATAGTAACAAAACTTAAGATAGTTTAAAAGGCTTTATTTCTAGGGATTAGGTCTATACAGATCAAGAACACTACTTAGAGAACAAGAGTGAGTAAAGGTTCACTGACTGCGAAGAAAGCTTGTTACTGGAGATGTTCACATTATAAAGAACAGGCAGGAGAGGAACACTGGGATGTAACAAAAATGTCTGTATATGTATACAGACAACAAAGGAGGGGTTCCTGGATTTACATTTCTGAGTCCCTTTGAATTTGGTTTAGATTTCAGATAGAAGAAAATGGAGTTGTGACTTTTTTCCATGGTTCTACTCCTCCACATGCAAACACTGTTTTTTCCCTTCTTTTACTGGATATTTTCTTTATTTATATTTCAAATGATATCCTTTTCTCTCATTTGCCCTCTGGAAACCCCATCCCATCCCCCAACCCCTGCCTCCATAAGGGTGCTTCCCTATGCACCCACTCCCTCCTATCTCCCTGTCCTACACTGGGGCATCAAGCCTTCACAGGACAAAGGGTCTCTTCTCCCACTGATGCCCAACAAGGCCAATCCTCAGATACATATGTGGCTGAAGCCATGGGTTGCTCCATGTGTCCTTTGGTTAGTGTTTAGTTCCTAGGAGCTCTGGGGTGTCTGGTTGGTTGATATACACTATTTTATTCTTCAGTTTACTTTTATTTTTCTTTAAAAATTCTTTTAAATGTTTTGAGATAAAATAATTATGTCATTTCTTCTATTCTCTTTTCTCCCTTCATCTTGCTCCCCATATTTCTCGTTACCTTACCTGGCTTCTTTTTCTTTGTAATCTCTCTCTCTCTTTCTCTCTCTCTCTCTCTCTCTCTCTCTCTCTCTCTCTCTCTCTCTCTCTCTTTCTCTGTGTGTGTGTGTGTGTGTCTGTGTCTGTGTGTGTCTGTGTTTCTAAATATATAAATATAAGTGTTCAGTATGAATAATAGTACTTTTATAAATGTACATGGCTTATTTTTCTCTACTGAATATTCCTAGCACCAATGTCCTCTGAAGTATGTATATATTGTTTTATAAATCATTTTCATATTTCTGGAATCCATATTATCTATCTGGAAATCAATAATTGTTGAGCATGGTGTATGTGGAGTACATGATTATCAAGACTGAAGCAGCCTCCTGTAACATTGATTTCCTTTCTTTACAGGTTCAAGAGAGAATTTTAGTTGAAATATTAATATCATTGTCATGAAATTAAGTAACAAAGGAACTTAAAAACTGAGGTATCAAACTCAAAAAATTATGCCCTGAGTAGTGAAGTTATTATAAATGTTTATTTAAAGGTGACTCCACATTAGATAGGAAGATAGAAAGATGATCTGAAGGCAGAGAAAGTCATATCACTGTAATAGAAATAAAAGGAAGTGTCATTCTTTAATTTTCATGGTCGCATACACTCTTCATGGGATTGTAAGCCAAGCTTACAACTCTGGAAATGGAACCATGAGACTCTTCAAGAATTTCCAAGACTGAACTTAAATGAACAAATGAAGTCTGGTCATAGGAAACAATGCCAGATAAATAGGCAGAAACCAATTATGGGGCCACATGAATTCTAGACTCGAGAAAATCAGTGCATGCAGTATGGTTCCAAGTAGGTTGCGTGAACTCTATTGTGGAAGGAAAGGAAGAGGCTGAACACTTTAACAGGACCAATGTCTGCAAGTGCCCATCAAAGGACATAATATAGATTTTGGTCTTCAGAGAGCATAATGGGGAATCATAGAAGGCGTCTAGTGTAGTGAAGGTAACAACCACACTTAAATACTTTCAAAGGTAAATTTGGTCAGAGTGTAGACTAGGAGTGGATAGAAGAATAGGTACAAGCTGCTGCTCACAGCCATCCTCCACTCGAACTCCATCTTTCAATATGTGGATCAGTGATCACTGTTTCTTCCCTTTTATGTACCTTCCTCGTGCTACCTTTTCTATATGAAATTATTAGAATGCAGTCTACCCTTAGATATTTCACTCCAATCCTGCTTCCTTTATAACATAACTATCAACAACTGTAATGGTTCTGAAAGACCATCTTGCTCGCCAGGATTTAGTTATTCATACTCCCTTATATTCCATTTATGAAGGATTGTTCTTTATGCTGTTGATAATTTAACCTGTATTTTGTTTTAGACTGCAAACTTCTACTTCATCCTCAGTGTTTTTGTGGACTTTAATCACATCCCATTCCAAGACATCTATGTGTGACAGCACTTACAATACTCACTTCTGCATAGCAAATGGTATGCTCTTAACTATAGCCTTCTACAACACAAGAACCCTAATCTATAATTTGGAAGCAGGTTGAGACACTTATGGAGATCCAGATGAGAAGTTCAGCTGAGAATCTGAACAGGTTTTTATAAATACTGTCTCCTGGCTCCCTCATTATTAGATTGTCAATATCGCTTGATATAGAAAATAAGACACAGTTCCTCATTCTTCATGGTGCTTCAATTAGTAATATTTCTCTGATTAAGAAATAAATTCATGGGCAAAATTCCTCTGGGACCAGCCACTCCCGGTTTTTAGCTGGAGCCATAACCTTGCAGATCCCAGCCCACAGCTCCCTGCTCCCAAACACCTTAGGAGAGAGAGCTCACCACCTGGACAGGTGGGCACCCCTGAGACTGCAGAGCGTGAGAGACCACCAACAATACTGCCCACTCATACCCACATCTCTGTCCCAAGAGGAAACTGTATAGGGCCTCTGAGAACAGGAAGTAAGAGGCAATCAAGCAGCAGGTCCCCTGCACTCCAGACACCACTAGAATCTGAAGGGACCCGGTCAACAGCTACCTGCACCCAAATCCTGTGGGAGGGAGAGCTAAACCTTCAGAGGGGCAGACATGGCTGGAAAGTCAGAAGAGACTACACTCTGCCCACATTTTGACTCCAGAGGAAAATACAGAACGCCATCTGGGACCCCTGTGCACAGGGGCCAGGGAAAAGATGGGGCAAGCCCTTCTGGTTGCCACCCTCACACAGAGTTCAAACGCAGAACCCCAGGAGCAATTTGAGACCCGGAACCAGAGGTAAGACCAACGTTTCTGCTCCAAGTGACCTGACTGGTAGATTCAGGACACAGGCCCACAGAAAGAGCTGAAGAACAGTAAACAGGAAAGACTACACGCCTGAAAGCAGAACACTCTGTTCCCATAACTGGCTGAAAGTAAAGAAGAAAACAGGTCTATAGCACTCCTGACACACAGGCCTATAGGACAGTATAGCC
Organism: Rattus norvegicus; assembly: GCF_021556685.1. Taxonomy (NCBI): domain Eukaryota; kingdom Metazoa; phylum Chordata; class Mammalia; order Rodentia; family Muridae; genus Rattus; species Rattus norvegicus. Next base: position 45,814,429 of record NC_141547.1, on the reverse strand, counting down.
ACTGTCAGAAATAGCAGAACATTGTAAGACCAGAGAAAACCTGATGGCAAGAGGTAAGTGCAGACATCCAAGCAACAGAAACAAAAACTACATGGCATCATTGGAGCACAATTCTGCCACCAAAGCAAACAATAAATATACAAACACAAAAAAGCAAGTTCTTGATTTTAAATCAAATTTGATCAGGATGATGGAGGACTTCAAGAAAGACATAAAGAACTCACTTAGAGAAAGGCTGGAAAACAAAAATAAACAAGGAGAAGCCTATAGAGAGGAATCACAAAAATCCCTGAAAGAATTCCAGGGAAACAAAATCAAACAGGTGAAGGAATTAAAAATGGAAATAGAAGCAATAAAGAAAGCACAAAGGGAGACAACCCTGGATATAAAAAAAAAAAACCAAAGAAAAGGACAAGGAGCTGTAGATACCAGTATCACCAACAGAATACAAGAAATAATACAGGGAATCTCAGGAGCAGAAGATTCCATAGAAGTCATCGACTCAACAGTCAAAGATAATGTAAAGCGGAAAAAGCTACTGGTCCAAAACATACAGGAAATCCAGGACTCAATGAGAACATCAAACCTAAGGATAATAGGTATAGAAGACAGTGAAGACTCCCAGCTCAAAGGACCAGTAAATATCTTCAACAAAACATGGAAGAAAACTTCCCTAACTGAAAGAAAGGGATGCCCATAAACAAACAAGAAGCCTACAGAACTCCAAATAGATTGGACCAGAAAAGAAACTCCTCCCGTCACATAATAATCAAAACACCAAGTGCACAAAAGAATGAAAAAAATTAAAAGCAGTAAGGTAAAAAGGTCAAGTAATTTCTAAAGGCAGACCTATCAGATTGCACCAGAATTCTCACCAGAGAATAGGAAAGCCAGAAGATCCTGGACAGATGTCATGCAGACCATAAAAGTAAACAAATGCCATCCCAGGTTATTATCCAGCAAAACTCTCAATTAACATAGATGGAGAAATCAAGATATTCCATGATAAAACCAAATTTACACAATATGTTTCTACAAATCCAGCCCTACAAAGGATAATAAATGGGAAAGCCCAACATAAGGAGGCAAGCTACACCCTAGAAAAAGCAAGAAACTAATCATCGTGGCAACAAAAAAAGAGAAGAAAAGCACACAAATGATCTCACATCAAAATACGAATATAACAGGAAGCAACAATCACTATTCCTTAATATCTCTCAACACCAATGGACTCAATTCCCCCAATAAAAAGTCACAGATTAAAAAACTGGAAACTCAATGAAGACCCTGCATTCTGCGCCTACAGGAAACACACCTGAGAGACAAAGACAGAAACTACCTCAGAGTGAAAGGCTGGAAAACAACTTTCCAAGCAAATAGTCTGAAGAAAGAAGTTGGAATAGCCATTCTAATATCGAATAAAATCGATTTTCAAACAAAAGTCATCAAAAACATGAGAAAGGATACTTCATATCCATCAATGGAAATATCCACCAAGATGAACTCTCAATCCTAAATACCTATGCTCCAAATAAAAGGGCAGCTGCATACATGAAAGAAACCTTATTAAAGCTCAAAAGACACATTGCATCTCACACAAAAATAGTAGGAGATTTCAACACTCCACTCTCATCAATGGACAGATCATGGAAACAGAAATTAAACAGAGAAATAGACAGAATAAGTGAAGTCATGAACCAAATGGACTTAACAGATATTTATAGAACATTCTATCCTAAAACAAAAGGATATAACTTCTTCTCACCACATCATGGTACTTTCTCCAAAATTGACCATGTAATTGGTCACAAAACAGGCCACAAAAGATACAGAAAGATAGAAAAAATACCATGCATTCTATCAGACCACCACGGATTAAAGCTGGTCTTCAATAACAGTAAGGGAAGAATGCCCAAATATATATGGAATTTGAACAATATTCTACTCAAGGATAACCTGGTCAAGGAAGAAATTAAAGACCTCTTTGAATTTAGTGAAAATGAAGGTACAACATACCCAAATTTATGGGACGTAATGAAAGCTGGACTAAGAGGAAAACTCATAGCTCTGAGTACCTGCAGAAAGAAACAGCAGACAGCATATATCAGCAGCTTGACAGCACACCTAAAAGCTCTAGAACAAAAAGAAGCAAATACACCCAGGAGGAGTAGAAGGTGGAAATAATCAAACTTAGAGCTGAAATCAACCAAGTAGAAACAAAAAGGATTATACAAAGAATCAAGAGAACCAAAAGTTGGTTCTTTGAGAAACTTAGCCAGATTAACGAGAGGACACAGAGAGTGCGTCTAAATTAACAAAATCAGAAATGAAAAGGGAGACATAACCTCAGAATCAATGGAAATTCAAAGAATCATCAGATCCTACTTCAAAAGCCTGTATTCAACAAAACGTGAAAATCTGGAGGAAATAGACAATTTCCTAGGCAGATACCAGTTACCAAAGTTAAAGCAGGATGAGATAAAACATTTAAACAACTCCATATCTCCTAAAGAAATAGAAGCAATCAATAAAAGTCTCCAAACCAAAAAGAGCCCAGGTCCAGATGGGTTCAGTGCAAAATTCTATCAGACCTTCATAGAAGATCTCACACCAATACTATCCAAACTATCCCACAAAATTGAAACAGATGGAGCACTACCCAATTCCTTCTATGAAGCCACAATTACTCTTATACCTAAACCACACAAGACCCAACAAAGAAAGAGAACTTCAGACCAATTTCCCTTATGAATATTGATGCAAAAAAACTCAGTAAAATTCTTGCAAACTGAATCCAAGAGCACATCAAAACAACTGTCCATCATGATCAAGTAGGCTTCATCCCAGTCATGCGGGGATGGTTTAATATATGGAAAACCATCAAAGTAATCCACTATATAAACAAACTGAAAGATAAAAACCACATGATCATTTCAGTAGAATTTGAGAAAACATTTGACAAAATTCAACTCCCCTTCATGATAAAAGTCCTGGAAATAATAGGAATTCAAGGCCCATACCTAAACATAGCAAAAGCCATATACAGCAAACCAGTAGCTAATATTAAACTAAATGGAGAGAAACTTGAAATATTCTACTAAAATCAGTGACTAGAAAAGGCTGCCCAGTCTCTCCCTACTTATTCAATATAGTTCTTGAATTTCTAGCCAGAGCAATCAGACTACAAAAGGAGATCAAAGGGATACAGATTGGAATAGAACAAGTCAAAATATCATCATTTGCACATATGATAGTATATTTAAGTGATCCCAAAATTTCCACCGGAGAACTACTAAATCTGATAAAAACCTTCAGCAAAGTGGCTGGGTATAAAATTAACTCAAATAAATCAGTGGCCTTCCTCTACACAAAAGAGAAGCCGAGAAAGAAATAGTGAAATGACACCCTCATAATAGACCCAAATAATGTAAAATATCTTGGTGTGACTTTAACCAAGCAAGTGAAAGATCTGTAAGATGAGAACTTCAAGCCTCTGAAGAAAGAAATTGAAGATCTCAGAAGATGGAAAGATCTCCCATGTTCATGGATTGGCAGGATTAATATGGTAAAAACGGCCATTTTACCAAAAGTGATCCACAGATTCAATGCAGTCCCCATAAAAATACCAATCTAATTCTTCAAAGAGTTAGACAGAACAATCTGCAAATTTATCTGGAATAAGAAAAACCCAGGATAGCTAAAACTATTCTCAGCAATAAAAGGATTTCTGGGGGAATCGCTATCCCTGAACTCAAGCAGTATTACAGAGCAATAGTGATGAAAACTGTATGGTACAGAGACAGAAGGATAGACCAGTGGAATACAATTGAAGACCCAGAAATGAACCCACACACCTATGGGCACTTGATTTTTGACAAAGGAGCCAAAACTATCAAATGGAAAAAAGATAGCATTTTCAGCAAATGGTGCTGGTTCAACTGGAGGTCAACATGTAGAAGAATGCAAATCGATTCATGCTTATCACCCTGTACAAAGCTTAAGTCCAAGTGGATCAAGGACCTCCACATCAAACCAGATACACTCAAACTAATATAAGAAAGACTGGGGCAGCATCTCGAGCACATGGGCACTGGAAAAAATTTCGTGAACAAAATACCAATGGCTTATGCTCTAAGATCAAGACTCGACACATGGGATCTCATAAAACTGCAAAGCTTCTGTAAGGCAAAGGACACTGTGGTTAGGACAAAACGGCAACCAACACATTGGGAAAAGATCTTTACCAATCCTACAACAGATAGAGCCCTTATATCCAAAATATACAAAGAACTCAAGAAGTTAGACCGCAGGGAGACAAATAACCCTATTAAAAAATGGGGTTCAGAGCTAAACAAAGAATTCACATCTGAGGAATGCCGAATGGCTGAGAAACACCTAAAGAAATGTTCAACATCTTTAGTCATAAGGGAAATGCAAATCAAAACAACCCTGAGATTTCACCTCACACCAGTGAGAATGGCTAAGATCCAAAACTCAGGTGACAACAAATCCTGGTGAGGATGTGGAGAAAGAGGAACACTCCTCCATTGTTGGTGGGATTGCAGACTGGTAAAACCATTTTGGAAATCAGTCTGGAGGTTCCTCAGAAAGTTGGACATTGAACTACCTGAGGGCCCAGCTATACCTCTCTTGGGCATATACCCAAAAGTTGCCTCAACATATAACAAAGACACATGCTCCACTTTGTTCATAGCAGCCAAATTTAAAATAGCCTGAAGCTGGAAGGAATCCAGATTCCCTTCAACATGGGAATGGATACAGAAAATGTGGTACATCTACACAATGGAATATTACTCAGCTATCAAAAACAATGACTTTATGAAATTCATAGGCAAATGTATGGAACTGGAAAATATCATCCTGATTGAGGTAACCCAATCACAGAAAAACACACATGTTATGCATTTATTGATAAGTTGTTATTATCTCAAATGCTCGAATTACCCTAGATGCACAGAACACATGAAACTCAAGAAGGATGGCCAAAATGTGAATGCTTCACACGTGACCCATACATATACAGCCACCAAACTAGATAAGATGGAGGAAGCAAAGTGCAGGCCGATAGGAACCGGGTGTTAATCTGTCCTGAGAGACACAGCCAGAATACAGCAAATATATAGGTGAATGCTATCATTAAACCACTGAACTGAGAATGGGACCCCCAAGGAGGATTCAGAGAAAGGATTTAAGGAGCTTGAAGGGGTTTGAGACCCCATGTGAACAACAATGCCAACCAACCAGGGCTTCAAGGGACTAAGCCACTACCCAAAGACTATATACATGGACTGACCCTGGACTCCAGCCTCACAGATAGCAATGAATAGCGTAGTAAGGGCACAGGTGGAAGGGGAGACCCTTGGTCCTGGCAAGACTGAACCCCCAACAAACATGATTGTTGGGGGGAGAGTGGCAGTGGGGGGAGGATGGGAGTGGAACACCCATAGGGGAGGGGGGGAGCGCTAAGGGGGATGTTGTCCCAGAAACTGGGAAAGGGTATGACAATCGAAATGTATGTAAGAAATAACCAAGTTAATAAAGATTAAAAAAAATTTCTAACACAACAAATAAATAGAAAGTAAAGAATAAAAAAATAAGAAATAAATTCACACGTTAAAAGCTATTCCCAGTTAATAAGCATTATCTTTATGGGTGATGAATGTGACTAATAAATCTGTTAACATATGAATAATTTATTTATAAAATCCAAAATACTAATTATTAGAGAAGATTAAGGAACATAGCTGTGCTTGAATGGGCAGCACCAAATTATATAACTGCCAAAACTCTCAATCATTGTTAGTTAGCAGATAGGGGGTGACATTTTCATGTTAGTGCAAAGGCTTATCTTTACTATATACCTGATTTGTTTTAACATAAAATTACTTCATTTATTTGATAATCACATTTTTTACATTTTCCATTCAAACATTTTAACTCTGCTCCCTTAAAGCTGACAAAATTTATAGCTTGCAAAGTATTTCTTTCATATTTGCTCTTCAGTGACAGAGTAGGAGAAGGAACATTGATTAGTATACATTTAAAAAAAAATCACCTCTCAAATCACTTCTCCAAAGTATCTGTTTAAATACTGGTTTTTTTTCCAGACTATTTTTTGAAGCAAATATATTTTCAAATTACCAAGTAAAGTACAGCATTCTCTAAGTTTGTTGATGTGTTTCCAATCCTGTAGGTGTTTCTGAGGCAACAGAATTTTAGGAGGACTAAACATAGTCTATGAAAAACAGATGGAAACTGAAATGTTGATCAAGTGAACAATGAAGGGATAAACCAGAAAAATGGCAGCATTTATGGAGATTCTTGTAGCTCAGTGATAGTACCCAGAGTAATACACCAATCCCTAGCATGCAGAGAGCTATGGGTGACCTGTGAGTCGGTGGATGATATAATTGGTATAATAATACCCACAACCCAAAGCTGTCCACAACCTAAATCCTGAATGAGTGTTTCAAATTTCATTCAAAAATGGAAGCAAAAATCCAAGTGAGCTGATTCAAAACAGGAAAATTTCCTATTACTATCTAGGTGGATTTAATGTGAAAAAATTCTGTAAATGTAGATCAGGAAGATAGAGAGGTTTGGATGATCTGCAACAATACAAGAACAGCAGCTGAGTAATGGCCCACTACTGGCTTTGTGAATGTAGAGGGGAAATCCCAAGAGTGAAGGAAGTTCATGGCCTCAAGAAGATGGAAGAGAAAAAGAAGTGGGTTCTACCATACAGTCTACAGAAAGAAATGCAGCTCTGTCAGTACCTTAATTTTAGCTAAGTGGGAATCTATTTCATCTTGGGACTTCTGTAACTGCAAGAAAAACTCATGTTCTTTAGCCAAACAGTAAAACAAAACAAACAAAACCAGTGCACCCAGCATTTTTGTTTTTCAAGTTTTCTTCATTGTTACAGAGCTTCAAGGTCAAGAGAATCTTCATTGTTTACTTACCCATATCTGTATAGCCAAATAGGAAAACAAACTTGCAGTAATAGACCTAGGGGCTTCAGGACCAAGGGAGAATGATATGTAGAGTAGTTTAACTTGGAACACAAATGGAGGACACGATTTCATTGGCACATAGACATTTATATCTGAATATCAGCCTCACTTTAGAAATTCCTTCTTAGACAGAAGCACTTCATATCTCCATCCAGCATCTAGATGGACTGTCCTAAAACATGTGGCTGAGTGCCTGAGGTATAAGGACATCTCTCATATTCTAAAGCTCCCTGACATTCCCCTACTGAATACTAGTTTAAGAAGAAAATGTCTGCTTGGTCTCATGATTTTAGGAGTTTCAAGTCCACAAATCCTTAGCCCTGTTGCTTATGGGTCTGTAGTGAAGTAGAATGTCATGAACATGTATAGAGATGATATTTCTTACTTGGTGACAGGCAAGAATTAAATAGGAAAGGGAGGCAGCATCCTAAATTTTCCTCAACCTCATTCCCATACTTTCCTTAGAGTAGCCCCTTCTCCTAAGCCACCCTTTCTCCAAAATACAACCAGCTTGTGACCTAACCTTTGTTATATAGACAGTTTGGAAAGAACTAAGATATAAACTGTAGCAAATATGAAAAACACAAATTACAATCACCTAAAATTAGGTCATAAAGAACTCTCTTTTCATGGTCATATACATGATTAGCAGACCAAGGGAGGCATATTTTGCAAACACACACACACACACACACACACACGCACACACACACACACACACAGAGAGAGAGAGAGAGAGAGAGAGAGAGAGACTGAATTTTTTTTAAAAAATGCATGCAATGACATCGTTGAGGTTATTCAAGGTAAATCTGAATATGTCTGTAGAAAATGGCAAAATCAGCCATGTCTGGTAAAACAGATTTTTAGTCCTAGGCCAGATAAAAGGTAGGGCAGAAGTCAAATATGTATTACTGAATATGAATGACCTGAGTAGTACAAATCCAAATTGTATAGTAAGATTGGCTGCTGTAACAAAAGAACCTACAAACAATTTTACTATTTTTTAAATAATTTATTTATTTAATCTTACACTCCAAATTTTATTCCTTTCCCAGTCCACCCACTGACTGTTCTGCATCCCATACATCCTCCCTACCCCCGTGTCTCTACTAGGATATACCCACCCCACCCATGCAACCAGACATCTAAATTTCCTGAGCCACCTGTTTCTTGAGGGTTAGGTACATCTTCTCTGACTGCACCCAGACCCAGGAGTCCTCTGCTGTATATGTGTTGGGGGCCTCATATAAGCTGGTGTATGCTGCCTGGTTGGTTATCCAGGGTCTGAGAGATCTCAGAGATCCAAAATAATTGAGACCTCAATACAACCTCCTACAGGGTGGCCCTCCTCCTCAGTTTCTTCCTGTTTTTCCTTAATTCAACAAGAGGGGTCAACAGCTTCCGGTCATTGGCTGGGTGCTCATATCTGTATATGACTCTTTCAGCTTCTTGTTGGGTCTTTTGGAAGGCAGTCATAAGTTCCTTCTTGTGAATGTTCCATAGCCTCAGTAATGGTGTCAGGTCTTAGAGCCTCCCCTTCAACTGGATCACACTTTGGGCCTGTCGCTGGACCTTCTTTTCCTCAGACCCTTCTTCATTTCCATCCCTGCAGTTCTTTCAGATAGGAAGAATTATGGGTCAGAGTTTTGACTGTGGGATATCAACCCCATTCCTCACTTGGTGCCCTGTCTTTCTGCTGAAGGTGATCTCAAAAAGTTCTCCCTTCCTACTGTATGGCATTTCATCCAGATCCCCCACCCCACCCACACACACTTTTAAGTCCTGAGAGTCTTTCATTGCCCAGGTCACCAGTACATTCTGGAGGGCTCTCCCACCTCCTTTCTCCCAAGGTCACCTGTTTCCATTTTTTATTCGACTGGCGCTCAGGGATTCAGTCCTTTCCCCCCACCCAATACCAGTTCATATTCCCCTTTCCCCCTGCCCCAATCTCCCTTTGCTCCCAGGTCTCTCCCACTCCCCCCTTGTGGTTGCTTCCTTCTCGCCCCTAAATGGGACTGACACGTCCTCACTTGAGCCCATCAGTATATTACCCTTTTTGAGTTCTGTGGATTGTATCTTGGGTATTCTGTACATTTCCTTTTTTTTCTTTTCTTTTTTCTTTAGCTAATATCCACTTGTTAGTGAGAACATACCATACATGTCCTTTTGGGTCTGAGTTCCTCACTCAGGATGACATTTTCTAGTTCCATCCATTTGCCTGCAAACTCAGGATGTCCTCATTCTTAAAATAGCTGAGTAGTATACCATTGTGTAAATGAACCACATTTCCTTCATCCATTCTTCTGTTGTGGGACTTGTGGGTTGTTTCCAGCTTCTGGCTGTCACAAATAAGGTCACTATGAACATAGTGAAACATGTGCCCCTGTGGCATAGTGGGGCATTTTTTGGGTATATTCCCAAGAGTAGTATTGCTGGGTCTTTAAGTAGATCTATTTCCTATTTTCTGAGGAACCCCCAAAATGATTTCCAGAGTGGTTGTACCAGTTTGCTATCACACCAGCAATCGAGTTCCTCAGTCTCCACAATCTTGCCAACATGTGTTGCCATCTGAAGTTTTGATTTAAGTCATTCTGATTGGCATAAGGTAGAATCTCAGGGTCGTTTTGATTTGCATTTCTTTGATCACTAAGGACTTTGAACATTTCTTTATGTTCTTCTTAGTCATTAGAGGTTCCTGTTGTGAATTCTCAGTTTAGTTCTATGCCCACTTTTTTTTTATTGTGCTGTTTGGGGTTTTGGTGGTCAGCTTCTTGAGTTCTTTATATATTTTGGATATTAGCCCTCTATTGGATGTGGGATTAGTGAAGACCCAATCTGTAGTTTGCCAATTTGTCTTATTGACTATGTCCTTTGACTTACAGAAGCTTTCCAGTTTCATGAGGTCCCATTTATAAATTCTTGATCTTAGAGAGTTAGCCATTGAAGTTCTGTTTAGGAAATTTCCCCCTGTGCCAATAAGTTCAAGGCTCTTTCCCACTTTCTCTCCTATTAGAAACAGTACATTGTCGCTCTGTCTCTGACCCGCAGAAATGAGCGACGACACAACGTTCTTCTCAAAGCAGTTTATTCAGGAAGCATACAGCATGCAAGCAGGAATCTTTCTTTTCTTTTCTTCTACCCACCTTCTCAGCCCCTGAGCACACTCCCTTATATCCTCCCTCCAACTCTGCCTCGTCACTCCAGTCTGTGTAATCTCAGTTCATAGGTCCACGTCACATGGCCTGATCTTGCATCATGGTGCGCCTGTACAGCTCTCACAATGGATGTGGCTAGTTTCAGGTGTGAGAGGAAGTCAGGTGCCATTCATGAGACTTAGCTACAGTCCTGGGTGTCATCTTGGGACTGTTGCCACAGCCACTTCCCACATCTCCCCCTTCTTTATGTTTTTGGCAGAGAGAATGCCTGTCTTAGGTTGCCCCCTATAGCAATTCCCCTTACCTGTCATCGGGAGACAAACAGCTTAGGTTTGATCCCTGTCTTAGGTTGGTGACACGCCCAGGGAGTCTTACCCGTCATTGACTACTTCTCTAGCATGCCAAGCCACACTTGAGGAGACTGTCCCGTCTCCACCACTGCAAAAGCATGTATCATTAAGGCTTGAGTTCTGCGCTGATGAAACTGTATACGGCACATGCACCAAAAGTCCAGGACGCTAAAAAGAATCAGGCATAGGGCAAGTCCAGCAAGTCCAGCCCATTCTTTCAGCCGTGAGGCAGTGGCGGCAATCCAATCGGCCAGTCCTCCAGCTAAGGACACGTCCACTCAGGTGGAGTTGATATGGACGATGGATTGTCTCAATTCCTGAACTAGTCCATCAAAATGTTGAGACCAATTTCCCATAAGATACTGAGATATATTACGGGAATATCAGCACGACTGACATTCATAAATGGTATGGAGGTGACACACAGTCCTGAATATTTCCACTCACAACCCAATTGCGTTAACTCCATCATAATATCTGCTTGTTCCTGGAACAAATTGACCCTTTGATACAGCAGCAAAATTCCCGCTTTTAACTGACTACTAATATTACCCTGAACATCCAAAGCTTCTGCAACACCTGCGGATAAATTATTTACAGCTGCCGCAGTCTGTACTACGGGGGTAAGGGATAAGGGTGCAGCAATGGTTGCGGCGGCAGAAACTGTTATAGCAGTAACAATGGCTGCAGTAATGCCAAAATCCCTTTTTGGCCTAAACAAAGTCTTAGAAGATGGAGCCTGAACAGGCCATGGTACAAAGCGAGGCATCCTAGTCACAACAGCCAAAGAATATGCAGATGCATTCCAACACATGCTATAATAACAATTACCATTACTACAATTTAAAATCTTATCATCATAACTACCGTTATAAATAATAAACACAAAAGGAGGCCACATACAGACAGGTGTAGGCTTAAATGTAACATTTTGCCTTCCAGCACATTGAGATACAGAGGTCTCAAACCCTATAGACCCATTCCAATGAAAGCTTGCATTACCCCAACCCCATACCATAAGCATACTCAGAGCAGAAAGATCTGTGCAACTGCCATTCACCCCACACAACAACCACACATCAAAAGGATTACTAGCTACTGCCTGAGCTGGATTTTGATAAGTCCAATTATATCCTGAAAATGAGCTATTATGGCCTGTGCTAATACAAGGAGAAAAGGTAAAATAATTCTGTACAGCCCAAGCCACCTTTCTCGCCTGACACCCAGTCCAAGGTGGAACGGAATTTCGGGTACCCTTGCAAAAGGGAGCCCATCTAGGTTGAGAAGGTATGCTAGCATTGCCTTTGGAAATCATGGCAGGCCATACTCCTTGAATACATGTGGCATTAGCTCTGGTAGTAATATTAATTGGCATATCAAGCTATGCTGCTGACTGATTATACAATTGAATGCAATCACTATTCTGAGAAATTTTAGAGATCATCTGAAAGCATAGCAATCCTTCTAACTAAAGCCGCATCGAATCATTTATAGGTGCTATATCCCCATCCCAGGGTAGGAAGGGTAGCTTTAGCAAAGCATTAGAGGAAAAAAATCGGGGGAACACTTGCACCGAATGCGTCAGCGGCAGGGGCTTGGGAAACATGGATAAAAGCCCCCAGCGTAGGTCTTCAACCATCACCACAGGAACCATTGGCAACACTAGGAACATCCATAGTATCCTCTTTCCGTTCATCTTGGACTGCTCTGGTCAGCCTCTCCAGGACCCACAGTGGCTGCTGATGATCCTGGGGAAACATACAAACAGACCCACTCACCCAAACCAACACTGGATCAGGGCCCTGCCATGTACCAGTTAGGACGTCCTTCCACATGGCCATGCCTTTTGAAGAAGCATCAGGGTTGCCATGATGCTTGGCTGCAACCCGCCCATGTTTGTCCTCATTCAAAAAATTCAAGGTAAAAAGGGCAATGGCTAATCTTTTCCTAGGGGTGGAGCCAGCAGAGGTAATTCCCCCCTTTTGTTTAATTAACTATTCCTTTAGGGTGTGATGGGTTCGTTCAATAATGCGCTGCCCCTGAGGGTTGTAGGGCAATCCATGATTCAATCGAACACCCATCATTTTACAAAAGGACACAAAAGAAGCAGAAGTATAGGCCTGCCCATTATCAGTTTTCAATTCTTTAGGCTGCCCCCAGGCACCCAAAACTTCAAAGCAATGTGCAATCACGTGATGTGCCTTCTCTCCTCTCTGTAGAGAGGCAAAAACAACTCCAGAAGCTGTATCAATGGAAACATGAAGATATTTTAACTTTCCAAATTCTGGAAAGTGTGTAACATCCATTTGCCATAGGTGTAGAGGGCGCAACCCACATGGATTGACCCCAGCCCCAATCTGAGGCAATAACGGGGCACATTTTTGGCACATTTTTACAGTATCTCTCACCTCTGCACGAGAAATTTTAAATCGGGAAGACATGGTCTTGGAGTTAACATGAAAATATGAATGAAAATCTCTTGCCAATGTAACAGGTGAAGCAATGAAGAAGGTCATGCATGCCCTAGAGGCTTTATCTACAATATCATTCCCCTCAGCCAGGGGTCCAGGCAATCTGGTATGAGCATGAATGTGTTGTACAAAAAAGGGTGAGGATCTCTTTAAAATTAAATCACGTAAGGTAACAACTAAATTTCCAATGGTAGATTTTAAATTAACTTTACCCACCACTTCCAAACAGAGTAACATATTAACAACATATTGGCTCTCAGAAATCAAATTAAAAGTACCTGGAAATAATTCAAACACCTTAATCATAATTTGTAACTCAATAACTTGGGGTGATGCAGGGGGAAATTGTATGGTAATTGGTGAGGACCCTGCCACCAAATATGCTCCCTGTCCTGTCTTGGAGCCATCTGTAAAGATAAGCGGAGCATCTGATAAAGGATTTTTTGAAGTAATATGAGGAAAAAATCACAGGATGAGCTGTAAGCAGTTGTAGGATTGGATCTTTGGGAAAGTGATTATCAAAGTTGCCCTGAAAACTGCACCTCAAAATAGTCCAATCATCTATTGATGCTGACAACACTTCCAGCTGCTTTACATTATAGGGAACTATCAAATCCTTTGGCGGGATGCCAAAGTACTGTATACATTGCTGAATGCCAAGCAAGGCTAACTGAGCCACTGAGGTGGGATAATGAACAAGTGTTTTGGCTGGGGATATCTTTGGATGTATCCAGAGCAAGGGAGCTCCCTGCCATAAATCTCCCTTGTCCTAACAACATATCTTGATCCCAAGCAGGCTGCCCATTACGAGTGTTGAGCGCTGCCTGCTCAGCGGCAAACTCAGTATAATATGCCTTCCAGTCCAAGTACTGGTCTGATGTCAGACAGGCGTGAGCCAGATTTTGCCAATCGCTAGGAGTCATGCAAAAGAGGTGTAAGGATTCTAGCTGTGCCACTACATAAGCGGCGCTAACCCCATATGCACAAACTCCCTCAGCCAGCCTTTGAACGATCTTCCAGTCCAGCAGCTCATGTGTGCGATTGCCCTGCGCATCCTGAAATACAGGGAAGCATTGGGCTCGCAGTTCTCACCAGGTTTCCGGGTGTAAGCAACGTCCCTCTGTCCTGCCCGGAGCATACGGAGGTGGATGAGGCGGCCCCAGAGCCAATGGTTCTACCTTTAGTTTCACTTTCTCTAAGCTGTCGGCGATGCTTTCCAGATCGTCTTCCAACATTTCCCCCTCTCTAGAATTTCCTTCGGTCTCTGATTTTTGAGAACGTTCCTCCCTAACATGATTTAGTGCCTCATTTCCCTTTTGGAGCTCCACGCCACACCTTTCCTCATCCCCTATGCAATTCTTCACTAATTTCCACACTGGCAGCACTCCTTTTGGTAAAACCCCCTGCTCTTCAACAAACCTCAAATCATTCTCTAATTTCTCCCAACTGGGCATTGTAAGATGTCCTGTCACCGGAAACCACGGAGCAACCTGGTCCACTGCTTTCAAAAAGTTCTCTACTGTTTCTTTCTTTAGCCCAATTCCTTTCACTTTTAACAAATCCTTGAGGGCTTGGCAAACTGTCTGAGCTGATGTTGAGTTCCCTATTGTGCTTGGTGTGACTTGTTCCAAAACTGGGAACCTTATAGTCTTAATCCGAGAACTTTTCTCGTCCCACTTACCTGGGAACTTACCGGCTAGCCACCCTGACTGCGATGAGTTCTGAACAAGGGAGGAGGGCTCCCCGTATGGGCCACCACGTGTCTCTTCTGTCTCCAACCCGCAGAAAAGAGCTACCACACAACATTCTTCTCAAAGCAGTTTATTCAGGAACCTTACAGCATGGAAGCAGGAATCTTTCTTTTCTTTTCTTCTACCCCCCTCAGCCCCCGAGCACACTCCCTTATATCCTCCTTCCAACTCTGCCTCATCAGTCCAGACTTCGTAATCTCAGTTCATAGGTCCACATCACATGGACTGATCATGCGTCATGGTGCGCCTGCACAGCTCTCACAATGGACATGGCTAGTTTCAGGTGTGTGAGGAAGTCAGGTGCTAGTCATGAGACTTAGCTGCAGTCCCGGGCACCATCTTGGAACTGCCGCCACACTCGCTCCCCACAGTATATCTGGTTTTATATTGAGGTCCTTGATACACCTGGATTTGAGCTTTGTGCATGGTGACAAATACAGGTGTATTTTCATTTTTTATACATACAGACTGGCAGTTATTTTACTATTATTAAAATATTAGATTTTATTTTGTCTGCACATAGTTGTTCAGATGGGAAAAATCAGAGACCTGAACTTATCCCTAGCCTCACTTCTTAACATTGGCTTTCTGTCCCTTTAGTTAGAGAATAAAGGAACTATGGCAGTGTTCTTAAATACTTTACCTGTGGCTGAAAGACTGTTAAAACCAAAAGTAATGATATAATCCTGCAAAACATAGTCTTTCTGACCTAACAAGGCTGCTGCACATTTCAGATATACCTGCCAGGCTCTCTGTGTTTTCATGGATGGCCCTGCACCCATGCACAAACTGGAAGCATGGGGTAGACTGAGTGGGTTTAACAGTAGATGAAAGTGGATAAAATAGTGGTGAGAGGAATCTAAGAGGAGTAGATTTGATCAAAACACCTTCTAATCATACATTAAATTCTCCAAATTACTGTTTTTAGAAAACCAATGAGCATACATGTTTTTCTTTATCGACTTAAGTTGTGATTTTTAAATTCTGTTATCATATTAAAAATCAAAAAATAAGCAAAACATTTGGTTATGTTTACTATGCAAGTCTTATATAATGCTAAAATATAATTATGTAGCATTGGGAAAGTAAAAGGAAGATGGAATAGAATGAAGGAAAAAAGAAATAAATAATGTATTGAAATCCCATGCAGTTGCCATTACCACTAGTCCACACAACTTTTAAACAGATTATGTATGAATACATGGACACTTTAAATTAACAGTGTATATCTTACTGTTTTCTAACCTCATTTTATTTTTGTGGCTGCATTTGCCTTTATTGTGCAGATGAATATATGAGGATCAACTAACATTTAGATGTTTTCTTATCTCTTTTTTTTCATAGTGTCAATGTATTTCTTAAAATTTATTCTTATAGAAAAAAATTAGTGAATAAACACTTAAGTAAAACATTAAAGCTTTTACTACAATTGTTTTATTGTTTTGTTATTATTTATTTTATTTGTGAGATTATTGGTATTTGATAAATAGTCAGTTGTTCTTCCCTGGGAATTTCTCCTGCTTTCAGTATTCCTTAGTTTCCTAGAGTTCCTTATGTGGAGTTGAGAGCTTGTGTGCTTTCCTCTATCCACTTTGGCATGTCTATGTTTTTATACTTGTTCAGCTCCTGTTTAACTGGTCATATTAATGAGACTTTAAGGGTGTTCCATCTGAAATTCCTAGGAAACACAGTCTCACTGGAAACTCCTTGATCCTCCCTCTGGCTCTTACAGCCTTCCTGGCTAGTGATTCACAATGCTCAGTGAGCCTTAGGGGTCAGAGTGTTCAGTAGACTCTCCACTAGGACTAGACTCCACAACTCTTCACTTTGTTTGGATGTAGTTTTCTGTAGTGGTCTCCTTCTGTTACAGAGAGATGATTTCTAAGTTGGATGAGGACTACACTGATATGTAGGTCCAAGGACACAAATTTGAAATTTATTTAAAGATTGTCCTGGTTAGTGCCATGATGGTTGTAAGTTCTCCTCTGAGGACTGTGATTTTACTAGCCCTGGGTAGTTAGCTGGGTTTCCAGTTTGCAGCAGCATGATTTTGCTCCTGGTACATGTTTCTAAAGTCCAATTATAGAGCTGTGGGTACAAACAATCTGCAAAAAAAAATTTGTTCCTATAATACAACTCTAGTACCTAAGGCTCAAGGATCACTGAAGAGGAAGAGCAGAAAAAATTTAAATCAAAGGAGCATGGAGTTCATGTGAGATTACAATTTGTTTTTATATATTTATGAAAAATATAAAAATATAAATAAAATATAAAATTAGTCTGTGTGTGGACTTGAGTGTGTATTGTGTAATTGTGAATGAAAAAAAGCATGAATTTGAAAACAAACAGGTGCATATGGGAGAGCTTAGAACAGTGGCTCTCAACCTTCCTGCAACCCTTTAATACAGTTCCTCATGTTGTGCTGACCCCCAACCATAAAATTATTTTCATTGTTAATTCATAACTTTAATTTTGCTACTGGTATGAATTTTAATGTAAATATCTGATATACAGAATGGTCTTAAGTCACCCCTGGGAAAAGGTCAGTCAGCTTCACAGGAGTTGCAACCCACAGGTTGAGATCCACTGCTTTAGAAGAAGGAAAGACATGAGGACATGATGCAATTATATTTTATAAAAATTTGTATTTTGAAGGATTCTATACCAATTCTCATTATTGTGTCATTAGTGGTAGCTTGGCCTTCCAAGGTGGGAGACTGGCCAGAAAAATTTAACCCTGTCTGTGAAGCCACTTCAAAGTGATGGCAGGACACTTTACAATCAGAAACATGATTGATGGTAAGCAGGTGATATATCCACCCTCAGCAACACACCAAGCAATGTGTAGGTTTATTACTACTCAGAAGGTGTCATGGTATTTCTCTCTCATGTCTAGCTTCTATTCTTAATTTTACTGTATTATTCTAATCCTTGCACTGTCATAATACAATACTTTCTTGGATGTAGCATTTCCTTCCAACAGTCTAAGCAGAAGCATGGGTTTTAAGTATTCTTTAGATAAAAGTATAGCATCTAGCAATCATCAGTTAATTACTTGATGGAACTAAATCAGGAAGAGTCATTTCCTAGTCTTTCCTTGGCTAGCTGGTCAGTATTCAGTAAACTGTCTGGGTAATTATTTCAGTGACAGTGGGGAAGAGAGTCAAGCTCACCATAATGAGCTCATTCTCTGCTGACCTTTCATTAGAGTTGAAATGTAAGTATAAATCTGTAAAAACAAAACTCAGAAAAACTCTTACCTATGGGGGAATATGTGCCCAAGGAGTTGCATTCAATTTAATAACATAGAAACATTTCAAGGACAAAAGGCAAAGGTGAGATGCAGGTCCTCTGCCCCGACATGAATTTGCCCTTTTCCTCTTCTCCCCAAGACCACCTGGTTGAGCTTAGGAGGAAGGATTCATTGGCACATTGCATATTATAGACAATTTCTCAGGTACTAAAGAAAAGTAAAATGTGTTAGACATTCATAATTTTGAAAAAAGAAGTGGAAAGGAATGTTATTTTTAAGGATCAAAATATATTTTAGCAATATGTTCATTGGACTTACTTATTAAATAGTTCAATATGAACACATTGTTCTTCAGGAAAATCAAAATTGTAGTGTCTTTGCTTGGAAACCTATAAAGATTACCATACACATATTTCAAATATATATATATATATATATATATATATATATATATATATATATATATATAGTGAGTTATACGCTAGGTCTTATAACATGCAGAACAATTATGAGGAAGATTATGAAAAACACTAAGAAAAAAGTATTGTGATAATATTGTAGATAATCTTTCAAAACCAAATTAAACATCTGTTCAATCCTTCAATAAAGGAAAGGGAAATTAGTTTCAACTAACTGTTACCTTGGAAGAGTCCCTCATGTGAACACACAACATGAATCCAGAGAAAACACATATGAACAGTAATATCACAAAACTCCAAAATTCTCTCCCTTTCTTTGACACACACACACACACACACACACACACACACACTTATATTCTTTCATTATTCCTCTCATTCTCTATTCTCTCCATTAATAATCTCTTTCTCATTCTTTGTCCTTTTCCCCGAAAATAATCCTCATCCTCCCTGAGGAGCTAGAGGTAGTTAAGGGTCTCTGCAGGAGAGAGATTTTCTTTAGTGACATATTCAGTAATAAGTTGTACATCCTCTAAGAAATTATCTCATAAAAGAAAACCTAAGAAACTAATTGGTTCACTAAAATGAACATAAAGCATGCAAGGGAGGCAAGTTAGGAGAAGAGGATCAGCAGGAGTGAAAAAGAAACAAAAGTATATGTATATGTATGTTTAGATGTAGATGATATATATATGATGTATATGTGTGTATGTGTATGCATATGATGCACATGTGTATGTGTATATGTATATGATGTATATGTGTATGTATATGATGTATATGTGTATGTGTATATATATGATGTATAGTCATAATAAATACATGTTAATAAAATTAGTTAAGAAATATTTCAACCTGCTGCTCATCAGAAAGAAAATAAAATATAAAATCACTTATTTCTATACATAGCCATTCAGTTGCTATATATAGACGGGCATACATTTATATCAAGAAAGCATGATCCTTAAGTGTATGCTTGTGTGGGTGTGTGATTGTGTTTGTGATGGTTATTTTAAAATACATTTGTGGGTTCCTTGGCATAACAATCAATTTGTTTAAAAAAGGAGATTTGTCACTAATGTAAGCAGGGCATATGGAAATAAACATTCAACTTTTTTCCACTATAAGGAGGTTATTTAAACTGGTTCGTCCACTTAATGGCTCAGTTACTTAAGACATTTACACAGTTTTAGAAACTAAGGATCAAAATCAGAAAAGCTGCTGGAACTGAAGTTTCTGATTATATTTTCTAGATATGTAAAATCATATTGGTTGATGTCACAAGCAGGTTTGCGGATAGAAATGAGAAAACACCAGTGACCTAGAAAGCCAAAAAAACCTTAGGATCCAAGATGGTTTTGGGTTTTGTTTGTTTGTTTGTTTGTTTGTTTGCCTGTTTTTTAAAGCAAGAGTCTTTAATTCCCTTGAAGGTGGTATTCTGTGGTGGTTAACTTGACAGAATCTAGAATCAGCTTGCCATTCCTGAGACAATTTACGGTTAGTGAATTAATTGAGGTGGGACAATTCATCCTAAAGGAGGGTGGCATTATTCCCTGGGGTTAGAATCCTGGACTGAAAGTGAGTGAGCACTGTCATGTTTTATCACTCTGCTTTCTGAATGTGAATGTGGTGTGACCAGTTGCTTCAGGCACCAGCTGCCTTGATTTCCCTTCCTGATGGACTGTGCTTTTGATTTGTTTGCTGGATGAAAACCATCTTTTAAGTTGTTCCTGTCAAGGTATTTTGTCATAGCAACAGTAATAGAAACTAAGATGTATTCCAATGTACTAAACTGTGGCACCGGGTTTTAGCTTATGAAAGCTCCAGTATCTTCCAGTTCTACCATATTGGATACTTTTTAGAATATGAGCAATGTGGTAATAGACTCAAATCATATGAAAACCATTAGCAGCATCTTATAAATCAATTGTGTGGCTAAATAATTCAAGTATGTAAAGCACTTCATAAGTACCTAGAACATATTGAGCCATGTTTAAGTAGGGATTTATATTATTATAAGGACTACAATTACCGCTAAGGAGCACATAGGAGCCCAGATGCTCCAGAAGCACACTGGCTTGAGCCGATACCAACATAAATGGTCCATGTGGGCATCTTGAATACCTACCCCCTCTTTAGAAGGCACATGGATTCAGGTGAAGGTAAAAATAAAAAACTCCATTTCTCTGTTTTATCTTCATAGAAAGAACAAAAATGTAAATAAGTTTTTAATTTAAATATAAAAAGCTAAATGTAGACTCTGTTCCAATAAACATTTTAAAACCACACAGTTTTCGTGCAGCATAGCCTACAAAAACACCAGTTGTGCTTGAAAGCTGCCCCCACTCTACATGAATGTCTTTGCTTAAGAAAAGTTGGTAGACATGACAAATGCAGAATGCAGAGACATGGACTTACTAACTTTTGAAAAAGATGAAACTTTATAAGAAAAGGTAATGGTAAGACATAAATCCTATTCTCTTCTTCACCATAAGCATCTAGATAAAGGCATCTTTCTTTTCCATATAGCCATGCCTGTTTGCAGAACAGAATTTGGACCACTATTCCATGATTGTTGTTTTAGTTACATAGATTGTTTCTCTAGAGATGACCACAGGCAAAGGCAATCTGAATTGGCTCCAGAATTACTCAGTGACTCTATAGTCTTTGTCCTCACCCCTCTCCATATTCCCTCCCCCTTCCTCCTCTTCTCTCCTTTTCTTTCTTGCTCTTTTGCCTCTTTTCTTCCCCCCTCCATTAATCCATCCCTTTTTCCATATCCTTTCCCCTCTCCTGTTTTCTCTATCTTCTTTCCCCCTTCCTCTTTCTTCCCCTATCACTTTTTCTCAGTATTTTTAACCATTGGCATTTTTTTCTAGGAAAAGAATTGTTATTTTTCTCTTCTACTTTTGGTTCCCCACTTATAAATTAAGATCAAGAATCAAAACTAACTCATTAAATAATTAAATGACATAATCTATACTGATGGATATAAAATGGGCATATAGCTAGTAAACTAAAGACAGTAGAAATTATGATTATGAAAGAGAAATTGCACCAGAGAGAGTTACACAAGCAAACGAGAAGTTACCAAGACTGCTACCACCAGAAGAGATTGAACTTAATACTGAGACAAAGAAAGGCAGCAGTATATTTTATCTTGGGGTGGGGGGGAGTAGAAAACAAGAACTGAAAACTTTGGAGAGTAGTGATCAAACTGATGGGTAAATCGGCGCATAACAAAATTTTATCTCCTCCCTTTAAAAATAATGGCAGAAATGAGTGCTGTCTCCCTCTTTTATTATTCCACTTCTAGACATGCCCATTAAAATTGACAAAGTCTGGGGAGGAGATTTATGTCTCAAAAAGTCATAAAAAGAATTTGCAGAAGATAAGTTATCTTAAGTAAATGGTCTAAGAAAAATGGAAAAGGGGTTGGCTATAAAAAGAAAGATGTCTTTTTATCTTTAATCTGAAAGTGACATGGGGGCCACCTTGATCATCTGTAAATGATGAAGAAAAAGTAAACTCAGTGCCTGCAAAGATATTTCAGCAGGTGATTGCACTTGCAGCATAGGCATGCTAATACTAACCTAACTGTCCTTTAACAGAACTTGTTGCAGAGAGAATAATGGAGAAGTGATCGAACAAGGCACCTCACATCTACCCATCTACCTCAGACCTCTGTCCACACATGCAGGTGTGCAAGTATACTACACATATTCCCAAGCCCCTCAAAAGTAGCCTCAAATGAACGTGAGATAACAGAAACAGTATGTTCACTTAATATTATTTTAAGTGACATTCACACACAAAGGTACAGGATCCTAAAGAACCTGGTTTGAGCATTTGTGGAATGCTAATTACATATATTGAAAAATCACTTCAAAATCTTGCAATACTACTCTCTGAAATTTCTATATTTAGAGAGTTAATGTGAAAGTCAACTTAAAGAGGATATATTATGGGAACTGAGAGATAATTCATAGCTCATTGATGCTAAGATCTAGTTTAAAATGCTTCCCACATTTATAGATCATCTTTCTTCATTCTGAGCCAGTGTATAAGTGCGAAATTAAGATACTTTCACTATTAACTATTAATCTGCTTTGCACAGACTTACGTACATTGAGAACAACATCATACTAAACATTAATTGTTATAAAAAAAGTTGATAAGCATTGACTCTGAAAAATTTTGTTTTTATATTCTTTAAAATTCTCTTTTTGAAGTGCAATGAAACTAAAGTTTATTCCAATTAGATTAACTGAAATATGTAGATGACTTTGATGTGGTACAAAGACAGGAAAATGCAAATCCCCTGGCAATTAGGTATGTAAGTAAAAGAAAGTATGCAAATGACTTGGTTTCACACTAGAAATTTCTATTAAAAGTCTACTTTTGAGTTTAGTAACCTGGTAAGTATTTTGCTCATGTTTAAAGACGAATGTATCATTTCCACTTCATTTATATTCACATGATCATTATTCAAATTTACTGAACAATAACAAGGGAAAACACGTTGTATGTGAGTGAGACAGATTTATTAACAACTTCACTCTCCAGGGGTATGAACTTTTATGAAACTCTAACGGATTGGACTCCAATATCCTGCCTGCCAGGGAAGGATTCTGGCACCCATTCTGCCCTTTCCCCATAGTCCTCAGGAGAATTGTTTGATATGATTACACACTGGATGTAAAGGGCCGCAATAACATTCACCACCACTAGATGGCGCTGGCTTCCACTGCGCCCCACGTGGAAGGCCGAGTCAGACAAGATGGCGCTAGCCTTCGCCGCGCCAGCCGACTCCCTATCGGGAGATTAACTGTGTGCGCATGTGCAAGAGTGCCTTCGTGCCAGGTCTTTGCCCATTCTGGGGCGTGCCTGATGAGGTCATGAGTAAGCAACCAATCAGGTGTGGATGCGCCGCGCTAGGGCGTTTATAAGCACGCCATGCCGGCGCGTGGGGCTTCTATTTTAAGATTAAAATAAAGGTTTGGTCATAACAAGGATTTCTATGTGCCCATGTGCTTCTTGTTGGCGAGAGGTCGCGCGTGAGACATTTGGTGCCGAGAACCCGGGACAAAAATGCCACATCATTGCCGGCGCTACGAGAAGCCTCCGTTTCACGGAAGAAGTCCAGAAGCTGTGAGTGGGGGTAAGACTCTGAGAGACTATGTTTAGCCTTGATCTGTTCCAGCTCAGTCCCCTGCCAGACGCGGCAGGAGCCGCTATGGTTGCTCTGGCAGCCCTCGGGTTGTTTCTATTGACCTTTGAGTTTCTAGTTACCGCCAAACGGCGTCAGAGGTCGCGTGAGAACCGCCCAGCTGTAACAACAAAGCGGAGAGCGTTGGGGGAAGGGCGAGGCGGCGCGTCAAAAACAGGGTCAGATAACGAATTAAAGAGCTTAAAGGGAAAAGGTGCACCTAAGTAAAAAAGCCCTTCCAATACGGAAGCGAGAGATTGGGGAAAAAACGCCCAGGGTGAGATAAAACAGAGGAGGGAGAAAAAGGTCTTGAAAAGCAGAAGTCTTTATCCAGTAAAGGATTCAAAGACTTCAGAGCTTGATAGCTCAGAGACAGACGAGCTTAGCTCCTCTGAGGGAGAGGATTTAGAAGATGAGGCAGCTCGCTCTGAAAAAGAAAGATACTATCCAGATGAACAATGAGCTAACAGTTTGGGTAAACAAAAGGAAGTGGAAGGCAGAAACCATGCGGTTTCCCAGCCTTTAAGTCCCAGCGCCTCTCCATCTTATATGGAGAGATTCCACTCAGATTCCTTCCTCACTAAAGAGGAACAGAAAAAGATACAGCAGGCACTCCCGGTGTTTGAGGCCGCTGATGGAGGCCGTGTTCACGCACCAGTAGAATATGTTCAAATTAAAGAACTTGCCGAGTCGGTCCGTAACTATGGAGTTAGTGCCAATTTTACTATTGCTCAAGTCGAAAGGCTTGCTACCCTGGCCATGACTCCAGGAGACTGGCAGACAACAGCGAAGGCTGTGCTTCCTAATATGGGACAATATGTGGAATGGAAAGCCTTATGATATGATGCCTCTCAGGCACAGGCCAAAGTCAATGCCATTGCTGAAGGCAATCAGAGAGACAGGATGCTTGATCTGCTAACAGGACAAGGGCAATATGCCAATAATCAAACTAACTATGACTGGGGAGCATACGCTCAAATTTCCGCTGCCGCCGTTAAGGCGTGGAAGGCACTTTCCAAGAAGGGAGAGTCCGGGGGACACTTAACGAAAATCATACAAGCCCCCCAGGAGCCATTCTCAGACTTCGTGGCTAGTATGATGGAGGCAGCAGGCAGGATCTTTGGAGACCCTGAACAGGCAATGCCTTTAGTTGGTCTACGAGCAAGCCACACAGGAATGCAGAGCAGCTATTACACCTAGGAAGAGCAAAGGATTACAGGACTGGCTGAGAGTTTGCCGAGAACTTGGAGGCCCGCTTACTAATGCAGGGCCAAAAGTGTTCAGGTACAGGTGATCACAAGGTCTGCGATAACTGTGACAAACCAGGACATTTGAAAAAGGAGTGTCAAGCCCTCACTAGAAAGAAATCACCAGGACTGTGTACTAGGTGTGGGAAAGGCTATCATTGGGCTAGAGAGTGTCGCTCAGTTAAAGATATCAGAGGCAGGCTTATTCAGCCCGGGCCTCCCGAGGCAGAAGGGGGTGAAAACATTCCAAAAAAAACGGGTATCTGGGTATCTGGGCCCCAGGTCTCAGGGCCCCAAAACAAATGGGACTCCAGCTTACAACAGACGGACGCCACAAGAGGCTCAGCAGGAGTGGACCTCTGTTCCACCACCCAATTCATATTAATGCCACTGATGGGTGTACAACCTGTCCCCACTGACTACAAAGGCCCCCTACCCGTGGGAAGTGTCGGCCTTATTATGGGACGGTCCTCCTTAACTTTAAAGGGACTTATTGTTCACCCTAGAATAATAGATCAAGATTATACAGGAGAACTTCAAGTTCTCTGCTCATGCCCTCAAGGCGTTTTTTCCATTTCCCCAGGTGACAGGATTGCTCAGTTGATTATTCTTCCAAGCTTACATGATCATTTTCCTTCTTCCGGGGTCCCTAGAGGCACCGCGAAGTTTGGCTCTTCCGGGACTGATTCTGCTTATCTAATAGTGGACCTTAATTCCAGACCCTCTTTAGAGTTGAATATAGAAGGGAAAACTTTTAAGGGAATTCTAGATACAGGGGCTGATAAGAGCATTATCTCCTCTAAGTGGTGGCCTAAGGCATGGCCTGTCACTCAATCATCCCATTCCTTACAAGGACTAGGGTATAGGCCAGCCCCACTATCAGCTCACGCTCCTTGATCTGGCATGCTCCAGAAGGCCAATCAGGAAGGTTTATTCCTTATGTCCTCCCTCTTCCTGTTAACATTTGGGGGAGGGATGTCTTACAGGGTCTAGGTCTGACATTGACCAACGAGTACTCTCGACAAGCTGTCGAGATTATGAAGAGAATGGGCTACGAGAAAGGAAAGGGATTAGGAAAAAAGGAACAAGGAAAATTAGAACCGGTCCCACAAGAAGGTAATATAGGAAGGCAGGGCCTGGGTTTTTCCTAGGTGCCATTGAGGGTTCTATGCCCATACCCTGGCTCACGGAGGAGGCAATATGCGTTCCTCGATGGCATCTATCCTCTGAAAAATTAGAAGCTGCCACTAAATTGGTTAATGAACAATTACAGCTTGGTCATTTAGAACCATCCATTTCACCATGGAATACTCCTATTTTTGTGATAAAGAAAAAATCAGGAAAATGGAGACTTCTCCATGATTTGAGAGCCATTAATGCACAGATGCGTTTATTTGGCTCGATCCAACGAGGCCTACCCTTACTCTCCGCCTTACCTAAGCAATGGAAGATAATAATTATAGACATTAAGGATTGTTTCTTCTCCATCCCCTTGTGTCCACAAGACAGACAGAGGTTTGCATTTACTATACCACCTATTAATCATCTTGAACCTGATAAGAGATTTCAGTGGAAGGTCCTGCCTCAAGGCATGGCCAATAGCCCCACTATTTGCCAACTATATGTACAATGAGCCCTTGAACCTATAAGGAAGCAATTTCCTTCCTTGTTGCTGGCTCATTACATGGATGATATCTTAGCATGTGATAAAGATTTAACCACCTTACAGACCTCATACCCCATCTTAATCAAAACATTGGGACAATGGGGACTACAAGTCGCAGAAAAGGTTCAAATTGCAGAAATTGGCTCATTTCTGGGATCGGTCATTTATCCTGAAAAAATAGTTCCCCAGAAATTAGAGATTCACAGAGATCATTTACATACCTTAAATGATTTCCAAAAATTATTGGGAGATATAAATTGGCTGAGACCATTTTTAAAGGTTTCCTCTGCTGAGTTGAAATCTTTATTTGATATTTTGGAAGGGGACTCTCATATCTCCTCTCCGAGAGCATTGACGCCAGCCACAAACCAGGCCTTACAAGTTGTAGAAAAAGCCTTACAGGATGCTCAATTACAGCCCATTAATGAGACCAAGCCTTTTGACTTATGTGTTTTCAAAACTATACAATTGCCAACAGCTGTCTTGTGACAGGATGGGCCTTTATTATGGGTCCATCCCAATGCATCTCCTGCTAAGATTATTGACTGGTATCCCGATGCGGTTGCTCAGCTTGCACTCCGCCAGTTGAAGACAGCTATTACTCATTTTGGGAAAGAACCCAAAACCTTGATAGTACCATATACAGCCATTCAGGTTCAAACATTAGCTGCTACCTCAAATGCTTGGGCAGTGTTAGTTACTTCCTTTGCTGGGCAGATTGATAATCATTATCCAAAACACCCGATCCTACAATTTGCTTTAAGCCAAGCCATTGTGTTCCCACGCATAATGTCTCAGAAACCACTTGTTGATGGGGTTGTAGTGTATACAGATGGGTCAAAAACTGGTATAGGTGCTTATGTGGTCAATAATAAGGTAGTATCTAAGCAGTATAATGAAACCTCACCTCAAGTTGTAGAATGTTTAGTGGTGCTAGAGGTCCTCGAGACCTTCCCAGGCCCACTTAACATTGTGTCAGATTCCTCTTATGTGGTTAATGCAGTTAAGGTTCTTGAGGTGGCTGGATTAATCAGGCCTTCCAGCAAACTTGATCAAATTTTTCAACAAATTCAATCTACCCTTCTCAGCAGGAGATCCCCTATATTCATAACACATATTAGAGCTCACTCAGGCCTTCCTGGGCCAATGACCCACGGAAATGACCTAGCGGACAAAGCTACAAGAGTGATTACAGTTGCCTTGTCCCCTCAATTAGACGTAACAAAAGAATTTCACAGACGATTTCATGTGACGGCTAAAACTTTACGCTGCCAATTTGCTTTGACTAGAAAAGAAGCTAAGGAGATAGTTACCCAATGTCAAAATTGTTGTCAATTCCTGCCTGTACCACATGTGGGAGTTAACCCATGAGGAATCCGACCGCTACAGGTCTGGCAAATAGATGTTACTCATATCCCTTCTTTTGGAAAACTTCAGTATCTGCATGTTTCTATTGATACATGCTCTGGCATTATGTTTGCTACACCTCTAACAGGAGAAAAGGCCTCAAATGCAATTCAACATTGCCTCGAGGCATAGAGCGCTTGGGGTAAACCCAAACTCCTTAAGACAGACAATGGACCAGCTTATACTTCTCAAAAATTTCAACAGTTCTGCCACCAGATAGAGGTGACTCATCTGACTGGTTTCCCATATAATTCTCAGGGGCAGGGCATTGTAGAACGTGCCCATCGCACTCTCAAATCCTATTTAATTAAACAAAAAGGGGGAGTTGAGGAGGCTCTACCCTCAGTACCAAGAGTAGCTGTTTCCATGGCACTCTTCACCCTTAACTTTTTAAATCTTGATGCCCAAGGCCATACTGCGGCCGAACGTCACTATTCAGAGCCTGATAGACCAAAAGAGATGGTAAAATGGAAAGATGTTTTGACTGGTCTATGGAAAGGCCCGGATCCTATTTTAATAAGATCCAGGGGAGCGGTTTGTGTTTTCCCACAGGAAGAAGACAACCCATTCTGGCTACCGGAACGACTGACACGGAGAATTCTGACGCCTACAAATGACTCCCGGATGGATCCCTCGGAAACTACCTCTAGCCCTCACACTGCCTCTTTGGATTTGGATTCCTAGTACTTCTAAGAATGGGTGGGGGTGGCTCTGTTTGGTGCAGCCCTATGCTGTGGATTAGTATTCATGCTATGGTTGGTTTGCAAACTCAGATCTCAACAGAAACATGACAAGGCCGTTATCACTCAAGCACTTGTGTTGAACAAGGGGCCTCCCCTAAAATTTGGTTATCTATTTTCAAAAATTAGTCGGTATCTGAGTTCTCTGCTCTTGCACCCCATGGATCTGTGGATCCATTACACCGGGATGAGAGAGACTCAAGATTCCTTTGATCAGCCCTTCTACATCGCTGAGGTTTCCTCATTGCACGCGATAGGGTGATCACGATCTCCCCACTAACGCACCTTCTGGCTGGCCTCTTTTTAGAGTTCGCCCTAGGTCATTATTCAGTTACTGTCACACAGCACTGTGGTATCGAGACGGGCAACTTTCCTCATACGCAGACCAATCTAAGACATGGGGCCCGGTGGTGATAGGGTTACCCTTCGACGGATAAGGCTGTGACATAGAGGAACGACCTAAGACAGGAGCCACAACAGATGGATGTAACTACAGGGACCTAGACCAGCCTAGACAATAGTTTACTGTTATTAATTAATAAAAAGATAAGGGGGAGATGTAAAGGGCCGCAATAACATTTGCCACCACTAGATGGCGCTGGCTTCCACTGCGCCCCACGTGGAAGGCCGAGTCAGACAAGATGGCGCTAGCCTTCGCCGCGTCAGCCGACTCCCTATTGGGAGATTAACTGTGTGCGCATGTGCAAGAGTGCCTTCGTGCCAGGTCTTTGCCCATTCTGGGGCGTGCCTGATGAGGTCATGAGTAAGCAACCAATCAGGAGTGGATGCGCCGTGCTAGGGTGTTTATAAGCGCGCCATGCTGGCGCGCGGGGCTTCTCTTTTAAGATTAAAATAAAGGTTTGGTCATAACAAGGATTTCTATGTGCCCGCGTGCTTCTTGTTGGTGAGAGGTCGCGCGTAAGACAACTGGAAATAGTTTTCTTTACCTTTACTGAATATGGTGATATGTAACAATTATCTTAAGTGTTCTGGGGCAGAACAGAAGAATCTTTAGTTTCAAACCTGCCTGGGCTAGACAGCAAGACAAATAAGTAAAGAAATAAATGCAAACTTACAGCTTTCAAAACTGTGACCATATATTGCTCAGATCATTTATCAATTGATCTGTGAAATACACTTCGGTTACAGAAAACCTTTGTCTGGACATTCCTATGAAACTACATCACATGTGAGAGATTTCTTCATAGGGCTGGTGACAATAAGCAGGGGAAGAATTTTTTTAGAAGCAACCATGATTTATGAAGTTATATGCATGACCATGAGAGTGGGAACTTCTGTTTCATTTTCTCCTCTAGTCTCAGGTCTGTGTTCACTGCCAGAACTGAGTAAGAATTCAATAAAAACCTGTCAAAAGATGATGAAATGAACAAACAAAGTAATAAAGGAAGTGTAGCCTCAATATCTGTGCTTCTTCTGGGGATTTTGTCCTTCTGTCCCTTTGCTAATACTTCCCAAAACTGTTATGTAGGATTTCTCATTGTACCTGATTTACGTCATCCTTATTTTCCTGGACATTTCATCCCTTTCTGCCACTATCCTAGTTTTCTGTGGCTCTTTCCTTCTCCATTTCATTTTTTTGTTGTGATGTAAACTTTAGAAACATTGATCCAATTATCTGTAGAAATAGTAATAATAATAGTAATAATAATAATAATAATAATAATAATAATAATAATAATGCTTTGTTGTACTGCAATGCATCACCTGAAAGTCTATACTAAACTCAAGCCTTGATTTTCACTCCCAGTAAATGCAGAGACTTATTAGGACATTAGGCAGGATGATAATGTGCAGAAAAAGAAAGTATTGCTTTGAGAAAGAATATGAACAGGGCCTATGATGGTACTTCATTCTGCCATTTCTCCAAAATGGCTATCTACTGCAGGCTTAGAAAGAAAGTAGAGCAAGCCTTTAAAGCTCTACTAAAGATATCAGCAAACACAGAATACTTGGATTTAATACATTCTAGTTGAAATTATTATAAGCAGACCCACTGAAATGCATTTTATTGGATATTTTATGTGTTTACATTCCAAATGTTATCCCCTTTCCCAGTCTCCCCTCTCCCATCTCTCTTCCCACTACTTCTATGAGGATGCTCCCCATCCCACCCACCCACTCCTACCTCACCATGTTGGGGTTCCCCCTACACTGGGGAAATGAGCCTTCACAGGACCAAGGGCTTCTCCTCCTGTTGATGCCAGACAATGCCATCCTCTGCTATATATGTGACTGGAGCCCTGAGTCCCTCAATGTGTACACTTTAGATGGTAGTTTAGTCCCTGAGAGCTCTTGGGGGGGTCTGGTTGGTTGATATTGTTGTTCCTATGGGGACAGGAGAATGGAGTTCAGGAGACAAAAGCATCTAATAGTTCATAATTCTGTTTTCATTTTTTTGACAGAACAAACACATGCACAATGTAATTAACAATAAATGAAAATGATTGTTTTGTAAAACCACAGTACAATTGTAGAAGAAATTATTTATGTCGGCTTTCACGGCAATGAGCCCCATAAATTATCTTTAATGATGGTTTCTTCAGTCCAACAATTCTGTTGACATTCATTGTAAGTTCATTCAGACTCCACTAAGATCCTTTCTACAATTATTGATCTTGATCACGGTGATTCTACAGAAATTTGACTTTCTGGTGAAGAGTAAATGGAAGAAATTCTCTGTGGGTGAGAAGGGGGATCTGGTGAAGTAAAGAAGATTACAGCAAGCATAAACCTTTGAGAAGCTAGACGGTGAGCTGTGACTGTTACAGAAAAGCATTTGGGACTTCTTACCAATTATGCTTTCTCTAACATTTCTCTATCATCTTTGTCCGACACCATCAATGCGATGCTTCTGTGACTGCTAAAAAACAGGTTGGACCTAAAGGAGAAGGTTTATGAGAACATTAGAACACCAATATTTTTCTATTCATTATGTAATCATTTGTACAAATAAAAATTAGAACCACAGACAACAAATTGCAGGAGAGTGAGAAGCATATCCTACAGAGTGAAAAATTGTGTGCAAGCAATTAAGCTCTTTGCAGCTGTTATTTAATTTTTCAGCAAACATCTTCTGACACCTCTAATCCCATGGATAAACCCAAATATGTGTGGAAGAGTTATTTTTATAACATCCTCTTTTTCTTAGTGTAAGTAAAGTTAAGATTGGTACTAGAAAGTTCATATGGTCTTGCTAAGTAATGATCTGGAGTTTTACTTGAAGGGGACCCTTAGATGCAGCAAAAGGGAGTTTTATAGAACCAGACAGAAGTTTCTAAAAATAATTCTAATTTTTAGTTACTTCATAAGATACAACAAAAGGAATCATCATATTTAGAAATTATATCCTCTCAGAATAACTGAGAAGTTGAGTGTTCCACTTGACCTCGGTAAGTCTGGAGTCCATACTTCATGAGCATGACATTCAGCAATGCCCTGGCTTATGCATTTCTCAGGACCCAAACTGTGAGACAAGATTTAACAATAATTACTTCTTATAGAAATAAATATTCATGAAGGAAAGTCTAGAAAATAACATTAATGTCCTTGACTTCTCAACAAACTGAGATGTTAGACGGTGAGCCAGCAGAGACCCCAAATGCCAGAAGTACTCACTAAAAACAGGCACTTAGTATAACTGCTAAATAGACCTGTGTCTACCTGTTCTTCTAGGTAGGTCTCAGAATGAGATGGGCACAAGGACTGAGCCTGTATTAAAGTGTCATTTTCATAAATTACCTCATGCCCTCATTCAAGAACATGAAGGACCAAAAGCCTCTGCTGGGAAATGTTGATAGATGCTGTGTTGTAGTGCACAAATCAGGGGAGCACCTGATAATCAGATGCTTCATTCCACAAGCATAGGAAAGAACAAGGAGAAACTGTACTCAAAATCAACTCCTTGACAAAGCTCTTTATCTCCCACTCTAAGCCAAGTGAGGCTAGCCTCTCAGATTATGGACTTAAAAGCCTGAAATGTTCATCGGGAAGATCCCTGTACTCAAGAAACTAATCCCCCACTTCCTTGTGTGTGGGCCCCAGGTGCAAGATGCTGTAGTTAGAGTCTTGCATCCAGATCCTCGATAATATGTCATAAAAGAAAAGTAATCAAACCCCTCCATTTAAATCATGACAAAACTACATCCAATTACAATGAGATTGAATAAAAATATTAGTGAGAAATAAGTTGCATGAAGAGTGGAATCAGTGAATAGAATCCTGCCTTCTGCCTTTGCTAACAATACATACACGACTGCAACAAGAAACCACAATTTTTTATTTTTATTTCTTCACTTGTTCTGTTTGTTTATTTATTCATTCATTCATTCATTCATTCATTCATTCATTCATTCATTTAGACAGGTTTCTCTGTGTAACAGAGTCCTGGCTATCTTGCGCTTAAACTCACAGATAACTACCTGCCTCTTCCTGTCAAGTGCTGAATTAAAACTTGTGCACGGCCACATTTGGCTTTATTAGCATTTATTAGTTATTCAAAATAATGGGTTTCATTGTGGCATTTTAGTCACATATATAATTACTTTGATCATCTTCAGCCCACTATTTTTATATCCTGTCCCCCTGCTTACTATTCCCTTTCCTGTACTTTCAAATCCTCCTTCTTTCACAAACTATCTCTATTATTTAAGTTCTTTAATTAATATTGTTACATGTAGACATGTGTATAAATATATAAATATATTCTGCCAAGTACTTTTAGTATTGCCTCTGCGTGTGTTTGTGTGTGAGTGTGTTTGTGGGTGTGTGTGTGTGTGTCTGCATGTCTGTGTGACTGTGTAGGTATGTATATAATTATGGGCCCATATACATATGAGCTGGCTACTTAGAACTGCAAATTTAAACATAAATATTGTTCTAAGATAAAAGTCTTAGAGTGAGGCTGCTAAATGCCTGACTTTGGATTGAATTTCCTGGATTTTCTAGAAAACAGAATGGAAATCTTTCATGGATGAATCACTAGTTTTGTATTGCTTTGCAACAGTGATTCTCAACTGTTCATGACTTCTTTGGGGGATCAAATGACCCTTCCACAGGGTTTCCTAAGACTATCGGAAAATGCAAGTATGTATACTACAATTAATAACATTGGCTAAAATTCCTGTTATGAAGTAATGATGAAAATAATTTAATCGTTGTGGTCACCACAACATGAGGAACTATATGAAAGGGTCAGAGCATTGGGAAGGGTAAGAATCACTGTTCTAGAGAAAAGGCTCACTATTCATAACTGCCTGCCATCAAAAGCACCTTATCCCTGTCCTCATGATGATCAACAAGTTCTCTTGACTCTTGATTAAAAGAATTACTTGTGACTGTTTTTCATATCATACTTTCCTACCAGGTTAAGCTAACAGTCAACAGGGTCACAAAGGAAGACTCTGGAATATACTGTGGAGTAAGTTGAGAGACTAAGGACATGTTAGGGGCACACTCTTTCTTCCATAAACCAGGGCCTAGTGTGCTTCTGTTTCACCTAATCAGTGGGGACCTGCAACTGAAGTAATCTTTTATTAAGAATTACACATAGGTCCCACTAAAATTTCAAACTCTTTTAAAATTATTATTATTATTATTATTATTATTATTAATTATTTTAATTATTTACAGTTCAAATGTTGTCTCCCTTTCTGGTCTTCTCTCTGCCATCCCTCCACCTCATCACCCCTCCCATTTGCCTTTGTGACAGTGTTCTTCCACCTAGCCACTCCTGCCTCACACCTCCATCCTCCTTTGCTGGGGAAACAAGCCTCCACAGAATCAAGTACCTCCCCTCCCATTGATACCAGATGAGGTAGTCCTCTGCTACATATGTGGTGCAAGCCATAGAATCTTTAGTTGGTAGTTTAGTACCTGGGAGCTCTTAGGGGTGTGGTTAGTTGATATTGTTGTTCTTCCTATGGGGTTGAATCCCTTTCTGTTTCTTCAGTCTTTCCCCTGTCTCTTCCACTGGGGCCCCTGGGCTCAGTCCAATGGTTGGCTGTGAGTATCTGCATCTGCCTTAGTCAGAGGCTGGTAGAGCCTCTCAAAGCACAGCTATACCGGCTCCTATCTGCAAGCACATCTTGGTTTCAGCAATAGTGTCGGGGCTTGGTGTCTACAGATGGGATGAATTCCAAGGTGGAGAAGGCTTTGGATGGCCTTTTCTTCTGTCTCTGCTCCAATTTTTGT
Source organism: Rattus norvegicus (assembly GCF_021556685.1). Lineage (NCBI taxonomy): Eukaryota > Metazoa > Chordata > Mammalia > Rodentia > Muridae > Rattus > Rattus norvegicus. The sequence goes on along the minus strand of NC_141547.1, from coordinate 45,779,517 downwards.
CCCTGCATTTCCTTTAGACAGGAACAATTCTGGGTTAAAGATTTTGAGATAGGTAGAGGCCTCATACCTTTACTGGGGGCCATTTCTATCTACCAGAGGTGCTCTTTCTAGGTTCTATCTCTTTTTGGGTATTTCAGTTAATGTCTTCCCCATTGGTTCCTGGGAACCTCTTGCATCCCAGATGCCTAGGTCATTCTAGCAGTTCTCACCATTCCATGCCCCTGCTACATATTTCTATTCATTCTCCTGGCCCTTTAGAATTCTCTCCTGTCTCTTCCTGTACCTTCTCTGTCTCCCTTTCTCCATGCCCCTCTACTCCCCATCCCTCCCTAAGTCCCTCCCTCCCCCGGCTTCCCATGATTATTTTGTTCTACCTTCTAAGTGGGATTGACGCATTCAGACTTTGGCCTTACTTCTTATTAAGATATGGTCTATGAGTTGTATTGTGTGTAGCTAGCTTTTGTGCTATGAGTTACAAGTAGTTTGTGATCTAGAGAATGATGTGTGCCAGACACTTAAGAAGCCTCACTACTCTGAAAGCAACTTTACTTGCACTTCATGATTTGCTTCCAGGAGTTTTCTAATTGGTTTCAAGTTTCTAATTGGCTTTTAAATAACCTTTTTTGGTCAATAAAATATTTGAAAACAGTGAAGATATCCAGAGACCTGTTCAGTGTCACTGTCTCAAGAAATTTCCAAATACTACTCCTGTCTGTCTCTCTGTCTCTGTTTCTCTCTGTCTCTCTGTCTCTCCTCTGTCTCTCTGTCTCTGTCTTTGTCTCTCTCTCTCTCTCTCTCTCTCTCTCTCTCTCTCTCTCTCTCTCTCTCTCTCTCTGTGTGTGTGCGTATGCAAATCCTTGTGAAAAGCCACTGAGAGTTAAGAGCATCTATTCTTAGGAGTTTAAGACAGAAAACCCGCACAGGACAAAAGTGAATCCTAAGTTATAATCTTTTTATCTTTATTAACTGGAGTATTTCTTATATATATTTTGATTGTCATTCCCTTTCCCGGTTACCGGGCCAACATCCCCTTAACCCCTCCCCCTACCCCTCTGTCTGGTGTGATTCTGCTAGGTCTGCCTTTATATGTTAGTTGACCTTTTTCCCTTACTGCTTTTAATATTCTTTCTTTATTTTGTGCATTTGGTGTTTTGACTATTATGTGATAGGAGGAGTTTCTTTTCTGGTCCAATCTATTTGGAGTTCTGTAGGCTTCTTGTATGTTTATGGGCATCTCTTTCTTTAGGTTAGGTAAGTTTTCATCTATGATTTTGTTGAAGATATTTACTGGTCCTTTGACCTGGGAGTCTTCACTCTCTTCTATACCTATTATCCTTAGATTTGATGTTCTCATTGATTCCTGGATTTCCTGTATGTTTTGGACCAGTAGCTTTTTCCATTTTACATTATCTTTGACAGTTGTGTTGATGATTTCTATGGAAACTTCTGCTCCTGAGATTCTCTCTTCTATCTCTTGTATTATGTTGGTGATGCTTGTATCTATGGCTCCTTGTCTCTTCCTTTGGTTTTCTATATCCAGGGTTGTTTCCCTGTGTTCCTTCTTTATTGCTTATATTTCCATTTTTTATTCCTTCAACTGTTTGATTGTGTTTTCCTGGAATTCTTTCAGGGATTTTTGTGATTCTTCTCTATAACTTTCTACTTGTTTATTTATGTTTTCCTGCGTTTCTCTAAGGGAGTTCTTTATGTCTTTCTTGAAGTCCTCCAGCATCATGATCAAATATGATTTTAAATCTAGATCTTGCTTTTCTGGTGTGTTTGCTTTGGTGGGAGAATTGGGCTCCGATGATGCCATGTAGTCTTGGTTTCTGTTGCTTGGATTCCTGTGCCTGCTTCTTGCCATCAGATTGTCTCTGGTGTTACTTTGTTCTGCTATTTCTGACAGCGGCTAGACCTTCCTATAGGCCTGTGTGTCAGGAGTGCTGTATACATGTTTTCCTCTTTTCTTTCAGCCAGATATGGGAACTGAGTGTTCTTCTTTTGGGTGTGTAGTCTTTCCTGCCTACTGGTCTTCAGCTGTTCCTGTGGGCCTATGTCCTGAGTCCACCAGGCAGGTCACTTGGAGCAGAAAAGTTGGTCTTACCTGTGGTCCTGTGGCTCAAGTTGCTTGTGGGGGGCTGCTTTTGAGCTCTCTGAGAAGGTGGCAACCAGGAGGGCCTGTGCCACCTTTTCTGGGAGCCCTGTGCACTGGGGTCCCAGATGGTATTAGGTGTTTTCCTCTGGAGTCAGAAATGTGGGCAGAGTGTCGTCTCTTCTGGCTTCCCAGGCTTGTCTGCTCCTATGAAGGTTTACCTCTCCCTCCCATGGGATTTGGGTGCAGAGAACTGTTGATCTGGTCCCTTCAGGTCCATGTGGGTCTGGAGCGCCTAAGTTATAATCATACCAAAATCGCACCTTTGATGCTCTTTGCTCTGGGATTCTGTTTCTAATTTATGAATTGAGTAACATCCTTACCTACTGCCTAGAAAACTTAAAAACCTATGTTAACTCTCTAACATGCATTTTGAAGAAAAATCACAATTAATGATTTCATGATTAAGAAATATTCACATATTCACAACACACACACACACACACACCACTATGAAAATAAATATAGCTATTGCACCAAAAATTTATAATAACTCTAGTTACCTACATAAGACACATAGTAGAACAAGATAGCCAAAATTCTGGCATAGATGGGAGAAATCTACTCCAGGCCTGTGGATGAAATCTCTGATGGTAGCAGAAGAAGGCATCGATCTGTGAGTATACCAGAATGTCAGTAGGAGTCATTTTGTTACTATGTTCTCCAATGTCTTAAAACCATACAAACAAAGAAGAAAATCAAAGAAAACAAAATATTAATTACTTGATCTTGGGATTTATATCTATTCACTCATTTTTTTCATGAGCTAACTTGGTAAACACTGAGTATTTATTCTATTATGCCTTGATTAGGTGTGTTGGAAGATATATAAAACAACAAGAAAAGCTTTCTTCACTCATTATTAAGTGAGGTCTACAAAAAGTTAGTAAACACATAGCCACTTAATAAGGTCCATATGATGAAAATGCACAAAAATTAAAGCAGAAAAAAAGTGTAAGATTGAACTATAATGAGGAAAGGGGGAAAGGTTACTGCCCTACTTTGCTTCTCTGTTGTTGTGATAAAACACTAATGAAAAACAACATAGAGGGGAAAGGGTTTATTTGGCTTGTGTTTTCAGAATGCTGTTCATCACTGAGGGAAGTCAGGGCAGAACCTTAGGCAGAAGTCTGAAAAGAGCATCTATAACAGAGACCGTGGAGGAATACTATTTGCTGGGCTGCTGTTAGACTTTGCTTATCATGCTTTCTTGTATAATTCAGGACCCCTTGCCCAGAGACTGCACCACCTACTGTGGGTCTTTCTATATCAATCACTAATCAAAAAAAAAAATCATCCATTAGACATGCTTACAGGCTGATCTGATTGAGGTAATATTTTCAATTGAGGTTATTCCTTCCCAGGTAGATCTTATTTGTATCAAACTGATTTTTAAAAAATTAAAATAAGCAACCCAGTTACCTTGAGGTTGTGACTTGACTTAAAGACTAAAGAAATTAAGAAAATAGAGAATTACTTTTGGGTGTGAAAAATGATGTGCAAAATCTCCAGGGAAAGGAGGAGGTAAGCCTTTGTGAGTATCTGAAAACAAGAAGGTAGCTAGAATGACTAGTGAGAGTTAAATGTAAATAAGAAATACTCAAGTTAATAAAGAAAAAAAGAAAAAAAAAGAGGTAAGGGGTAAAAAACAGCAGCAGCATGGTGACTTTGTAACATTTCCTTGGCAGTGGGGAAGGTTTTTACATTTTGAAGTGAGCTTAAGTGAAGATACTGTTATTTGAGATTCCTCAATTGAGAACTCTATTTAGCTCTCTTTCCCATTTTTAATCGGGTCACTTGGTTTTCTGGAATCTAACTTCTTGAGCTCTTCGTGTATTTTGGATGTTACTCCTCTAACAGATGTATGGTTGGTAAAGATCTTTTCCTAATGTACAGTTTGCCATTTTGTCCTATTGAAACTGTCCTTTGCCTCACAGAAGCTTTTCAATTTTATGAGATCCCATTTGACAATTCTTGATCTTAAAGCATAAGCCGTTAGTGTTCTTTTCAGGAAAATTTCCCCTGTGCCAATGTGTTCAAGGTTCTTTCCCAGTTTCTCTTCTATTAGATTCATCTTACCTGGATTTATGTGGAGGTCCCTGATCCATTTTGACCTGAGCTTTGTACCAGGAGATAAGAATGGGCCAATTTGATCACATTTTGATCATCCGTCTTGAGTTTCATTTGTTCTAGGCATCTAGGGTAATTCAAGCATTTGGGCTAATAGCCACTTATCAATGAGTGCATACCATGTGTGTTTTTCTGTGATTGGGTTACCTCAAAATGTGAATTTTCACTCCTTCTTTAAAAGGGGAACAAGAATACCCTTGGCAGGGAATAGAGAGGCAAAGATTAAAACAGACACAGAAGGAACACCCATTCAGAGACTGCCCCACATGTGGCCCATGCATATATACAGCCATCCAATTAGACAGAATGGATGAAGCAAAGAAGTGCAGGCCGACAGGAGCCAGATGTAGATCTCTCCCGAGAGACACAGCCAGAATACAGCAAACACAGAGGCGTATGCCAGCAGCAAACCACTGAATTGAGAATAGGACCCCTGCTGAAGGAATCAGAGAAAGAACTGGAAAAGCTTGAAGGGGCTCGTGACCCCTTATGAACAACAATGCCAAGCAACCAGAGCTTCCAGGGACTAAGCCACTACCTAAAGACTATACATGGACTGACCCTGGACTCTGACCTCATAGGTAGCAATGAATATCCTAGTAAGATCACCAGTGGAAGGGGAAGCCCTGGGTCCTGCTAAGACTGAACCCCCAGTGAACTAGATTGTTGGGGGGAGGGCGGCAAGGGGGGGAGGATGGGGAGGGGAACACCCATAAAGAAGGGGAGGGGGGAGGGGGATATTTGACCGGAAACCGGGAAGGGGAATAACACTCGAAATGTATATAAGAAATACTCAAGTTAATAAAAAAATAAATAAATAAAAAATAAAATGTAAATATAAAACAATCCAATAAAAATAAATTAATTAATTTAAAAAAAAAAAGAATGGGCCAATTTGGCTCGCTCGCCGGCCGTCCTGCGGGCGGGCGCAGGGGGCCATGGGCATGGTGGTTCACACCTTTAATCTCAGTACTCTAGGGGGCAGAGGCAGGTGGATCTCTTGAGTTCAAAGCCAGCCTGGTATACAGAGCAAGTTCCAGGACAGCCAAGGCTACACAGAGAAACCCTGTCTCAAAAAAAAAGGAAATGCACTTAGTCAAAATTGACTTCAGAAGAGAGAAGGCTAACGATGGAAAACACTGGGAAAGTGACCAGAAAGCTGTCCTTGGTGCCAGGCCCAGTTGATGTCACAGGCTAAGTCTTCCCCAGAGAGGAGCAGCTGGAAGCACCATGCTGGGCTCGGAAGCTCATGACAAGAGGCCTCCGATGTTGACCTCATCAAACCAGGATTTGTCACCTCACCTCGCGGACGTGGGGCAAATAAAGCATTACTTCTGTGGCTGCTGCGCCGCTTTCAACAACGTGGCCATCACGTACCCCGTTCAGAAGATCTTCTTCCGGCAGCAGCTGTACCGCATCAAAACCTGGGACGCCATCCTGCAGTTGAGGAAGGATGGGTTCCGCAACTTGTACCGGGGAATCTTCCCCCCACTGATGCAGAAGACGACCACGCTGGCGCTTATGTTTGGTCTGTATGAGGACCTGTCGTGCCTGCTCCGCAAGCACGTGAGCAACGCTCCTGAGTTTGCCACGCGAAGTGTGGCAGCGCTGCTTGCCAGGACAACAGAAGCCATTCTCACTCCATTGGAAAGGGTTCAGACTTTGTTTCAGGACCACAAGCATCGCGATAAGTTCACAAACACTTACCAGGCCTTCCGGGCGCTCAGATGCCATGGGGTTGCAGAGTATTACCGAGGCTTGGTCCCCATCCTTTTCCGAAATGGGTTCAGCAATATCCTTTTTTTTTTTTTTTTTTGGCCTTCGAGGGCCCATTAAGGAGCATCTGCCTACTGCCACTACACAGAGTGCACATCTGGTCAACGACTTCATCTGTGGAGGTGTGCTCGGAGCCATGCTGGGCTTCTTAAGCTTCCCCGTTAATGTTGTAAAAGCTTGAATACAGTCTCAGATTGGTGGGCCGTTCCAGTCTCTTCCCATGGTTTTCAAGACAATCTGGATAGAACGGGACAGGAAACTGATCAATCTTTTCAGAGGTGCACATCTGAATCACCACCGCTCGCTCATCTCCTGGGGAATAATCAATGCAACTTATGAGTTTTTGTTAAAGATTGTGTGATAAGGTCACTACCTGAGATGTTATTCTCAACTGAGTAAACCTAAGGAAAATGCAATTTGGCTTTGTTCCTAATTGGCTTAAATACAGGTGGTGTCATTAAGATCAAGCCCTAATTACGGACAAAGCCTTGACAAACAGTGCAGATTTCAGTGGGCAGGGGTCAGGGTTGGGGTTTGGTCATTTCTCCAGAGCCTCAGGCTGTTGCCTGGGAACCAGCCTGTACCTGATGGCCTTTCAGGGCAACTGTCATGGGAATAGATCTCATCCTCCCGGAAGGGTTGCTAGGCCTTCTGTGTGGAAACTGTGGTGTCAGCAGCAGCCAGAGCACATGCTAGTGGCCCAGGGCTTCTCAGGCTCACTCTCACCTCATGTATTTTGTCTCTGCTCGTAGGAGAGTCATCGTCATTAAACCCGAGCTCTGCATGGAGGACTGGAGCAGAGGTGGCGCTCAGTGCCATGGCTGTGGCTCCATGATGAATTGTTGGGGTTAGCTTTGAAATGACGTGCTGTTAAGATAGCCATTCTCCAAACTATTTCTGTTCAGTTTTGATAGAATTAAGCAGCTAGTGAAAGCTTCCATTTTACTGTTTAGCTTTGAACATTTTCTGCTTAATTCTGAATATGACTTTAAGCCCTTCCAGAATGTCCTTGTGCTGTTTTTACTGAATTAATTGCCAAAAGATCGGGTGCCCTAGTTAACACATTGTGTGTTTCACCGCTGTAAGCGGTTCACTGCAAGCTCTACTGTTTTGCTTGACTTGTTTGTGCTACTGGTTTGGACACAGCCGACCAGTGGGGACACTGTCCCTTGTGAGTAGTAACTATCATGTCTGTCTGTTCTCTGGTACTAGACTTTAAAAAATAAACACTTCCATATAGTTTTACTTTGGGTATCTTAATACAGTCCCAGGTCTTTTTTTCTGGTTTCTCAGTGTTGCAGAGTAAGGTAAGGAGCAGAGGCTGCTTCCCCTCCATCCAGCCCCCTCTGTCTCTGAAAAGAAAGATGTCAAGGTTCTGACACTCTAGGAGCCCGGTTACCACTGTGCCACTTAAAAGTGTCTGCTCTAGGGTTTGGGGATTTAGCTCAGTGGTAGAGCGCTTGCCTAGTCCCCAGCTCTGAAAAAAAGAAAAAAAAAGTGTCTGCTCTAAGTAACAGCACTGACTTCTGGGGCTCACTCAGGTAGGACTCAACTGGCTGGAACCAGGCCAAGGAGCCACACAGTTATTTTCTGAGTAAATATTGTGACAAGACTAACAATTCAACTGAAATAACATGTCTGGAGAAGTAGCTTAGAATGTTAAAGAAGCTGTCTGTAAACACCACAGGTAAACTTGTTTCCCAGGATTTGACACAAGAAAGTCAGTTTCTTTGTTTTTTTTAATGGTGCTAGGGATTGAACCCAGGGCCTTGCACATCCTAGGCACTTGCTGTCCCGCTGAGCTACACTCCAGCCTCCCAATTTTTGTTTTACTTGATTTTATTTTGAGACCGGTTCTCAACATTCTGACTTCTGAATGCTGGGATTAAAGGCATCCCCAGTCCTTAAGGATAAGTTTCTTACTAACAGTTTTTCATCTTAAGGTAATTGCATACAAGTGTGTGTGTGTGTGTGTGTGTGTGTGTGTGTGTGTGTGTGTGTGTGTGTACATGTGCGTGCACCTTCAGGCTGAAACCAGACCCTTAACTGGAGTTTCTGGGGAAGGTAATCCAAAACAGCTCTTTACCTCTAACTCCACTAAAGCTGGTTAAATGAAGCTAACATCACCCGGCTGTAAGGGTTGGGAGCCCAGTAAGTATTGGGGTGGCAGAAATGGAGGTCAGTGGCTTTGGAGCAACACTGATGGAAGAGTTGGTGCGGTATGGTGTGGTGCAGACGTTAAGGGGCAAATGTGAGGACTCAGCAGACAAGCATTTGACGGAGATCCATTTGAGTAGTACTGTGTCTCAGTTATGATTAGGTGAGAACTCTCACTAATGAGATAGCGCCTCGGTTCCTGACCCTCGTGTCCACGTGCAGTCTTGTGCACCCATGGCCTGTCCAAATGCAGCACAGGGGGAAGAGGGGGTGAGTTAATCAGGGACTACACTTGCTTGGCCCTGAGTGTCATTGGCCTTCAGAGAGAGGAAGAGGCCTTGTTCTCTTACACTCCATGCAGGTGGTTGTGTTAGTTGTAAAGCACTCCTGTGACGTGCATTTAAGGGTAGTGCTTTTGCTTTGCTGTCCTAATTATGTGGCATTCCTAATGCTTTTTAACTTTTAAACACTTTGTCACCCTTAGAGTTCTTGAAGACAAGATTGCAATGTATTACAGAGGTGGCTTTGTCTCTGATAACTTTGACAAAATTCAGAACTTGTGACCCACTTTGAACTTTTATGTCAGACTGTAATTAATAGAGTCTTAACTAGTACAGTGATATTTTTTAAAAGCAAAAAGACTAAAGAACTCTCCGAAAAGCTTTAAAGTGGCCTTTGTGTTACATGCGTGGCATGGGTGGCTCATGAGTGCAGGACACGAGTGATTCCTGTGTCCTATCTGATGTCACCAGGAACCTACGAGTTTCGCATTTAACACACGTCAGTGCCATAAACCCTCAGGACTGCAGCAGAGTCAACACACATCTGCATTGTGGCAAATTGGTGTTCGGCTTCTTTTGTGGTTAGAAACAGATGTGTGTGCCTATCAGCATTTATCTCGTGGTTGGTCTTATAATCACTTGCTATATATTGTGACCCTGTGCAATAAAGCAGAATTGTACATACATAGTTCTATTTGGGTACCTGAAATTCCTAAGCTCAATTACAATGTAGATAAACTTGTAAGGTTTAGAGGACTGGCCTCTCGAGTAAGTGGTTAACAGAGAATGAACCCTGGTTCCAGGGTGGTATGAGCCGAGTTGGTGTGGTCACAGCTGAATCAGACTGTTAGCAGTAAGGCATTCATACTTGGATTCCCTATGTCAAATGTATTTTTTTCTCATATACAAATAAATGCATATCAAAAATGAAAAAAAAAAAAGAATGGGCCAATTTGCATTCTTCTACAGGCTGACAACCAGTTGAACCAGTACCATTTGTTGAAAATGCTGCCTTTTTTCCCACTGGATAGTTTTTTTCTCCTTTGTCAAGGAACAAATAACTAATGCTGTGTGGGTTCATTTCTGGATCTTCATTTCTTTTCCATTAGTCATCATGAAAATGCAAATCAAAACAGCCCTGAGATTCCACCTCACATCTGTCAGAATGGCTAAGAACAAAAACTCAGGTGACAGAAGATGGTGGTGAGGATCTGGAGAGAGAGGAACACTCTTCCATTGTTGGTGGGATTGCAAACTGGTACAACCACTCTGGAAATCAGTCTGGTGGTTCCTGAGAAAATTGGAAATAGTTCTACCTGAGGACCCAGATATCCCACTCCTGGGCATATACCCAAAAGATGCTCTAACATTTAACAAGGACACATGCTCCACTATGTTCAAAGCAGCCTTATTTATAGTAGCCAGAAGCTATAAAGAACCCATATGTCCCTCAATAGAAGAATGGATACAGAAAATTTGGTACATTTGCACAGTGAAGTACTACACACCTTTTAAAAACACTGACTTCATGAAATTTACAGGCAAATGGATGGAACTTGAAAATATCATCCTGAGTGAGGTAACAAAAGAACACACATGGTACATCTCTCTGATAAGTGGATTGTAGCAAAAAACAAGCTCATAATACCCATGATACAACTCACAGATCATATGAAACCAAAGAAGAAAGAAGATCACACCAAAGTGTGGACGCTACAGTCCTGCTCAGAAGGGGACAAGAAAATAATCTCAGGGAAGTAGAAGGAGAGAGGGATCTGAGAGGAAGAGAGGAAGAGGAGAGAAAGGGGGGTGGTAGTTCAATTATGGGAGGAGATGGGAAAGAAGTACAGAGGGTCATGATTTTGAAACTAGGTGTATAGCAGTTGGGGAGAGGGAACTGGGAGTAGCCACTAGAAAGTCCCAGATGCGAGGGACCCAAGAAGTTCCCAGGACTCAACAAAGCAGAGAAAGAACCTGTAGAGACCATATCCACTGGATAGGCATGACCCACCATTGAGGGATGGGGTCACCTACCCACCTCAAAAATATTAATTCAGAATTCCTCCTATCAAAAGGAAATGCAGGGATAGAGTGGAGCAGAAACTGAAGGAAAGGCCATCCAGTGACTGCCACATGTAGGAATCCATGCCATCTGCAGACCAAACCCAGACATTATTTCTGATGTCAAGAAGTGTTTACTGACAGGAGACTGGTATAGCCTCTCCCCTGAGAGGCTCTGCCAGAACCTGACCAATATACATGTGGATGTATACAGCCAAACATTGGACTGAGTGTTGGGACCCCAATGGAGAAGTTAGGGTAAGCTGAAGGGGTTTGTAACCCCATAGGAAGAAGAACAATGTCAACCAACCAGATCCCCAAAGCTCCCAGGGAATAAACTACCAACCAACCAAAGAGTACACAAAGGGACCAAGGGCTTGAGATGTATGTACAGCAGGGAACTGCCTTATCTGACATCACTGGGAGGGAAGCCCCTTCGTCCTGTGGAGGCACCCAGGATAGGGAATGCTAGGGCACTGAGGCAGGAGTGAGTGGGCAGGTGGGGGAGTACTCTCACAGAGTCAGGGGAAAGGGGAGGGGATAAGAACATTGTGGAGGAGAAACTGGGAAGAGCAAAAACATTTGACATGTAATTAAGTAAAGTAACCAATAAAAAATAATTAAAAAAAAAAAACAACTAGACCCTCCAGAGCTCTCAGGGACTAAACCACCAACCAAACAGTACACTTGGGAAGACCTATAGTTCCAGCTACATATGTGGCAGAGGATGACCTTGTTGGACATAAATGGGAGGAGAAGACCTTGGTTCTGGGAGGGCTAGATATCTCAGTGTAGGGGAATGCCATGGCAGGGAGATGGGAGTGGGTGGGTGGTTGGGGGAGCACCCCCATAGAAGTAGGGGGAGGGCGGATGGGATGGGGCTTTGGAGATGGAAAACAGGGAAAGGGAATAACATTTAAAATGTAAATAAATAAAACACCCAATTAAAAAATAGAGAGAAGATACTGTTGAAGTTTTCCTAATCTAAGGAGTGACATTTTTCATATGTATATTAGAGTGGACTTCTGACTACTGAATGGAGATCATATTGTAGACAGGAAAACATTGAGAAAGGGTATCTCTAAGATGAAGACAAGATGGGGACAGGAAAGGAATGAGTGAGACAAAAATGCTGAGAAAGGCTTGTAGTGGATATGATGTCAGGTGTAGGGTGATGCTGAGGTTGACTTGGGGACATCTGATTTGAAAAAATAATGAAATCACTGGTAGCATTAGCCAACAGGACCCTAGTTACTGTCTTAAATAACTACAAATGAAATGACAAATGCCAAAACTCATCAGAGTCTGTGGAACCATTCAATTAAATAGGGCTGGCATACAGTTAGGATAAGACAACCAAATCCGACATTGATGTCTTTTATAATCTTCCATAAACCCATTATATTCATTACTGACAAGTGAAAAGCTCGGGCATATGACTCATTTGTTTGTGAAATCATTTCCTCAGTCCACACAGATGGTGTTTGCAGAGCCTGAGGTAGGGGGTGGCTTGCTGGAGGAGCTGGTCTACTCAGAGTCCTATGCAGCTATCTTACCTGTGGGGGAGAACAAGAAAATGCTGTCCCTGTGAGCCAACACCGAATCACAAGCCCTTGCTGTCCTTTTCTCTGCTCTAACATTTAATTTATTTTTTATCCCTTCCCACCCCCCTCTCTCTACAAAGCTTTGTGCAACTGTTGCTATAGCAACAAGTTAGACTTTGCTTAAGGGAAATACTTTGGACAAAACTGCATTAGAAATCAATGCCATCAGCACTATGGTTCTTTTTACCTTGTACTTATTGACCCAAGTGTAATTGAGGAGATATGATTTTATGAAGCTTAGAGACTGGACAGTGCAAATTACAATTTTGCCTAATGCATGGGTCAGCATATTTCCCTATAAAGGGACAAAGAGTATTAATATTTTACTAAATATATTTACTAAATATGCTATAAAGACTATATTATACTAAGGAGTATTAAAGAGTTTATTAAAGACTCTAAAGATCATATAATCTTGGTCACAGTTACTCAACCCTACCAACTAGGGCAGCAGGGCCACAGCCAACACATGAATGAATTGATGTAGTGGTGTGCCTTCACGTTTTATTTATAAAAAGTTGACTTCAAATTTCTGAAAATAGAGTACAAATTGCCACAAAGCTTCCCACATGCTGACATTAATATCCATCCACTATAAGACATGAGCAGCCTGAATAATATTTTAAAAGGAAGGAGAAATTGGCCAGCACTTTAAAGTAAGGATGATTTCACTTAAAAATATGACTTCCGGCTTCTTTTCTAAATGAGAAAATCTGGCAGGACAGAACTTGCATTCTTGTGTAGCAAAAGTCTGCTGGAGTTGAGTCATAAGCACCCAAATTCAGGAAGATTGTAAATGCTCAGATTCTTTCCAATCTCCACAATGCTCTATCTCTTACTGTCCCAATCAGTGTTCATCTGATTTGTCAGCTGTTGATTTGATAAATCTTCTCTCGATATTGATGATGGTTTACTGTTGGCAAATTTATACAACTTTATTATATCAAAACACAAGGGCATATATATACATATTCATACATACATATATATATAAAAAGCAACATATATGTGCAGTTTTAATCTTAATTCTTATGGAATTACAAATATAACCATTTTAAGATTCCCTACCTTCATGTCTTTCCTTTCTTTGTTCTAGTAGAAATGACAGAAGGAAACTTGCATAATGAGTGTCAAGTCAAAAGTGTATTCTTGCCAATGTTTTAAGAGAGTCAGGAAGGATCAAGCTGCAAGGGTAGTTTAAAAACTAAAGGATTGCTCCAATTCTTTACATTTAAGGTAAGAATGTAGTCCTTATCAGGGTGCTTCCTTGTGTACCTAGAGCGATACTTTCAAACAAAGCTAGGAATAGGAGTGAAGAAAGAGAATGACTACATGTATGAGATTTTCTGGATTGCCAAGGCAAATAAGGGTTTACCAGTTTTGTAGATGCTGGAAGGAAGTTAAAATCCAAGTTTAGTAATTGATGTTTCCTTTTTTTTTCAGTGTTCTTTCCCCTACATTGTCTGCTAGAAGTCCCTCATAGAAGGATGCTGGAACAAAGGAAGGAAAAGTGAGAGATTGTCAAAGACAACACAGTTCCAATAAAGATCATATTTTTTTTTAACTTGAGTATTTCTTATATACATTTCGAGTGTTATTTCCTTTCCCGGTTTCCAGACAAACATCCCCTTCCCCCCTCCCCTTCTTTATGGGCGTTCCCCTCTCCTCCTCCCCCCCTTGCTGCCCTCCCCCCAACAATCTACTTCACTGGGGGTTCAGTCTTAGCAGGACACAGGGCGTCCCCTTCCACTGGTGCTCTTACTAGGATATTTATTGCTACCTATGAGGTCAGAGTCCAGGGTCAGTCGATGTTTAGTCCCTGGAAGCTCTGGTTGCGTGGCATTGTTGTACCTATGGGGTCTCGAGTCCATTCAAGCTCTTCCAATTCTTTCTCTGATTCCTTCAACGGGGGTCCTGTTCTCAATTCAGTGGTTTGCTGCTGACCTACGCCTCTGTGTTTGCTGTATTCTGGCTGTGTCTCTTGGGATAGATCTACATCCGGCTCCTGTCGGCCTGCACTTCTTTGCTTCATCCATCTTGTCTAATTGGATGACTGTATATGCATGGGCCACATGTGGGGCAGGCTCTGAATGGGTGTTCCTTCTGTGTCTGTTTTAATCTTTGCCTCTCTATTCCCTGCCAAGGGTATTCTTGTTCCTCTTTTAAAGAAGGAGTGAAGCATTCACATTTTGATCATCCGTCTTGAGTTTCATTTGTTCTAGGCATCTAGGGTAATTCAAGCATTTGGGCTAATAGCCACTTATCAATGAGTGCAGACCATATGTGTTTTTCTGTGATTGGGTTACCTCACTCAGGATGATATTTTCCAGTTCTGACCATTTGCCTACGAATTTCATAAAGTCATTGTTTTTGATAGCTGAGTAATATTCCATTGTGTAGATGTACCAAATTTTCTGTATCCATTACTCTGTTGAAGGGCATCTGGGTTCTTTCCAGCTTCTGGCTATTATAAATAAGGCTGCTATGAACATAGTGGAGCAGGTGTCTTTTTTATATGTTGGGGCATCTTGTGGGTATATGCCCAAGAGAGGTATAGATGGATCCTCAGGCAGTTCAATGTCCAATTTTCTGAGGAACCTCCAGACTGATTTCCAGAATGGTTGTACCAGTCTGCAATCCCACCAACAATGGAGGAGTGTTCCTCTTTCTCCACATCCTTGCCAGCATCTGCTGTCACCTGAGTTTTTGATCTTAGCCATTATCACTGGTGTGAGGTGAAATCTCAGGGTTGTTTTGATTTGCATTTCCCTTATAACTAAAGATGTTGAACATTTCTTTAGGTGTTTCTCAGCCATTCGGCATTCCTCAGCTGTGAATTCTTTGTTTAGCTCTGAACCCCATTTTTAATAGGGTTATTTGTCTCCCTGCGGTCTAACTTCTTGAGTTCTTTGTATATTTTGGATATAAGGCCTCTATCTGTTGTAGGATTGGTAAATATCTTTTCCCAATCTGTTGGATGCCATTTTGTCCTAACCACAGTGTCCTTTGCCTTACAGAAGCTTTGCAGTTTTATGAGATCCCATTTGTCAATTCTTGATCTTAGAGCATAAGCCATTGGTGTTTTGTTCAGGAAATATTTTCCAGTGCCCGTGTGTTCCAGATGCTTCCCTAGTTTTTCTTCTTTAGTTTGAGTGTATCTGGTTTGATGTGTAGGTCCTTGATCCACTTGGACTTAAGCTTTGTACAGGGTGATAAGCATGGATAAATCTGCATTCTTCTACATGTTGACCTCCAGCTGAACAAGCACCATTTGCTGAAAATGCTATCTTTTTTCCATTTGATGGTTTTGGATCCTTTGTCAAAAATCAAGTGCCCATAGGTGGGTGGGTTCATTTCTGGGTCTTCAAATCTGTTCCATTGGTCTATCTGTCTGTCTCTGTACCAATACCATGCAGTTGTTATCACTATTGCTCTGTAATACTGCTTGAGTTCAGGGATAGTGATTCCCCCTGAAGTCCTTTTATTGTTGAGGATAGTTTTAGTTACCCTGGGTTTTTTGTTATTCCAGATGAATTTGCAAATTGTTCTGTCTAACTCTTTGAAGAATTGGATTGGTATTTTGATGAGGATTGCATTGAATCTGTAGATCGCTTTTGGTACAATGGCCATTTTTACTATATTAATCCTGCCAACCCATGAGCATGGGAGATCTTTCCATCTTCTGAGGACTTCTTCAATTTCTTTCTTCAGAGTCTTGAAGGGCTTAGTGTACAAATCTTTTACTTGCTTGGTTAAAGTCACACCGAGGTACTTTATATTATTTGGGTCTATTATGAAAGGTGTCATTTCCCTAATTTCTTTCTCAGCTTGTTTCTCTTTTGTGAAGAGGAAGGCTACTGATTTATTTGAGTTACTTTTATACCCAGCCAATTTGCTGAAGTTGTTTATCAGCTTTAGTAGTTCTCTGGTGGAACTTTTGGGATCACTTAAATATACTATCATATCATCTGCAAATAGTGATATTTTGACTTCTTCTTTTCCGATCTGTATCTCCTTGACCTCCTTTTCTTGTCTGATTGCTCTGGCTAGAACTTCAAGAACTATATTGAATAAGTAGGGAGAGAGTGGGCAGCCTTGTCTAGTCCCTGATTTTAGTGGGATTGTTTCAAGTTTCTCCCCATTTAGTTTAATGTTAGCAACTGGTTTGCTGTATATGGTTTTTACTATGATTAGGTATGGGCTTGAATTGCTATTCTTTCCAGGACTTTTATCATGAAGGGGTGTTGAATTTTGTCAAATGCTTTCTCAGCATCTAATGAAATGATCATGTGGTTTTGTTCTTTCGTTTGTTTATATAATGGATCACGTTGATGGTTTTCCGTATATTAAACCATCCCTGCATGCCTGGGATGAAGCCTACTTGATCATGGTGGATGATTGTTTTGATGTGCTCTTGGATTCGGTTTACCAGAATTTTATTGAATATTTTTGTGTCGATATTCATAAGGGAAATTGGTGTGAAGTTCTCTTTCTTTGTTGGGTCTTTGTGTGGTTTAGGTATAAGAGTATTTGTGGCTTCATAGAAGGAATTTGGTAGTGCTCCATCTGTTTCAATTTTGTGGAATGGTTTGGATAATATTGGTACGAGGTCTTCTATGAAGGTCTGATAGAATTCTGCTCTAAACCCGTCTGGACCTGGGCTCTTTTTGGTTGGGAGAACTTTAATGACTACTTCTATTTCCTTAGGAGTTATGGGGCTGTTTAACTGGTTTATCTGTTCCTGATTTAACTTCAGTACCTGGTATCTGTCTAGGAAATTGCCCATTTCCTGCAGATTTTCAAGTTTTGTTGAATATAGGCTTTTGTACTAAGATCTGATAATTTTTTTTAATTTCCTCTGAATCTGTAGTTATGTCTCCCTTTTCATTTCTGATTTTGTCAATTTGGATACACTCTCTGTGTCCTCTCATTAGTCTGGCTAAGGGTTTTTCTATCTTGTTGATTTTCTTAAAGAACCAATTTTTGGTACTGTTGATTCTTTCTATGGTTCTTTTTGTTTCTACTTGGTTGATTTCAGCTCTGAGTTTGATTATTTCCTGCCTTCTACTCCTCCTGGGTGTGTTTGCTTCTTGTTGTTCTAGAGATTTTAGGTGTGCTGTCAAGCTGCTGACAGATGTTCTTTCCTGTTTCTTTCTGCAGGCACTCAGAGCTG
Source organism: Rattus norvegicus (assembly GCF_021556685.1). Classification (NCBI taxonomy): domain Eukaryota; kingdom Metazoa; phylum Chordata; class Mammalia; order Rodentia; family Muridae; genus Rattus; species Rattus norvegicus. The sequence goes on along the minus strand of NC_141547.1, from coordinate 45,762,183 downwards.
TGAGGTTTCCTCTTAGCACAGCTTTCATTGTGTCCCATAAGTTTGGGTATGTTGAACCTTCATTTTCATTAAATTCTAAGACGTCTTTAATTTCTTTCTTTATTTCTTCCTTGACCAGGTTATCATTGAGTAGAGAATTGTTCAATTTCCACGTATTATGTGGGCATTCTTCCCTTATTGTTATTGAAGACCAGTTTTAGGCCGTGGTGGTCCGATAGCACGCATGGGATTATTTCTATCTTTCTGTACTTGTTGAGGCCTGTTTTTTGACCAATTATATGCTCAATTTTGGAGAAACTACCATGAGGGGCTGAGAAGAAGGTATATCCTTTTGCTTTAGGGTAGAATGTTCTATAAATATCTGTTAAGTCCATTTGGCCCATGACTTCTCTTAGTCTGTCTACGTCTCTGTTTAATTTCTATTTCCATGATCTGTCCACTGATGAGAGTGGGGTGTTGAAGTCTCCTACTATTATTGTGTGAGGTGCAATGTGTGTTTTGAGCTTTAGTAAGGTTTCTTTTACGTATGTAGGTGCCCTTGTATTTGGGGCATAGATATTTAGGATTGAGAGTTCATCTTGGTGGATTTTTCTTTTGATGAATATGAAGTGTCGTTCCTTATCTTTTTTGATGAATTTTAGTTGAAAATTGATTTTATTTGATATTAGAATGGCTACTCCAGCTTGCTTTTTCTGACCATTTGCTTGGAAAGTTGTTTTCCAGCCTTTCACTCTGAGGTAGTGTCTTTCTTTGTCTCTGAGGTGTGTTTCCTGTAGGCAGCAGAATGCAGGGTCCTTGTTGGATGTCCAGTTTGTTAATCTATGTCTTTTTATTGGGGAGTTGAGGCCATTGATGTTGAGAGATATTAAGGAATAGTGATTATTCCTTCCTGTTATATTTATATTTGGATATGAGGTTATGTTTGTGTGCTTTTCTTCTCTTTGTTTTGCTGCCAAGATGATTAGTTTCTTGCTTCTTCTATTGTATAGCTTGCCTCCTTATGTTGGGCTTTACCATTTATTATCCTTTGTAGTGCTAGATTTGTAGAAAGATATTGTGTAAATTTGGTTTTGTCATGGAATATCTTGGTTTCTCCATCTATGTTAATTGAGAGTTTTGCAGGAGACAGTAACCTGGGCTTCATTTGTGTTCTCTTAGGGTCTGTATGACATCTGTCCAGGATCTTCTGGCTTTCAAAGTATCTGGCGAAAAGTCTGGTGCAATTCTAATAGGTCTGCCTTTATATGTTACTTGACCTTTTTTCCTAACTGCTTTTAATATTCTTTCTTTATTTTGTGCGTTTGGTGTTTTGACTATTATGTGACGGGAGGTGTTTCTTTTCTGGTCCAATATATTTGGAGTTCTGTAGGCTTCTTGTATGCCTATAGGTATATCTTTCTTTAGGTTAGGGAAGTTTTTTTCTATGATTTTGTTGAAGATATTTACTGGTCCTTTGAGCTGGGAGTCTTCACTCTCTTCTATACCTATTATCCTTAGGTTTGATCTTCTCATTGAGTCCTGGATTTCTTGTATGTTTTGGACCAGTAGCTTTTTCTGCTTTACATTATCTTTGAGAGTTGAGTCAATGATTTCTATGGAATCTTCTGCTCCTGAGATTCTCTTTTCCATCTCTTGTATTCTGTTGGTGAAGCTCGTATCTACAGCTCCATGTCTCTTCTTTTGGTTTTCTATGTCCAGGGTTGTTTCCATGTGTTCTTTCTTGATTGCTTCTATTTCCATTTTTAATTCCTTCAACTGTTTGATTGTGTTTTCCTGGAATTCTTTCAAGGATTTTTGTGACTCCTCTCTATGGGCTTCTACTTGTTTATTTATGATTTCCTGGAATTCTTTCAGGGATTTTTGCGATTTCTCTCTGTAGGCTTCTACTTGTTCTCTAAGGGAGTTCTTCACGTCTTTCTTGAAGTCCTCCAGCATCCTGATCAAATATGATTTTGAAACTAGATCTTGCTTTTCTGGTGTGTTTGGATAATAAGTGTTTGCTTTGGTGGGAGAATTGGGCTCCGATGATGCCATATAGTCTTGGTTTCTGTTGCTTGGGTTCCTGCGCTTGCTTCTGACCATCAGATTATCTCTAGTGTTACCTTGTTCTGCTATTTCTGACAGTGGCTAGACTGCCCTGTAAGCCTGTGTGTCAGTAGTGCTGTAGACCTGTTTTCCTGTTTTCTTTCAGCCAATTATGGGGACAGAGTGTTCTGCTTTTGGGCGTGTAGTTTTTCCTATCTACAGGCCTTCATCTCTTCCTGTGGGCCTTTGTCTGGTGTTCACCAGGCAGGTCTCTTGCAGCATACAAGTTGGTCTTACCTGTGGTCCCGAGGCTCAAGTTTGCTCGTGGGGTGCTGCCTACCAGCTCTGCACGGCGGCTGCAACCAGGAAGATCTGCACCGCCGTTTCCGGGAGCTTCCGTGTACCAGGGTTCCAGATGGCATTTGGTGTTTTCCTCGGGTGTCAGAATTGTGTGCAGAGTGCAGTCTCTTCTGGTTTCCCAGGCGTGTCTGCCTCTCTGTAGGTTTAGCTCTCCCTCCCACAGGATTTGGGTGCAGAGAACTGTTTATCCAGTCTGTCCCTTCAGGTTCCTGCGATATCTCAGGCGCAGGGGTCCTGCCACTCCTGGGCCCTCCCCCACAGGAATCCAGAGGCCGTATACAATTTCCTCTTGGGCCATGGATGTGGGCAGGGGTGGGCAGTGTTGGTGGTCTCTTCCACTCTGCAGCCTCAGGAGTGCCCACCTGACCAGGCGGTGAGGTTTCTCTCCCACAGGGTTTGGGAGCAGAGAGCTGCTACGGGCAGGGATCCACGGGTTTGGGACTCCTGGTAAACACAGGAAGTGCCTGTTCCTAGAGAAATTTTGCCTCTGTGTGTCCTGAGTTCACCAGGCAGGTCTCTTGCAGCAGAAAAGTTGGTCTTACCTGTGGTCCCGAGGCTCAAGTTTGCTCGTGGGGTGCTGCCTACGAGCTCTGCGCGGCAGCTGCAACCAGGAAGATCTGCACCGCCATTTCCGGGAGCTTCCGTGCACCAGGGTTCCAGATGGTGTTTGGTGTTTTCCTCTGGTGTCAGAAATGTGTGCAGAGTGTAGTCTCTTCTGGTTTCCCAGGCGTGTCTGCCTCTCTGTAGGTTTAGCTCTCCCTCCCACGGGATTTGGGTGCAGAGAACTGTTTATCTGGTCTGTCCCTTCAGGTTCTGGCGGTGTCTCAGGCGCAGGTGTCCTGCCGCTCCTGGGCCCTCCCCCACGGGAACCCAGAGCAATAAAGATCATCTTAATCATTTAATTGCACATTTTCAAAATGGAAAAATGTTTCTTGTTTTTAAATTCAGAGAGGCCCTAATTTATAAATGCACTGCTGATGTTCCTTGAATTATTATAAAGATGGAGTGAGTCCATATCCCAGGCGTCTGAATCAGAATGCCTCTCGCATGGTAATTTCATGACATACAACAGCTGTTGGTATTAAAAATTTATTGCTGAAACCAGCATAGCTAATGATGCTAGCAATAGTCATGATTACCTGGAAAAAGTTAATTTGCTGCTGAAGACATTTATAACAGCTTTCTAGATTTTCAAATGCAATCTGAATTACTATGATATAAGGACATAGATAATAAATATCTATCCACAATCTTCATATGAGTTTCACCTAACACATTATTATACTTTGTTATTTTTCTGAGACAAAAATGTATTTAGGTTATTTATCAAACCTTACTCTGCACAATAAGAACAATTTTCTTAAAGGCTTTTCACTTGCTGTGTTCAGTTAAACACTATACGTCGCAAGTGGAGTAGGAAGCTGACACAGAATACAGTATGGAAATTTTGTACATCTTCCCTGCATCCTATTGGTTTCTTTTCTTTTTGAGTTACATCATTTCTCCTTCCTTTTATTCCTTCCAGACCCTCCTCATATCCCTCCTTACTCTTTTTTAAGTCCTTAATCTCTTTTTTCATTAATTGAAGTTAAAAGCAAATACATTTATACACATATATTCCTACATATGATGTGTTCACTCTCTGTGCTGTTATTTTTATGCATGTTCTCAAGACTGACGATTGGTATTAGATAACCAGTAGGTGAGCTCTTCCCTGGAGAAAACTATTTCTCCCACTCTCATCATTCCTTACTTGTCTGTCTTGATTCATCAAAGATGAGATTTCAGTACTATTATGAATAGTGTGAATAGCATGGATATTATGTCATATTAGGTCAAGCTACATAGATGCCACACAATAAGTAAAGCAACCCATAAGTAGCCATATGCTATGAGTACCAAACACACATTTCTAAGAGCATCATATCATTTCCCTTTAAAGAACATTTAGGTGGATCTGAAGATAAATAAATGGAAAAGAATGGTGGACTCCACACCCATGAGAGCTGAGCTGAACAGTAACGATGTCATGGGATGTTAAAAAGAAAAAAAATAATATGGATAATGTTGAAAATGAGCAAAAACAGATGTACCCTTTGATATTTTCTTGTTGACTAAAGCTCATGATCTCATCAATCATTTTTTTTTTCTTCACACATTTCTATAATTTAGCTAGATACATACAGTCTTGCAATATTTGGGGTTCTAGCCTTTCAAGAAGGAATCTGAGCTTAGCCTAGGTTAAGGGAGCAAGGATGAGTTTTTTGGGATTTTGTGTATGTTTTGTTTTGTTTTGACCTTTTGACAAAGGTCATTTCTGTTGTTGACTTCCTTTGTTCTCATGCTGAACAGCCAGGTATCTTCATTAGGCTTTTGAGAACCTAATATTCCTGTCTTCCCACCCTACTTCCCTTTAAACATTCAAAGAACAAATACAATTTGTTCCTCATGGACTCAACTACCCTGGAATTCAATTCTTTGGAATTGTCACTGCATGACAATGTGGAATCTCTATGAATACTTACTCTCATTTTTTTGAGCATTTATACTTGCATGGATTTTGTTGGGCTCTTGCTGGAATGTCTTTAGTTCTTGTTGACCCTCTCTCACAAGTGTCCATATCTTGAAATCTTCATAAAGTTCTATCCTAGATGTGGGACTTATAAATACCCACCCCTTATCTGGGGTTGCTATCCAAACTTACTATAGTCCGTTGATGTCTTAAAATGCTAACTGCTGTCTGCGATTTTCATGAATAGTTGGTTGTCAATGAAAGGTTGTACTTGGTAATAGATTTTACTGCGTATGTAAGGAAAAGTTTTACCAGTTTTCCCCCATGAGAATGGGAAAAACTACAACCACAATCACAACAACAATCATCACAACAACAACCACCACCACAATAACCACAACAACAGGAGAACAAAGAAAACACATAATCTTCACGGATGGCCTGGATTTTTAATAAAATATAAAGAGCTAGGACTTGTTACTATTTTGTTATTTAATTAGGTATTATTCTTGCTTCTTATGTGACTATTAAGTTGAAACATTCTAACATAAACTGGGGAAATGAGAAATGTTAAATACATAACCATGCCCTTTAAATAAACTGTCCTGCCTTTGAAACTCACCAGATGCTTTCAAATATCAGGAATATATATATCAGGACAAGAGGTTGACAGGATTCATACAATCATCCATGTGGATGCCTCTGATGGAAGCTCTCTAATTGCCTGAAGCACAATCGATTATAATCACCTCTTCTGCAAGCAAATGAATGGCATCATACCTTAAATTATAGGTTTCTCATAGACTGATGGGCAATCTTTTTCACTTTCCCTTTATTTCTGATATCTCTCCCACATTCTAATTATTCATATTTCTGGCAGGAAGAGCATACTGTTTTATCTTCTTTTAAATGGTGAACTTAATTTGAAAATGGCCCTGTATTAGGAAATCGTATAGGGTACTGCTGGCAACACACATCTGCTGCTGGGCATTTTTTTCATGCAATTATACAAAGTTAATGCTTCATAAACAAGTATCAAAAATTATGCTCTCCAGTACTAGGCTTTACAAAATGGCTGAAAGCAACTAGGCTTCCCCCCCAATGAGCAAGTCAAAATTAAATTGAACAAATAGACCCATAGCGTTTCAATTATTTTCTTCCTGTTCATAAAGGCCTGAGAGTTTCTTTAGCTTATGTTCTTTGCTTCATTCAGTGCCATGTTTCTCTTAGCAGTAAGCATTATTTTAATTTTTAGGGGACAGCTTATTAAAAAATGAAATAGGGACACTCTCCTCTCAGTATCTCCCCACCTCTCTTAAAAAATGTTATGTTAAATGTTCTTCCTCTTTACTTAGCCATTCTGTTTCCACAACTGTCCCACTAAGGACTGCCCAGAACCAGCCTCAGCATGCAGGGGACTTCTGAGAGCAGAGGTATCTGGAAGCAGTGAAAAGGACCGACTAGAACTCAAATCATGGATTCAAGCTGGTGACCTGTGCTCTGTTTGATACAGCATTTCCAGTCTGCTTCTATGATTGGCTTTCTCTCTGGAGACTTCTCTATCTATATTCTGCTTCCTTGCTATTTAAGTCAATGTCCTGCTTGCTTGAGTTATCCTTTCTCCAAGCAGTTCTCTCTTTTTATTCTGAAAACTTCTATGGACAGCTCATCTCCTGCAGAACACAGGCCTGGTCTTTTGTTTTATGTATCATTCCAGTCTTTTACTCCAGGTTTTCCTTTTTATTATCTCCTGAATCAGCATTCCATGACCCCAGCCCTTTGATTTTTAGAAGATGGCTAGCATATATATTTTTTTCTTAACATTGCAAAAGAATTCAGAGATCTGCCTGCCTTTGTTAAGCATAGACAAACAAACTTAGCTGGGTGGTACCTCCTGCTATCCCCATCCCCTAAATGTCTTTGTCTTCTTCTTTCTTAGTATCTTTCTGATGAGTTGACTCACAGCTCAGCTGCATTTTTCCTATAGATTTGTGAAGTCTCTCATATAATTCATATTGCATCCATATTTTTGTATATTAAGAAATTACATATTTTCAAATTCATGTATTTAGAGCTCTTTCCCGTATCTCTAAGAGCTGTCTTGAAGGTCCCAGTGTTTACCATTTTGCTGAGACATAGCCACACCCACAACTCCTGAACTCATGCTGTTTCTAATTATCAGGGAGTCATTTCTCTGCTAGTGAATCCAGAAAATATGTACGTTACTACAAAAACAAGCCTTATGCCCACAGTAGGCCATCAACACTGGGTGATCAACATGGTATGACCATGGAAGCTCACACCTGGACCCTGCCCCAAGGGCAAGAATCATGTCACTCTGTCCCTGCCAAGGCCAGGCCGGGCTAGGCAAAGGACACTGACACCACCAGGAATGTGCACCAGTATAATCTAGCAACGTTCATCTTTGAGTGAATTTAAACGTTCTTCTATCCTGGTGCATATGACCACAGGTTAAACATAACTGCATGAATCAAATGTAAGGTGGCTTTTCTGAAGCACAAGAATACTTTTGAGAAAAGGAAACTGGTTGGTAACAAACAAGATCAAAACCATAATACTTGTTATTCAATCAAAAATCAAGCAGGGGTGAGTGGAAGCTAGAAAATATGTCATATTGTTTAAAAATGAAAACATTGTAACTGAAATAGAAACAATACAGACTTTAAAATGAATAGACCAGGAACAGCATAGCTATTTTCATCATGTTACATACATTGAAAAAGCCTCAGGATACTTTTGCCATGGAAATATAAGACATCAAGGACACCAATTCAGTTATCTAGAAAGAAAAACAAACTTAGAAAGAGTCTAGATGAAATCTGACAATTTAACCTAATTGTAAGTTCTTAATGAACTTTAGGGGTTTGTTGGTTCCTCTTTGTCTCCCTAAGCAAATCAAGAAAGAGTCCTGCCAATACTTTTTATTGGATATTTTATTTATTTACATTTCAAATGTTATCCCCTTTCCTGGTTTCCTTCTGCAATCCCCCTATTTTATCTCCCTTCCTCCTGCCTCTATGAATGTGCTCCCCCACCTACCCACTCCCACTGCATCACCCTGGCATTCCCCTACAATGGGACCTCAAGCCATCACAGGACCAAGGGCCTCTCCTCCCACTGATGACATATAAGGCCATCTTCTGCTACATATGTGGCTGGAGCCATGAGTTCCTCCATGTGTACTCTTTGGTTGGTGGTTTAGTCTCTGGGAGCTCTGGGGTGTCTGGTTGGTTGATATTGCTGTTCTTCCTATGGGATTGCAAACCCGTTCAGCTCCTTTAGTCCTTTATCTGTCAAACTGTTTATGGGAAGTGCTGACAAGTAAGGTTCCCTTAGCTGAGGCAGTCATGACCTTCTAAAGAGACTGCTGACTAACCAGCTGAACATTTTCCCAAAGTAGAAAAGAAATAATTTTCTCATCCTGAAAAGAAAGCAAAAATATTCTCTGCCTTGAAGAGAAAGAATAACTTTGTATTCCAAGCACATTTGCTACATACTCAACTAGTTAATGCCTATACTAAAATAATATGCAAAAATGCTAGAAATTCATAAAGAATTGTTGGGCATCATAAAGTTCATATGTTCAGTATATAAAGCGAATGACAGCAATATGAACAACAAGCCACCTTAAACGTGGAGCAGACATTTTACCCACAAAAATGTGGGGATAGCACATTGACATGAAAATATACTCAACAGATCTAGGCATTAGTACAATACAAATTAGAAATCACAGCAGATACCAAGAGTCATTCACTGCAAGGGAAACTTTCACAAGACTGACCACATCAATTAGTACCGATGACTTTGAAGGGAAGGGTATTCATATGCTGCTTGCTAGTATAAAAATATCACCATTCTGAAAAACATTTGATCATTTCTTTAAAAATACACACCCACTATTTGACTCCTAGTTATACCCGAGAAAGATTGATGTATATGTGCTTACAAAGACTGATGTATGAGTAATCGCAGCAGCTTTTATATCAGTGTCTCACACTGAGAACCACCCAAATGTCTTGTAGCCCTTGACTGGATAAACAAATAGATGGTACACAGTGGCAGAGAAATGCAATGAACTACCGATAGATGCATATTCAAGGACTCTCAAAATATTGATGTTAGGTGAAATGAGTCAGAGAAAAATTGCTATGATTATTTAAACAAGGTTACTTCCCTGTCTTAGTTAGGGTCTCATTGCGTTGAACAGACACCATGACCAATGTAAGTTGTATAAAGGACAACATATAATTGGAAATGTCTTACATGTTCAGAGGTTCAGTCCATTATCATCATGGTGGGAGCATGGCAGCATCGCAGCATCCAGGCAGGCATGGTGCAGGAGGAGCTGAGTTCTACGTCTTCACCTGAAGGAAGTCAAGAACAGTCCGAGCATCTCCAGGCAGCTAGAAGGAAGGTTTCCAAGCCCACTCCCACAATGATACACTTCCTCCAACAAGGCCATACCTTCTAATAATGCCACTCTCTGGACCAAGCATGTGCAAGCCATCACATTCCCATAGGGGTTTCTGAATCTTAATTCAACAGAAAGTAGCAGTATTAGAAAGGACTAGGAGGCATGTAGAAATGTCAGCTACCATATATGCCTGCATGTCTCCATGTTCCCCACAATGATGACAATGGACTAAAATGCCGTGCCCAACCTCGACCAGCAAGGAAGACATGACCACAGGAGATCTTCTTCAAGCAGTTTTACTCAGGAACCTTGATACAATCTTCTGACTCTCTCTCTCTCTCTCTTCTCTCTCTTCCTCTTTCTCCCTTTCTCCTCCCAGGGAATGCCCTGAACCACACTTAAATAGCTAGCACTGGTCAGTCCTAGCAAGCCACGTGGGTCATGTAGATAGGCTGTCACTATGCGGAAGCTAGCGGGCCAGGCAGACATAGCCAAATAAGGACTTGTTTACTGCAAGGAGCGCTCACCGTTGGGAGGGTGGTGGAAGGCGGAAACCAGTGCCATCTTTGAGGCTTGGCACATCCCAGGTTTCTACAGTTCCCCCTTTTTGTTTAATTGATCAAGCAGGCAAAGACACCACTGAGCGTGGCGACCCCCCTCCCCTGTCTTAGGATCTTCCCTTCATTAAACCCGTTGTAGGACACCTCGTCGCCCACAAGGTTCCGTGCCTTAGGTAGAAGGGAAGTTGCCCATCGCTGGGCAAGGTCACTCACATATACTCAGGGGCGAGGTGCAACTAAGTCTTCTGAATGACCATAAGCCAGGCTTGAGGGGACTGTCCTGCTTCAATGGCTGTAAATGTCTGTACCACCATAGCCACGTGCCACCTCTGAACAAACCTCATTCTACAGAGACACCACAGGCTCACTAGGGAGACCAGCAGCAAGAATCCAGCTAGGGCTCCCATACCCACCCACTCTCTAAGATGATTCATAGCAGCAGCAATCCAAGATGACAATCCCGTAGCCAGTCTAGCATCTGCACATGTGGAGTTCACGGTCATGATGGATACACGTAGCTGATCCATTAAGAAATCGAATTCTCCAGTCCAATTACCTAAAAAATAACTTGACAACTGTTTAGACAAATTAGAGGAGTGGGCTTAAAGGTCATGATGTATCGGCATGAGTCTTGGGAACACTGATAATTGGCAGCAGCCTGTTCATTGGCATATTCAATTAGAAAAGCTCTCCAATCTAGATACTGCCCTGGGCTGAGGCACGCTCTCACCAGGGTGGTCCAATCATTAGGAGTCATGTAAAATCTGTGCAGAGCCTCTATCTGAGCTATAGTAAATGAGGCCGTAATGCCATATGTCCTGACTGATTCCGCCATGGACTTGATCACCTTAAAGTCTAAAGGCTCATGATACCTTTGTTGATTAGCATCCACATAAACAGGATAGGCCAGATGTAGTTCTGTGCGGACTGCCTTCCACACTTCTGGGCAGAATGTACTACCTGAAACTCTACTTCCTCCCTCACAACATTGCAGGGAGGAGGAGCCGAGGGGAACCGCCCAGGAGGTTCCTCCACCATTTTAGGCTTTTTCCTTTTCTTCTTCTGTCTATTCCTTAGAGACTGTTTCCGCATTTGATCTATCAACTCTTGTAACTCTTCTTCTGAATCTGTTTCATCTGTTTCCTTCTCTGTATCTGTCTTTTCTGAGTCTGTCTCCTTTGCGCTTCCCTGCTTTTCTGACCTCTCCTCTTGAAGCATTTCTAGGGCAGCTTGTCCCTTCTCTATAGCTGCCTGACAACATTTCTGATCCTCAAGGCAGCTACACACTAAGCACCATACTGTACGGACCCAAGGTCTTAGAGTCCCCTGTTCCCGGGCAAAATCAAGGTCTTTCCCTAACTTGTCCCAGCTCGCTACCA